>NW_027526385.1:93563135-94130258 GCF_048455015.1 Haemaphysalis longicornis
GTTTCTGTAAGGGCTATCCCGAACGTGACTCAGCCAAACAGCATTCTGCATAGACCATACTCTATGGGAACAGATGAAGCGCTGTGCATACATGCATTATGGGTCTCTCACTGCCGGGCCCTATATTGAGACCAACTCGAAGACATAATGGGCGAAAACACTTTCACGTAGGCACTGTTGTTCACAGCAGAAAATTAGGATAGATAGATAGATAGATAGATAGATAGTTTATTGCACATCACAGGGGTACCAGGGTTTCCTTGCCTTTCTAAGCACGCAGTGCTTGTGGGAAGGCAGGCAGAACAGCAGCACCCGACCAGACGGGCAGTTGAGGTACTTTTTGTGGAAAGAGAACAGAAAAAAAACTGTAAAAAAGAAAGGATCGCGATGACAAGCAGACATTGATGTATAAAAAGAGGTAAAGAACGTTTCAAAAAAGGACAATTGGTATGATGAAGATAAATGCGTACTGCACTGGTACGGTTGAAAAAAAAAGACAAAAAAAAACAATAAAACAAAACCATAAAACAAAGCGAAAATTGAAAAAAAAAACAAAGAGAACCAACGGAATAATAACGCGTAATATCAAAGCCACTATACAACAATGCATTTTTGCACATGCGTCAATAACATTCACAATTCATTGTCATCTACAAGAAATGTGTCCAAGCAGGTTATGAAGAAAGAAGGTACCATTTCTTTATAGTGTCTTTACATTTTTTAGGCTGGATATGATAGTTTGTTCCAAAGGAAGAGTATTAAACAAAAACGGCACATAATATTCACGTTTTCTCTTTCCATAATTGGTCAAAACATGTGGGATGTTATATCGCTCGGTTTGTCTTAGTAACCGGTCCTTTTTCACGGGTGATTTATATTCAGTGTTATAATACGGAGTAGCCAGGATAATATAGCTGTATAGTTGGTGAAAATTTAACATATCTGCAATTCATTCCTTAACTCGGTAGTTTTAAAGTCATGTAATCGTGTTCCACGCACTATGTTCTTGGACACTCTGTGAAGAATCTTATTTATTTTCATTTGCCTGGTAGTAGTACAGCCCCCATAAATTGTAATTCCATACCGAATGGCACTTTCAGCTAAAGACTGGTATACCTGGAATCGTGTTTGCATGTTGCAACCGTTCGAAGCTTATAAATACATGCTGACACAGCTCTTAGTTTTTTACATATTTGCGTAATTTGTTCGTCCCAGTTTATATAATCATCAATGTAAATACCTAGGTACTTTATATGCTTAACATACTTAAATGGTGAGCAAGAACAGTTTTTGCAGTCTCTTGTGTGTAGAAAAATATCGAGGTCTGGACAGAGTACTTTGTAAGGGCTTCTGATACACATGATTTTCGTTTTTGTTTGGTTTACAAATATATAGTTTGTCGACATCCAATTTAAGTGCTTGCTTATATCATCTTGCAAAACTTCAACGGCTGTTCGTACGAAGAGTGCACATAAATTAACGCAGTGTCGTCTGCATATTGATACAGATCGGACGAAAAAGAGAGTGAATTTAAGTCATTTGTATAAATGTTGAAAAGTAGAGAACCGATAGTAGAGCCTCGAGGAACTCCATACCTTACAGTCATTTTGTTACCGATAGTGTTACCAATTTTCACTGCTTGTTGTCTGTCATTAAAATAATTTTCAAAGAAATCAGCAAACTTCCCCCTAAAGCCCATGAGTTTCAGCTTATTAATAAGTATTGCATGATCAACTGAGTGAAATGCTTTAGTCGTATCAAGAATTAAAACTAATGCTATTTGATTACTGTCCAAAGCTGCAGTAACTACATCATTACATTCTTCAAGGAGGGAAATGGTACTTTTGTTCTTAGTAAATCCGAACTGAGTCTTTGAAAGAGTTGAATATTTTGTGCTAAACTTCACCATAATTTCCGAAATATGTTTTTCCATTATGTGTGATAGGACAGATAAAATTGAAATTGGTCTGTAATTAGCTGGATCGCTTTTAGAACCGTGTTTATGTATTGGACGTACTACAGCAATTTTCATGAGATCTGGAATTTGCCCAGATGTGTAAATTCCATTAGGAATGAAAGTAATTACAGAATTCAGTTTATCAATATTTTCCTTAATATCGCGTGGCCTTAAGGCATCAAAACCTGGGGGCTTATGGGGAGATATAGTCGCCACAATACTTAATAGATATGTTTGGTGTTATTTCTGGTAATATAACAGTGTTTATAATACTTATAAGCTTAGATGTGTCGAGCTGTGATGTATTATTTTGTGCCCTTAACTTCATTTTAGCTTCCACAAATCTGGCATTGAACGCATCACAGAGAGTTCTTGAGTCGACCATATTGCCAAATCCTTGTTGTATTATCGTGTCGGCTTTCTTAGTCACATTCCTCCTCATAAGGTCAATAAGAGAATTCCAGAGTTTTTTGGGGTTTCCTTTCGCCTGCTCAAACTTTTGTTCAAAATAGCTCCGTGTCGCTAATCTAATTTTCTCTGTCACCTGATTACGAAGAGTACGAAACTCGGCGTTTAGGAGAGAATCGTCGGGTTTTTGTCTCGTTTTTTTCCAAGCTTTATCCTTTAGTGATACAGTCCCAAGATTTCATCGTCGATCCATCTATTCTCAGCTTTCCTCTGCTTAATCTTTACAGTCTTTGTCGAATTTACATAAATTGTTTTAAATTTGTTCACTACAAGATCATATGTTTTTGTATGATCAGATGTTATCAGTTTTGTCCAATCGTATTCTTGTACATATTTTTTACTAATTTATTATCAATTATTTTTATGCACTGTGTGTCATTTCTAACGGCTTCTGTACCGCAGTCTTCTAGTAAAGCTACCGTAATATAAAAATGATCCGCCAGTTTTTTTGCTATGATGCCAGATACCGGTGTTAGAATATTTGTCCTACAGATATTATGATCAATACAGGACCTCGTTAGCGCATCTTTCAAGTGCTCTTCTCAAGTAACTCCCGAAATTACGTTATCTAATGAGAACTGCGATAGGATATCAAGATACTCCCCTGTAATAGGCCTGGATATCTTTAACGTGTCAATGTTGATGTCTCCAGTAATTATGAGGTTTGTTGCGTAATCCAACTTTTTCAGTAATGATTCCAGCTCATTTAGAAATTTGCGAGCTTCACTTGAAGGTGGTCGATATATCGCGCACAGTACAAACATATTGTCTTTCGACGATATTTTGATTGCTACAATTTCTGCTTCTGTTAGTTGAAGGCTTAGTTGGTCAGAATTAAGTTCTTTTTTCACAAATACTAATATTACACCACCCCTTCTACCCTCGCGGCAATTCTGGTACGAGTCATAACCAGGTATTTTATATGTTTTACACGACGTTTCATCAATGTTAGTCTCAGGTAATACAAGTATGTCAACCTGCGTTTGTTTTTCGGCTAGATGAACGATTAGTTCGTTCCAGTGTTTTCTAAGGCTTCTAATGTTTGCATGAAGTTATTCAAGATGCTTGCAACGATTTTCTTGTATCATCACACCTTCAGTAAAGCAGTGCCATTCATGCAGATGTTGGAATGTTTGTGTAGCCAGTACAGCTGCATTAGGTCTTCCTCAGATTTTATTCGAATGGCAGGCTTTCCTTCCTTCTCCCTCAGGAAGTCCTTGCCATTTCGTGTCCATGCAAACTTCTAAGATATTTCACGTGCTTTCAGTTTCGTAGCCCACATCAACTGTCTAACATAGTGCGTTAGGTTTTCGTTCACAAAAATGCCTTCTTCCCTAAGTTTGGTTCTCTTCGCTGCCCAAGTGTCGCAGACTGTCCTGTCCCGAAATCTGACAAGGGTTGCCAGTATCTTACCCTCTCTACACCTCAACCTGTGCACAGCTTCAACGCTACGGACAGTGGATGTGGGCACCTCTAGTTTTTCAGCAATTTCCTGTAGAACACCCATAAGATCTTCCTTGTCTGTGACCGCGACTCCATGCACCTCAATGTTTTTCCTTCTGGAGTACTGTTCCATGTCGCTGAGAGCTGTCCTAAACTGTTTGATCTCTTTGTCCTTAATTTTCATCTGTGCCTGAAGACTGCACACTTGCGAACTTACCTCAGTGGTTGCCTTGTCTTGTGCAGCGAGTGTGACTGAGACCGCATCAAATTTTTCTGACAAAAATTTGATAGACGCTTCAAAGCCTCCAAGAGTTTTGTTTTGCTCTTTCAGAGTTTGCTGCATATTTTCCTGCTTGGTGCTTTGAGCGCTTAGCTGCGTTTCAATCGCTACTATTCTCTCCAACATCTGTGTTATTCTCGCAAGAGATTCCGCCCCCTGTTGGACCAGCAACTTCAGCGTGTCGTTCGCATTTATCTGAGTGGCCTGAGGTGTCATGCTATCATCATTCTCTCCACGCGACTGTCGCCCCGCGGACGCAAGACAAGTTATACATCTCCATGCTTCACAGTCCTCAGCACTCATAGCCTTTAGCTTATTCTTCGTAACGCCGGAACACTTGCCACAATGGTAAACATTGCCACATTCCCCACATTTCATCGAACTAGTTCCTTCCGCAATATTCTTATGACACGCAAGGCAAACAGGTTCTCATCATCAGACATGTTGAATTAAGGCAGAGCAGACCAGCGGGCCAAAACAGAAATAGCAAAAACATCTAAGTAGCTGCAATGAAGCGGCCACAAAGCAGTTAACCAAACCGCCACCCACCTAAGAAAAGCGAAAGGGAAGAGCCGAATTAAAAGGCGCCCGTTCGGTCAGCTTGCCCCGCCGGTCTGCGAAGCCTGACGCTCGTAGAGGTGCTTATATAGCCTCCGCCGTTCCGGTACTCGCCCCGCTGGTCGCCTGATCAGCCGGTCATCGGAGCTTGCGCAGTTTCCAATTCGCTGTTCTCAGGTGCAGATGAATCCAGGATAGCGCTGTCATCCGGTCGTGGCGGTTCCTGGCATGGCATATTTCTACGAAAGGCAAAAGTGAAGAGCCGAATTAAACGGCGCCCGTTCTGTCGGCTTGCCGCACCGGTCTGCGAAGCCTGACACTCGTAGAGGTGCTTATATAGCCTCCGCCGTGCCGGTACTCGCACCGCTGGTCGCCTGATCAGCCGGTCATTGGAGCTTGCGCAGTTTCCACGTCGCTGTTCTCAGATGCAGATGAACCCAGACTAGCGCTGTCATCCGGTGGTGGGCGGTTCCTGGCTTGGCATATTTCTACGAAAGGCGAAAGTGAAGATCGTTTGAAAACAGCGCGGAAGACGGGACGGAGCAAGTAATAGACGACACATTATTAATGTGTCGTCTATTACTTGCTCCGTCCCGTCTTCCGCGCTGTTTTCAAACGATATGATGTACCAACAAGCCCTTCAGTTCACCCTTTTGAAAGTGAAGAGCCGAATTAAACGGCGCCCATTCGGTCGAGTTGCCCCGCCGGTCTGCATGAGTAACCTCGTTTACATGCCTGAAGAGAGGTTTATATTATTCTTTACGTTCTGTTTTCGACGCGGCGGTTTTGCTGCTTAAACAGCAAAATAAAGTGCCCTGACCCGGTGTAGCGAAGATTGGGTCACAATATTGCGTTTTGTTTCTGATGTGGTGACATGAGGTCACCACCTGATACCCATGCTTTTGTCAATCCAACCCCAGTGTTATTGTTTTTTTTATCCTTTGAAACTTTGATAAGACCTCTTAAAAGGATTTCAAGTTTGTATTGATTCACGCATCATTTCACTGACTATGAGATGGTTTTGTTTCTTTAACTTCATTTACCCAAACGTTCATGGATAGTTTGGTATTTGTACATTGAATTGAGGGTCAAGGCTATCACCCTATTAGGTTAAGATGGCGTAGCCTGGTTTGTTGGTTTCAGGTATAACTTTTAAACGTTTAGATTTTGCCCTCTGTGTATTCGTTCCGACTGGTATCAATAGGAAAGCGTAATGTGCCTCATTGTGTGAAAAACCGGAGTTCTGGCTGTCCGTTAAAAAAACGTACAACTGCAAACAATAAGATGAAGCACAGTAAGTTCGTGTGTCTCAAAAATAAAGGCACTGTAAGGCCTTGTTGCTGGCTTGTTGGGCCGCGATTTCGGAAATAACAAATGCTGCTCGAACAGATAAAGTCAAAATGGAAAGGTAAAAAGACTAGCCTAATATCATCATTCATCCTGTTACCCTCCTATCTGTGTCCTGGTCCTGGTGAAGGAGTATTTGCTGTATTATCAATGGTTCATTGAAGTTCGCATGCGGAATAAACCGGAGCCTGTGGAAATGCAGCCGAGTGCGGTAGCCCAGTTGTTCCTCACAACGGTGCCCGCAGCGGATAAAGAGAGCCTTGGGATGTGGCGATGACGTCATGATAGACGGATGTAACGTCACGTGCCAGTGACAGCGAATCTGAGAAGAGGTTGACTCCAGCCACGGAGAACGAAGATTGCGGACAAACACAGCTCGCATTTGTGGAGGAGTAACAGGAAATTTCAAAGCAGAGACGACAATGCCAAAAGCTTTACTTGTATGTGGAGATATCTTCAGAAAGGCTCAACACCAACCGTTCACTATAAGGGGTTTTAAATCGCTTGTAATCTTTAAACGCACGACGAAGCTCAGATCGGATACCCTTTCCACATAGTGACTCACAGTGTGCCGCACCCCGAACTGGAAACATTAGCAATCCCGTGAATTATCCAAAACACTAGCTGCTGATTTGGGTATGAAGTCATGCTTTCAGGGGCGTGTGCTCAGTTCCGCTCTGGTCCCGCTCACTAGCTCTACCGCGTGCGCTTAAAAAAACAGGTTAAAAAAGTACCACGAACATTTTGTGTCAACAAATTTATAAATAAAGCCGTACTGTCACCTGCCTTCTCAGTAGCCTTGCACCGCCCGTGTGAGAATGTGCAGGGTATCCTACAGTATCTAGTTTGCTCACATTCCCGCACGTGAGCAACCCTAAATGTACCTCAGAATGCTTTTGTGAAGTTGAAGAATTGCGCTTAGGTGATCATTCTTCTCAGAACAACCTTCTTCACTCTTCGCAGACATGGATCGTAAAAACGCAACCCGCTGCGACATTTAAGATAGCTTTCTATGCCAACTAGTGAGCTCCATCCTTTCGTGCCGACTTTATTAAAATCATCTAAGGCTCTTCCTGTAGTGCGCTTAAATGAATCCAAAGTTGAATCTCGTCTCCTGCTTGGTTCGGTGTGCTTATGCGTGATACACGCCTTATTCATGTACGATCTCTTTTTCCTCTCTCCTGCGTGTTTGTGTCTCTTACGGTCAGCTCTTCCTTTGCAGTGACATTTTTGTGCCTTCTCTCTTCATCGCCGTCGGCCACGTCTCCTACGACAACAGGGCACTTCCCGACTGCCGCATCCTGCCACCGACGTGGCTCGCGAGCTCGATCCCGCAAGACATTCATCCGTCCGATATCAAACACGGACGCACACTGGTGAGGAAAGGGTGCCCAACTTTCCGTTTACCCCTTTTATAACGCTACAACAGTTTATTTCAAAGAGCAAGACAAATGCGCGTAGGAACGGCTTGCTCAAGATGATAAGACACGTGAACAAGAGAGTTGCCACGATCGTCCTTCTAACCTTTAAATGCGCTGTGGCACTTCCCCTTACTCCCCTTACAAGGTACCAACTTCATGGAAGCGGGTAGCGATGTTAGGACTACACGCGGGTGACCTATCCAATGCGCACAGATAAATAAGGTATATATTACTACTCAGGAACCTATAGCGGCAAAAATGACAACGAAATATATAACTTAAAAGACCGAAACCTTTATGGTATTCAGGTGTTTTATCAACAACGTGTGTGAGTTATGTTTTCTTACTTAAGACAGCAGGCGGACCTCTTGACACGGCAGTTTTTTATAGGCGTTATCTGAAAAAAAAAACAGATTTTTGTTTGGTAAAAACTTCACGGACAGTAAACTGCGCCATTTCTAGACGCCAGCTGAATTTCTTGACAGTGGTTATCGTTTTCTTCACATCACTGTCTTGCACGGTACCTCGAAATGTCTTGCCAAAAGCCTTATCGGTTGGAGGCGCACGTAAAGAAGAGATACCGTCAGTGCAATGCCAATCTATCAGTTAAAAGGTCTTGTAATTGTGGCTCCTTGATTACATGTTAGGACAAATTGACATAATTTACATTTAGTCTACATTAACCTAATGAAAATGTTTTTTTGCATCTTTCATGTTCGATTGAATAAGGAAGAAAAGGAAAAGCAAACTTTTCGCTGAAGCAGGATTTCCAGTGTAATTAAAACTGAACGCCGGACGAATGACTAAATTTTCTAAAATGATAGTTTTCAAAAACTGAACTTATCCAAAACTGAAAAGCTGAACCAGACACCAGCTCTTACTAATAAGATGTCAATACTCGATGTCACGATTTCTGCTGAGCTACTCTGCAGCTTCACCTACTGTGTTGTTAATGGCGGGTCAAACTCGTGGTTTTACCAAATCGGTGCGTATCTTCCCACTCTCATTACGCAGGCTGACAAAATGCCCGAATGACAAATATAGATGCAGCAAGAAACCATATTCAACTGTTCCTGCCCAAAAGACGCCATAAAGGCAAAATACGACCTGAGTACCATAAAAATTGGCTTTCGAAAAACTCCCGACCATGTTTTTTCTAGGAAAGACGTTTTTTAGGTAAAAACGCAAATATAGGAAAATGTTTGAATGTACGCTATACTACGTGAGCAGCGGTGCTGTAGAAAAACACACTCAAAGCAGAGTTAGCAGCGTTTAAGTGCACGTTACCATTCATGTGATACAATCTAAAAAGACTGCAGTGAAATAACGTTGATACGTTTTTTACGGGAACCGGAAAATAAAACGCAGTATGCGAAAATCGTATTCTCCAGAGAGGTTAAAAACAAGAAGAAATAATGGATACTACGTCAGCAACTTAGTTTTATGGAGCAACCTTGATGTTGCTGGTAAATTTGTGCGGCACGTTCTTCTTTGCAACGTCCAGGTTACTTTCTTGTGCAACTCAAAAAGGAAGCTGTCGGTGTTTTTCGCTTCTCCGGGCGCAGCGTTGTACGGAAATTTGTGTCATGCCGCCAATAGGAGAATCTAGCCGCCGGCCCCTTGGAAGTCTTCAGTGGGGAAGGAGAGCGCGGACATGGCCACTTTTTGGCGTAGAACTGACCCTTCGGCATTTACTCCTGCCGCTATAACTTCGAAGTATATAAGGAATACGTCTTTCGTTGCGATTATAATACGTTTCGCAAGATAGCGCAGTGTATCGCCTGACGTATCGTCATCAATGGACGGAGTGGCCAGGCCTTGAAGCAACGTTTTCGCCGCAAAACCGGCACTGCAACGACCTCAGCGGCTAGGATACGTACAGATCGTGCCTTTTGTAAAGCAGGTTGCGCTAGTATAACAAAGAATAAACGTAAGATTTCTAGAAATGTCGAACAAGATGCAATTTCGCGATCGTATTATCCAATTTTTGGCAAAAATGTGATCGTATTGAACGGAAAAAGGTGCAATATTTCTATGGGACGCTGGCCGGGAAGAAGAAAAAAACGTAGTGAGCCGAAAAACGTATTATGCCGAATCCTATAAAGGAGATTACACTGTATATGCCCGGCTACGATCTTCAAGTCTATTTTCTTGGCGTTGCTTCAGTACGGCAGCCGCCAATCGGGAAAACAAGATTCCGGTGACGTCAGAAAGACGCCACAAGAAATTGCCTGCAGAGTAGCCACTCTTCCACCCTTCGTCTTTATTTCCTAGAACTTTTGTTTGAGTTCTGCCACAATTCTTTTCGCTGTTGTTGGGGCAAAACAATCGTTGCTATGGGTACAAAGCAATTTTTCTATTTTACCAGACTTGTATTCTGGCTTCAAGTCTCCAAAAAGCGCTAAGAATAGGGTGTCCCAGGTTTCGCAAAAAATAATTGCGCTGCTTGCACAAGTGGGGCAAGGGTAAAGAAACAGTTTAGCTGGAGGTCAACCTAGCTTTTTCTGGCTTTGCTAAGTTTTGATAGGTATTGCTGGGTTTTGCTAAGTTTTCTGAGGTTTTCCAATGCTCTTGCTAAGCTCGGGTAAGTTTTGGGGTTTAAATCATAGATTAGCTGGATTTCATTCTATTTTCTCGTCCGCCCACCACACTGACCACAGAATACAGAAGAGAATAATCTACCCAGGTCGACCAACAGCACTGCTGTTTCTCCCGCCTTGCAACCCTACTGCAAGCTGCGCGCATTGTCTGCGTTTTAGGAGCTCAGGAAATACGTACTGTCAGCTTTAAAATGGTGTCGATACCGTTCCGGCCAGTCATATGCCTCTTCTGCTCGCAATCGAGCAAGCGCGATAGCCGGCTTCACATTTTTTTACCCCATCTGGGTTCGTGCACCCTATCCATCCGGCGCAGTGATTTGTTTCCCTCACGCCTCCGAACCATGCTCAAACATGAGCATCTCCCATGTTAAAACAACGGTATTTAGGTGGAAGCTTTGCAGCATTTTGCATCCAAGCTTTATAACAAGCGCCTGAATGCCTCTTTTTACCAACCTATAACTTTTGCTGATCACCCGAAACTCATCTTGCGAACCCATTCATACACTTTGGATTGTGATACATTTCTATGGTGTGGCAAGGTTGGGTCCGCACTGCAGTTAAAACTTTGTCGATTCGATTTTAACCACATAGCTGCTCTAGGGCTGCCCCTGACGACAGTCTGTGATGACAACAGTCATGTGACGCTCTCCCCGGAGCGGGTTTCTCCGCCCTCCAAAAATCCGTTCCCGAACTAGAAAAAAAGAGTTCATTCCTCTATCATTGGAATCGGTAAAACAAGAAAGTGAGATGAAATACCCAGCGAAATCTGCAACTGAGCATGATTTTCGGGTTGGCGGCTGTCGTGTTTGTGTGGTTGAAGAGCGAATTCCTGCTGCCTGGTCGCTGGTGTCATTTCCGTGACGGATATGACGTCAGTGAAATTTTGGTGTATCCCGGCGTAAAACACTTTCGTGTTAAAACATAAAACCCGAAAACGAACGACCTTAAGTATACCGTACTCATTAGTACAAAAGGTTGCTTCCACGCAAGAAGACTTTGTGTGCAGCGGTGCAACCTTTAAAGGCCGCTTGCTGGCGTCATTTTTAACGTATATGACGTCAGAGAAATATTTGTAAACCCCGGAATAAAACACTTTCGCGTTAAAAATTACACAAAACAACGCACGGGTCCTAAGGCCTCAACACTTTGATAGAAGGCCTACATGGCCGCTCAAAAATCTTTCCATGCAATGCTTTGGTGCTTAGAGGGGAAGACGGAATCGAGGGGATTGGTGTAAGTGTCGCGCCCCGTAGTTTGTCAATGACAAGCTCATCAGCACCGGACGGTCCCACAATTCCTTTCGTTCTAATACTGCCACTCTTTCCGGCCAGCTAGCGCCCCCAGGGCTTTAGCCATGGCACCGGTGTATATTGAAACGACGCGTGGTGGAAAGCGACAACGCAGGCAAAACTTGGTGTGCCACAGCGCACAGTTGCGTTTCTCTGACCAGAGGGCCGCTACTTCGGGGCTCTTAAATACTGGTTGCCTTGGCACCGAGGCACTAGTCGCGAATTGAGTTTTTGGTGGGTGATCGCGGTTGAGCATGCGGTACCAATTTACGACATGTCGCCGAAACACGTCTCCCAGTCACTCCGATTGCAAAGTTGGTATTGCGTTTGGCAGTGAAAAAATACAGGTAGCGATGGAGCCTTTCTCACATTTTGCTAGTGCCCACTGAAGCATTTTCATCTACGGGGGGAGTATGAGCACCTAGAACGGCTGTAACTCTTGTTTTATCAAAACTCCCTTAAGATAATATATGATAGTTAGTCGCTGAGACGAGTTAACCAAAACCCCGAATTTTAGTTACTTGGAAAATTAGTTGTCACTTAAGATGCAAAAGTTACAGAATTACAGCCTGCTGCAGTCAATACACGGTCATCTATTGACTAAGTATGATTATAGAAAACGGCTATAGCTTTCGTTTTTCCAGACCTATCTAGGACCAAATGATATGACATAATTTCGGTAAAGCTACTGTAACGTTACGAAGCCCTAGCTAAGCTGAATCTTTTCAAAGATAACACAGAGCTACGATGTTTAAGCAGATTTCACACCGGGTGGCACTGCGTTTAATATTTTCTTAATCACTGCTTCCCGCATGTAGAACCAGATGTGTGACCTGCTTTCGGCGGTGAGCAATGCTGGCGTCCAAGTCCCCATGGCCATCTCGTTGTCTCTGAGCGGCCGCCTGTACAAACCTCACATCAGCGTTGCTGCCATTTTTGATCGGAGCGAGTACGAGCTGTTCAGACCGTGCGACGACCTTGACGAAGAGTTCCACGTAAGCCCGGGAAAGGTGAGATGACTTCTATTGAACAACGACATCAAAACGTGAAATTGGGAAAAATTAATGTGTAATGCTGTCTGCTTGCAACCGTTTCGACAGGCGCGTTTCTTATCGTTTCATGTAATATAAACTGGGGATAAATTTGTCACTCGAAATGCGGACCGTTGGAGCACGGCCTCACTAGCTAGCAACGTCCCTATTATCATAGAGTTTTATACTAACATATACCAGAAGGAAATTTGTCGCTGCAGTCGCGGGCCGCCGTAGGCGGCGCCATTGCCGCTAGCGACGTTCCTCGCCTACTTGTCTTAGCTAGTAATATGGCTTCTTTTTTGTCTCCAAGCCAAAATCAACAAAATCTGGGAACATTTTTTTCATGTTCTTCCTGCATAAAACTCCCGCATAATCACTGACCAATTAGTCTTTTTGGATGTTCAATTTTACAATAAAAAACGAATTTCATGAATGTTCTGCAGCAGAATTGTTGCTTTTTTGCAGTCAGAAACAACTTTTCAGCCTGTTCATGAGCCATGCCAAGGACAAGTGGGATTAGCCTGCCCTATACATGAAGGAACGCTCACTGAACCACGACTGCCCTTGACAGTGGCGCCAGATTTCCAACGTGGTATATTTTAGTAAAACTCTATGGCATGAAGCATATCTACGTCCGGTTGATCGTATTGCTTCGACGCTACAGTGCAGTTATCAGTGTTTCTAGCGGGGTCCACGTAACGTCACTCCTGTTGGCAATGCCTTAGTGTAGTGCGAAAAGGAAAACGTTTATGATACACAATGTGGTTCTTTTCGTTTAGAAAAGAAAATGATGAAATAGAAGCAAACAAAGAAACTGAAGCTGGTGGAGTTGCCAAATACCTGTTATTTCAAATAGAACAAAGTAGTAATTTGTCAACATGGCTCCTTTAAACATTTTCTACTTAATTAGGTACCGGCTAAAACAGAACAATTTTTTTGACCTGTATTGTGTATGCTGTCCAGACACCTCACATTGCAATGTCTCGGTACTGACGCCGATATTGTCCGGTTTCCGTTTTTTTACCATTTTTACAGATACTAGCATGCACACCAGGCACTAAGATGTACGACTATTTAAAAAAGACACCGGATACTTTGTTCACGTACGACACTTTTGCGTACCGGACGGTTACGTTTGACGACGGAGAGACCATGCGTAACAAGGTGACAGCCCGACGCCCAAAAATGGATGTTTTGCAAGAGTTTCGCTGCTGTAACGCTTTTCACTGCGCCGCTTAACGGTGTCTTTTGGTCAAGAAAGGCCTTTGGGAGAGTAGAGTGAGCGGCAAGAAGTTGACTTCTCAATGCTTCGTAGGGGCGGTTTCGTTGGGGGAATTTACTTTCAAAGAAGCCGGACTCTGCGGTTGGTATGGCTCTGTAATGTAAATAAGGTGTGGAGCTGTCTCATTGCGAGATTCCAATTCGCGCTTAGTTTTGTAAAGCAAAGTGGTTTATGCCTCACTGATGGCGTCTATGTGCGAGCAAAAAGCCAACTTTGCTCTGTAATATAATAATAATAATAATAATAATAATAATCAATCAATCAATCAACCTTTATTTTCGGTGCCCAGGAACAACCCTAGGGTCTTGGTACTGGTACACCATACAAAAAAAAAAAAAAAACACTACAATTAAGGCAAGACAACACACAAAAACTATATGTATGACATAAACAATAAAGTAAAAATAGTTACAGAAATCTTAGAAAGCAAAAAAGGAAAAAAAAAAGAACAGAAAGTCAAAAAAGAAAAGGCAGGCTTAGTGTTGCAAGCCATGCCACTCGGCCAGCGAAACGTTCAGTAGATGTGAAAAATAGGAACTATACAAGCAAATATTGAATCAACATGACATAGAGTATACGTATGTAACCAAGGTTTTCTAACAACATATTAGGAAGTTCCAAAAAAAAAAAAAAAAAAAAAAGGGGAAAAGCTTCAGCATTACCAACACTGACACTAAAACGTACAAATATTCAAGCAACA
Organism: Haemaphysalis longicornis; assembly: GCF_048455015.1. Taxonomy (NCBI): domain Eukaryota; kingdom Metazoa; phylum Arthropoda; class Arachnida; order Ixodida; family Ixodidae; genus Haemaphysalis; species Haemaphysalis longicornis. Next base: position 93,577,515 of record NW_027526385.1, read on the forward strand.
CAAAACAAGAAAAAGTGAAAAGCAAGCAAGAACAGTTTGCACATAATACATAGGGTATATAAATTTGGAATGACATAAAGGACTTAAGCTACAACAGTTTTCAACTCATTAGAGAACAAAGTAAAGGAGCTCTGGAATATATCAAGCCGAACGGAATATTCATTATATGCACATTGTATTCGGCAGATGGACGAGCGTCGGCTATTTAAAGCAACTGGTCTGAAAGCTGGAAATTTTCTGAAAAGTTTATTTGGCAGATTGACATTGATAAGTGTAACCAAATCGTCACACAAAATATTACCATGAAGAAGTTTATAGAGAAAGATAATATCAGCTCGCATTCGTCGACACCGAAGGGAAGGAATGCTTTTCAGAAGAGACATGATGCCGTTTGCGTCGTCTTGCACATGACGGAAGCGGTGCTTAAAGATAGAAAGGAACTTATTTTGAACCCTTTCGATACGGTCACTATTGGACTTGCAAGTTCCATTCCAGACAACAGACCCGTATTCAAGAAGAGGTAAGCAGAGAGCCGAATACAACTTTAAGAAAGGAAGCGGACCTTTAAACTCTCTAGAATACCTGCAAACAGCACCCAGACAACGAAGAGACCGACGGGTAATTTGTGCAATGTGGGAAGAGAAAGTCAGAGAAGTATCAAATAGTACTCCCAAGTCTCGAATTTCAGTCACCCTCGGCAATGCAGTGCTTGCAATTTTATAAGAGTATTGCAGCTGTTGAGTTTTTCTACTATAGGAGACAACTTTAGTTTTTGAAGGGTTCAAGATAAGGTCGTTTTTGGTGCACCAACGATGGAATGACGCTATATCAACCTGAAGAGAATTACAGTCCTGAACACTACGCACTTCTCTAAAGATTTTTATATCATCAGCGTACAACAAAAAAGAAGAATTTTGAATGGCAGAAGCAACATCGTTAATGAAAATGGAAAAAAGAAGGGGACCCAGAACGGAGCCTTGGGGTACACCACTGGTTGCTTTGTACCTAAATGATGTTTGACCGTTAACACTTACATAGCAATATCGCTCCTTGAGATAACAACGTATAAGACCCACCAACGAAGCGTGTACATCTAACAGAGTGAGCTTTGCAAGCAATAACGAGTGGTTGACAACATCAAAGGCTTTGCTCATGTCACAGTAGACCACATCCAGTTGGCTTCTACCAACGATTGCTGGGACAGCCTGCTCCATGAAGCATACAAGGTTCGTGGAAGTTGAACGACCACGCATAAATCCATGTTGATTAGGAATGAGGACATGTTTAAATGAGAAAGACAAGACCGTATGAAGAGATAACTCGAAAATTTTAGAGGCAGAACAAAGCAGCGAGACAGGCCTATAGTTTATAGCATCAGTTTTTAGGCCTGACTTGAAAACAGGGAATACGCGAGAGATTTTCCATGAGCGAGGAAACGTTCCCGACCGGAGACAGTTATTAAATATTGAAGTGAACACAGGAACGAATATATTTGCATATGTTTTTAGGATTGCAGCAGGAATACCATCTGGCCCACAAGAAAGCGAGGGCTTGAGCCGCTTGATGCTGGTCCGAATGATGTTCTCGTCCAGTTGTAAACAACCGGAGTTCTCGCCCTGGTGACAAGGGGCGCTGCTGTTGTCACTACCACCACTAATCCCAAAAAAAGAAGAAAATTGACGAGCAAAGCAGTCGGCCACCTTGACAACCTCATCTCCGTTGGAGTCTAGAAGACGAATAGAATCTTTAGTTGTACTAGATCTAGAATTAATGTATTTCCAGAAGGCTCCAGGTTGGTGAGTTGCTTGAGTTTCTACCGACGCCAGGTACGAAGTATGATCACGTTTGTGCAATATTTTACATAGGGCACGTAGGCGCCGGAATTCCTGAGCAAACTGGTTGGCACCAGAGCGCTTCATCTTTCTGTGCGCACGTTCCTTGAGTTTCAGGGCATCCCGCAATTCAGAAGAAAACCAGTGTGGAAACCTGAACCTCCTCGGTAAATATTGCGGGATGTATTCCTTCATACCCGAAAGCACAATCTCTGTGAAACGGTCGACTTGTTCATTGACATCAGTGTGGTCAATGACGGTCGACCAGGGGGCAGCGGAAAAGTAGCCATACAGCCCAGCATAATCTCCCCTGGCGAAAGCGTAATGAGGTTGCGTGTTGTTGGAATTTACGGAACGGTGGAGCAATGAAGGGAGGCAACAGGAAATAGAAAGAGGAGGATGAAATCTGTCCGGTATTACTAAAGAACAATCAGAGTGCAACACACTAACGCCATCAAAGTTCGAAAAGCACAGGTCCAGAATATTTCCACTGCAATTTTTTATGCGATTACACTGTGCCATAGAAGTGAAAGCCAAAAAATCTAGCAGCCTGTTACCCTTCTGTTCAATGTGATGGTTGTAGTGGGAACAAGTTAGCTGGCTCCACTCCACGCCAGGAGCATTAAAATCTCCAAGCAGGAGGACTTTGCGGTTGCCATGAGTGATAAGCACCTGTTCAATGGAGGAGATTAACTTATTGAACGCCTCAGGAATAATAATAATAATAATAATAATAATAATAATAATAATAATCAATCAATCAATCAATCAATCAATCAACCTTTATTTTCGGTGCCCAGGAACAACCCTAGGGTCTTGGTACTGGTACACCATATACAAATCGTACATAAAAACAAACTAAAATCAAGACAACACAACACACAAAACCGTATGCATGAAAGAAACAATAAAGTAAAGATAGTTACAGTAATCTCAGAAAGCAAAACAGCAAAAAAAAAAGAAAAGAAAAGAAACATGAGACCAGCGTGGCAAGCCATGACACTCGGACAGCGAAATGTTCAAGGCACGTGAAAAACAGGAAATACTCACTGAACATGACAGAGATAAGTTATACGCATAACACGAAGGTTTTATAACAAAATGTTCGGAAGTTTCAACTTTGAAAGAAGTTCAGCATTACAAGCACTGCCACTCAGCCCTACAGAAATTCAAGCAACGCAAAACCAGGAAATGTGAAAAACAAACAAACAAGAACATTATTTGCCTAAAATAAATACAGCACATAAATTTGCAATGACTAAAGGCACTTAAGCTACAACAGTTTTCAAGTCGCTTGAGAACAAAGAAAAAGAGCTCTGAAATAGATCAAGACGATCAGAATATTCATTATATGCACACTGTATTCTGCAGATTTACGAGCGTCTTCTACTTAAAGCATCGGTTCTAAAAGTTCGAAATGTTCGGAAAAGTTTGTTCGGCAAGTTGACATTGATAAGTGTAACCAAGTCGTCACACAAAATATCCCCATGAAGAAGTTTATAAAGAAAGATAATATCAGCTCGCATTCGTCGACACCGAAGGGAAGGAAGACTTTTCAGAAAAGGCACACTGCCGTTAGCGTCTTCAAGCACATGACGGAAGCGGTGCTTAAAGATAAAGAGGAACTTATTTTGAACTCTTTCGATATGGTCACTATTGGACTTGCAAGATCCATTCCAAACAACATAGCCGTATTCGAGAAGAGGTAGGCAGATAGCCGAATACAACTTTAAAAAAGGAAGAGGACCTTTAAACTCTCTAGAATACCTGCAAACAGCACCCAGAAATCGAAGAGAGCGACGGGTAATTTGTGTAACGTGGGAAGAGAAAGTCAGAGAAGTATCAAATAGTACTCCCAAGTCTCGAATTTCAGTCACCCTCGGCAATGCAGTGCTTGCAATTTTATAAGAGTATTGCAGCTGTTGAGTTTTTCTACTATAGGAGACAACTTTCGTTTTTGAGGGGTTCAAAATTAGGTCGTTTTTGGTGCACCAACGATGGAATGACGCAATATCAGCCTGAAGATAATTACAGTCATGAATATTGCGCACTTCTCTAAAGATTTTCATATCATCAGCGTACAACAAAAAAGAAGAATTTTGAATTACAGAAGCAACATCGTTAATGAAAATGGAGAAAAGAAGGGGACCCAGAACAGATCCTTGGGGTACACCACTGGTTGCTTTGTACCTAAATGAAATTTGACCGTTAACACTTACATAGCAATATCGCTGCTGGAGATAGCAACGTATAAGACCCACCAAAGAAGCGTGGACATCTAACAGAATGAGCTTGGCAAGCAATAACGAGTGGTTGACTACTTCAAAGGCCTTGCTCATGTCACAGTAGACCACATCAAGCTGGCTTCTACCAACGATAGCTGGGACAGCCTGCTCCATGAAGCACGCGAGGTTTGTGGAAGTTGAACGACCACGCATAAAGCCATGTTGATTAGGAATAAGGACGTGTTTAAGTGAGAAAGACAACACCATATGAAGAGATAACTCGAATAGTTTAGAGGCAGAACAAAGGAGCGAGACTGGCCTATAGTTTATGGCGTCAGTTTTTGGGCCTGACTTGAATACAGGGAATACGCGAGAGAGTTTCCATGGGCGAGGGAACGTGCCAGACCGGAGACAGTTATTAAACATTGAAGTGAACACTGGAACGAATATGTTTGCATACGTTTTTAGAATGGCGGCAGGAATACCATCTGGTCCACAAGAAAGCGAGGGCTTTAGCCGCTTGATACTGGTCCGCACGATGTTCTCATCCAGTTGGAAACAACCAGAGTTACCGCCCTGGTGACAAGGGGCGCTACTGTTATCACTGCCCCCGCTAATTCCAAAAAAAGAAGAAAACTGACGAGCAAAGCAGTCGGCCACCTCCGCAACCTCATTGCCGTTGGAGTCTAGCAAACGAATAGATTCTTTAGTTTTACTAGATCTTGAATGAATGTACTTCCAGAAGGCTCCCGGTTGATGGGTTGCTTTAGCTTCTACTGACGCCAGGTACGAAGCATGATCACGCTTGTGCAATATTTTGCATAAGGCACGTAGGCGCCGAAACTCCTGAGCGAACTGGTTCGCACCAGAGCGCTTCATCTTTCTGTGCGCACGTTCTTTGAGTTTAAGGGCATCCCGCAGTTCAGAAGAAAACCAGTGTGGGAATTTGAACTTCTTTGGTAAATATTGCGGGATGTATTTCTTCATACCCAAAAGTACAATCTCAGTAAAACGGTCAACTTGTTCATTGACATCAGGTTCGTCAATGACTGTCGACCAAGGGGCAGCAGAAAAGTAATCATACAGCCCAACGTAATCTCCCCGGGCGAAAGCGTAGCGAGGTTGCGTGTTGCAGGAACTTACGGAATGGTGGAGCATTGTGGAAAGGGAACAGGAAATAGAAAGAGGAGGATGAAATCTGTCAGGTCTAACTAAAGGACAATCAGAGTGTGACACACTAACATCATCAAAATTCGAAAAACACAGGTCCAAAATGTTTCCACTGCAGTTTTTTATGTGATTATGCTGTGCCATGGAAGTGAAAGACGAAAAATCTAGTAATCTATTACCCTTCTGTTCAATGTGGTGGTTATGGTGGGAACAGGATAGATGGCTCCACTGACCGCCAGGAGCGTTAAAGTCTCCAAGAAGGAGGACCTTGCGGTTGCATTGAGTAATAAGCTCTTGTTCAATGGAGGAAACTAACTGATTGAATGCGTCAGGAGCTACATCAGGGGGAATGTAAAAAACCCCAACAAGAAGTTTTTCAGTTTTAGAGATAAGAATTTCAACCCATACAGACTCATCTGCATTCTGAATATCACTACAAAGCACACTCTGGAGAGATTTGTCGACGGCAAGAAGGACCCCACCCCCTTTTTGTTTGCTTCCCGTCAAGGCACGATCACTACGATATACATGGTAATTTTGAGGAAAATAATCACTGGACAGAATATCAGGGCACAACCAAGTTTCAGAGATAGCTATTAACGGAAAACACGAAGCTAGAACATTACCAAAGAAGTCAGTTGCCTTGGTACGAAGACCGCGCACATTCTGATAAAACACATCCAAAGTACAAGTCATCATTGCTTTTCTTATGTGATGCGCTCAGAGCTGTGAAGCATGCCTTCGCGAAACATGCCTCGAAACTCCTTAAAGAGGCAGTCTTTCGGCCAAACAGCGGGGTCATTCAAGCGCTCGAAAAACTCTTCACTGACGGATATATAAAAGGATGCGTACGTGTCAAACTTCGTCTTCAGTCGTCGGAAGCTCAAGGACGAGACACCTAAGGTTGACAGATGGGCATTAAGGCTAGCAGAGGTGGTGGATGGGGAAAGCTTTGAGACGAACATAGCTTTGGGGCGCTTCGGCTGCGGAACGACTACGAGTCCACATGTGTCCGATGCACCTACACATGCCCGGCTTCGGCACTTCTTCTCAATAGTAGGGGGGTTACGATCAAGCACAGACACAGATTGCACCGGGGAAAGTGGGGACGGAGTGGGAGGCAGTGTCGGAAAAACCGAAGACACCGACTGCAGCGGAGCCGACGTAGCCGACGGCGACACTTCTTTGTAGACAACTTGCGTGAAAGAAGGCTTTTCCGAGCTGCGACGTACTTCATCCTGCAAGGCAGGGGGGCGGCGAAGCAATTCGGCACGCAGGGAGCACACCTCCGCACGCAGGGAACTAACCACCTTCGCATAATGGCGCGGTCTCCCTCCCTCTCTTGACGGAGACGGTCGAAAGAGAGCGCGTTTTCCCGGCGCATGAGGTCGTTGTCCTCCCGCAGCCGGGCCACTTGGTCGCTGAGGAAAGAAATTCCGTCCAGCGCGTCGATGAGGAGTGCGCGAAGACCAGCAGCTTCGGCGTCAAGGTCAACTGGCTGGGACGGCGGGGACGGCGGGGCCGGGGCCTTCTCGACGACGGGCGGCGAGTCTCGTCGAAGGGAGCAGGGGGAAGGAGCCCCGCTTGCCGACGTGCCGATGTCGTCGCCGGCTCCGCTAGGCCTAGCCGCCGCCTCAGCCGTTTCACAGATGTTGCACTTGAACGGCCGAGCGCCAGAACTCAGGAGTTGAAGCTCAGCGTACGGCCACACAACACACTTCGCGTGCACGCGTTTGTTACAGGAAAGGCAGCGGAAAAACTTTTGTTTACCGCAAAAAACACAAGAGCATAGAATACAGCAATCCTTGCTGGGCGCCATCTTGCCGCAATAATAATAATAATAATAATAATAATAATAATATTAATATAATAATAATAATATAATAATAATAATAATAACAACAATAATAATAATATTAATAATAATATAAATATAATAATAATATAACACAAATAAAATATATAATATAATATTAATACTAATATATTACCAGCTTTTTTCCACCCGTTTGAAGCGAAGGGATACAAAAAAAGCTGGAAAATAAGCGTGAAAAGCTCCCTCTACCCCAGCAAATACATAGGTGCAGAAAACCAAATCAGGCTGAACAGCCATAAAAAACACGTTTTGGGGACTAAACAAAGGGAAATGCAAATACCGAATCATATTTCCACAAACACAAACAAACATAAAAACATATATAGTAAATCGTACTGAATAGTTTCAGAAACCCAACGTCAGTGAAAAAACCACGAAAACAGCGTCAAATTTGTAAGTAAAACAAGCCAAAAAATAAAAAAGTCATAACCGTACAAGCAGTTTTGCAAAAGAGAATAATATTTTCAATCAGGAAAAGATACCAAGGGCCACACGTGTGCAGCGACAGGCCATGCTCACAAACTCTGCCTCCCACTGGACAATGTGAAACAGACTGAATGCTGCCTCGCGTCGTCACTCCAGGCAACGCCGATGATCTAGCTGGAAGTCCGTCTGCCAGTCGTAAGAAAATCAACGACAGCCTAGACATGCCTGGAGATTGCTGCATGGACTACTACAGCCGCCGACTCCGCTACAGCCAGTTCATGCCGTTGCCATTTGAGTGGATATTACTACAGAGTAACTCGTGGAACTGCTTGCAGATAGGTTCGCTCTACCACCCCCTGCATCTTTGCAGCAGCTTCTACCCTACGCGCTGAGAGAAAAGCTGCCATTAGGACCGTATGGTTCCCAGATCTCAGCGCTCTGCAACGAAGACCTTTCAATGCACGAGCTTAGGAATGACCTCCAGAGGACTAAATGTCGTACCACTCCTGGCACTGATGACATCACCCACCAAATGGTGCGGAACACGGACAGCCCAGAGTAAGAATGCCTTCTAAGCGCCTTCAAAATCGTCTCGCACTCGGCGGTAATGTATATTCTGGGTCCTCGCCCTTGTCCCACTCGTGAAACATGAAAAACCACAAACCGCAGCCAGCTCATACAGACCTGTGTCCTTGACTTTGGCTGCGGGGAACTTCTTTGAGATCATCATATTATATCGCCTAGACTGGATCGTCCGAGTCCTTGGAGCTTTTGTTAGGCAACAGACAGGATTACGTCAACTCTACATCACAGCCGTCAGCATCGCTGATGTTGCATTCGCGCTGGAAGAGGCCCAACACATGGACAAAGTGGCATTTCTGGTTTTGGTGGATATTGAGTCTGCCGTAGACTGCCTTTCACAACCAACCTTTGAGGCTGCGTTGGACCGCATTCATGTCATTGGAAGACTGCGCAACTAAATCCGGGCGTTGCCATCGGGTCGCGAGCTCAAAGTTCGGGTGGGTAAAAGCCTAAGCCATCCAAGATTTTTCAGTTGCGGAGTGCCCGAAGGTTCAGTGCTTAGTGTACTGCTGTTCAACGTCGGGCTGTCAGGCCAGCCTGACAGCATACCAACAGACCTGGAACACAGCGTAGACATTTCCGTTTATGCTGACGATGGTGCACTGTGGACCCGGGGACCAAAGCGTAAGAGCAGCCAAATCAGAATATATCTGCAAAGAAAGCTGGATGCGATTTGGGAGTGTATTACGGCAATGGGACTGCGGCTTTCCATTGCCAATTCAGAAGCTATGATATTCCACCCCAACCATACAGCACGGTATCTAATCCCCCCCTTCGAAGTACATGGCTCATAGCTCCGGTGGAAGACCCAGGTCAGATATCTCGGACTTACGATTGACCATCACCTGACCTGGGGCCCAGCCATGAAACAGCTACTCGGCCAGTTCAGTGGTGTCCTGAAAGCCATTCGTGAACTTTTGGACAATGGGCGTGGGTGCTCATACACTTCGGGACTTCGAGTTTACGGCCCTACGGTGTGCTCCGCAGTGCTCTGTGCTATGCCCCTTGTCACCGTCAAGCCAACACGGTGGAAGAAACTCGAGATCGAGCACAGGAATGCACTTCGTACCGGTCTAGACTTGCCACGCTCGTCCCAATGCGCGGGCACTCTTGAAAAAGCCAGTGCCTGGCCTCCTCGCACACCGCGCCCTACAACGAGCCCTCAATCACGTCGAGCGGCTCCGTTAGGCTCCAGACGGGGGCGCCCCTCTTCGCACGACCACGAGGACGACCTCACTCTCGAATGGGTATGATTGTCCGTACCTTCGAAATGGTGATCGGCTATCCTCCGACGGTTCGCATCATACCTCATCCACCCCGCGTGACAAATGAGATCACCATAAGTTCAACTCTACCACACGCGACCTCAAAAAGGATAACTTCAGTGTGTGAATTAAGGAATGAATCAGCGGCCTGCTTGAAGAACCTTGAGGGGCACGTGCTGATATTCACCGATAGGTATGTGATTCCAGACAAGGGGCGGCGGCTGCAGCATCTATCGCGCCAGCCTTCGGTTCAGCCAGGCAATGCCACCTGCGAGTGGCCAGCAGCTCCACAACGGCAGAAATCACGGGCCTTCACTTCGTTGCGGACATCATTAACGATTCCGAGCAGTACCTTATCAACCGGAAAGTAGTAGCCATCCAATAAGATTCGAAAGATTCCCTCCTGAGGCTCTACTGTGCGCACCTGAGTAGTCGCGATGTACAAAGCCTTGGCAGAAACCTGCGCAGCCTCGGCGCCCAATACCCTAGCATCCACCTGCAATGGCTACCTTCTCACGTAGGTATCAAGGGAAATGAGGAGGCTGATCACCTAAAAAAAGAAGCGCATCATCCATTTACTTCGATGAGTGAGGCAATCATGCCCCTAGACGCCGCGTGGTACCCTATCCGAAGAGACCTAAAAGCCATGCACCCAGATTCCGGAGTTGCATCCGGCAAGCCACCGGAGCCGCTTCCTTTTATGGGACTGATTCGAGCTGACCATGCTCTCCTTGTTCGTCAGCAAATCGGCTGTCACCGCTGCACAGAAAGGAGTCAGAGGCTTGGTATGACTAGGTCACCAGCCTGCCCTTACTGTCCTACAATAGAGACACTCGCGCATGCACTGTGGGAATGTCCAGAGCATTGGCAGACCTGATGAGCGCTGAGCGCGTCTAATGCGAAACTCGGATTACGTTCACGCGCCTGTTCAAACCTGTTGTTCCCGGACTGTTACCTTTCAAATCAAAAAACGTTCAGTGCCCTGATGGACTTTTCAAAGAGCACAGGACTCTCGGACCGGCTATGAAGCCGCCAGTGCTGTCCATGCTGCGTGGCTAGTGGACCGTCGTGTTATTCTCCTTTTGTATATTTTTTCTGTCCACCCTCTTTCCTGTCTATCCTCCTCCAAGACTCAGTCTTGACTGGGGAGCCCGCACCCCTAGAGGCGGTTATCGGCTGAGTCGACTTTCGTTTCTCTTCCTATAAAGCAACTCTGCCCTCCTCTCCCCGCACACTTTCAGAGAGCGCTCGCGCGCCTCCACAGCGAACCACCCTCTCATCCCAATTTCGCCACACTCTCCTTCATTGCTTTCTCTCTCTGTTCGGTGTTGCCATCGTTCACTCGGTTACGACCACGACACGGCTGACCCAAGAGACGTCCACAAAGGGCTGTGCCCCAAAAGTTGGTTCGACTAAACGATAATAATAACAAGGGAAGCTTTAGACACCTCACTGTTGCCATCCATTGTTGCGCCCAAAACACACTGCAGGAAAGCCAGCTTATACAACGGGTTTACCCAAAGGTACATCCTTCAGCGCCGTCCGTTCCAAGCTTCGGCGCTGCAGCACCTCATGTGGGCTCCCGCTTTTCATCGATTTTCGTTGTGCTAATTATCCGGTAGCTCGGATTAATTGCTACCAACGTGACCGGTACCACTTGCGGACCCGACCGATACCATTTTCGGACAAGTGGTACGCGACTTTCTCGATTTACGGGTGATTCTCTGTGCGCCAGCGTGCACTCCGGGCTAAGCCTAATTTAGGCCTAGCTCGAGCACGGCCCCCGGCCGCGCCGGCCCGCGGCCGCTAGGCCTAACGCCGGACGACTCCGTCGCCACCGGGCCAGAGGACATGGCAACTGCTATGGACACGGGCTCCGAGCACGACCAAGAAGAGAGGGAGGATCCAACGCTACAAATACAGCTCGACCGTTTCGCCGGCCGAACTGCCGTCGCTGTACACGGCGAGGAACTCTCGGCGGGGGACACCGCCGGCTGGGTAGTTCCGAAGAGACGGGCGCCGCAGCAACGAGAGGCTCCGCAGCAATCAACCACCGGTGAGTCCGCCGTCAAGGTGTCCAAACCCACTACCAACCGAGCGCAATTCGCCAGACGAGTTAACGCAACCCTAACGAAGGCGGCCCGCATGCCAGCAAACATCCCGAGAAGCGAGCACAAGGTCATCGTGAGACCACGTGGCGGCCTGCACACTGGCCGCGTCGAGGCACCAGTACTGATGGCCGCGGTAATGGCGGCAACGGGAACCACGAGAGAAGAGGCCATGCAAGATACCATTTGCGCAAACGTCATGCAGAACATAATAGTAGTGAGCACCCCGGACGAGCAGCGGGCGGTGAGATACGCTCAGTTTCGCGCACTCAACATCGGGGGGCAAACCCACGAGGTCAGCGCGTATCACGCGGCCCCGGACGGCACCGCGAAGGGGGTAATTCGAAACATCTCCACCGAAGATACCCCGGAGGAAATCAAGGCCAACGTAGTGAACAACCGCAACCCCACGGCAGTCGATGCGCACAGAATCGGCAATTCGACCGCGGTGATTGTCCTGTTCCAGGGCACAAAGGTCCCCACAACAGTCAAATACGGTGCCGTCCTAGTGAGGTGCAGCCTCTACAGACAGCACCACGAGGTCTGCAGGCAGTGCGGCAAGATCGGCCACCGCACAGACGTGTGCCCACAGCCGAACGCGCGCGTGTGCTTCGCGTGCGGGAAGGCCAACCCGGGCGCGAATCACGACAACGAATGTACGCCACGTTGCAAGCTGTGCGGAGGGCCCCACCCGACCAGTTCGCCGGGGTGTACGAACAAGTACAAGACGCCATATTTGGTAAAGAAGCGGCAGTGGGCCGCAGAAAAGTGACGTCACCACAAAGAGAAAGAATTCCCAGAAAAGACGATGCCAGCTTCCCGCGGCTGAGCCATCAGCAACAGCGCGGGCGCAGCCGCAGCTGCTCGCGGCGGCGGCGCTCCGCCTCCAGCGGCGCGCGCTCCGCAAGGATTCGCTCCGCCAGCAAAGGCAGAAGTGGAAGAAGCGACAGCAGGAGAAGACCGGTCGCATCGCACTCGCGAGAACGGGTAGCGTGGACCGATATTGTCAGTGCACCCGCAACTCGGGCAAGATCCAAGACCCCGCGAAGGGAACGGGAGAAATCGACACAGCGACCAGAGGCGATGCAGGATCTTCGTGAGGAAATCACGACACTCGAGGCCGGAAACGCTCGACTGAACCAACAGCTCAAGGAAGTCATCCGACTCCTGAACAACCAACAGCAACAGCGGCAGCAAGCGCCCCCGCAAGCGCAAGCCCAGCCAGCACGGCAGCAACCGCGAGTGCGGACCCCGCCGCCGCCCCAACAACCACCACAACGACAACAACGCCCACCGGCGACAACGAAGCCGGAAAGACCGGCCCAGCAGCCCCGGGACAGGCCCGTCAACCCACAACCCCTCGAAACCGACATGTTGGAGGACGAGGAAGAGGAAGGAAATGCAGCGGACCCCCGATCGAGGGACGACACGCCCGAACCCCAGTCCAGAAGCGGAATAGGTGACGCCGTTCGCCTTCGCCGCTACACGGAGAAACAAGACAAGCTCGAGAAGCGAGTAAACGCCCTCGAACACCGGATGAACACGCGCTTCACAGCGATAGAGGACAGGCTCGAAGCAGTGGAAGTAACACTACAGAAGATGCAAGAATTCCTATACAAGAAGCTCGGACGGAATGATGACGAGGACAACCGCGACCCGCCCGCCCAACCACAGACATCAATATGGCCCGGACCCCAACAACAGCAAGCTCAGGCCTAAGGATCTGGCACTGGAACGCCAACGGGTTCCAGTGCAGAAAGGCGGTTATGCAACAATATCTGCAAGGCGCCGACAGGGCGCCGGACGTAATAATGATCCAGGAAACACACACCGAGAACGCGCCATCCCTCCCCGGCTACCGAGCGCACGCGAGCCCCCCGAGCGCAAGGAAATGCGGCAAAGGAGCTGGGCAGGGAGTGAGCACGTTCGTGCGGAAGGGACTCACTTTCGTCAAGCACGAGAACTTCCTTGGACGCAGCACCATTGAGCATTGCGCGACCGAGGTGGTGATCGGCAGGAAGAGGAAAGAATCCTTTCTCCTGGTAAATACCTACAGCAATCCGGCGCACCGTCAGCAGAAATTCCGCGCCCTTTTGCACAAGGCGATACGTTCTTCGCCGAAAGGCACGGTCATGGTCTGCGGGGATTTTAATGCCCCGCACAAGGAGCTCGGGTACGGCAGGACAACGGTAAAAGGAAGAGACCTCCTGGACGATGCGGCGGACGCGGGCTTCTCCCTCTACATGGACCCAGCGGCCCCCACTCGGGTAGGAACGTCCACCACGCGAGACACGACCCCGGACCTGACATTTGTCCGGACGGCGGATACAGCCAAGCGAGGGGTGAAGTGGCGGAACACGGGACGGAACCTGGGCAGCGACCATTACATCATCGAAGTCGACCTGCCTGCGTCCATACCGATCGCCGCGGAACCCCGACGCAAACACAAGATCACGGACTGGGACCGTTTCCGGCTGGATCTGGAAGGGCCACAGCGGACGGCAACGATCACAGACATCGGGGAATGGGCGGAAGCCATCGTGCGCGCGACCTCGGACGCGACCACCGAAGTGGAAACGGACGAGGGCGTGGCGCAGGTGGACAGCCGCCTGGCTCACATGCTAGAGGCGAGGCAATCGCTGCAGCGGCGATGGAAACAGCAGCGCACGAACCGCCGGCTACGCAAGAGGGGGCCCTGCTCGGACGGGCCATCGAGAAATACAGTCGGGAGCTATGCGCCCAGAGGTGGCATGCCGTGTGCAACGAGGCGGACGGCCAGCTCCACAAGGGGAGGACGTGGAACCTGCTACGGCACCTTCTGGACGAAACGAGGACCCGAGGCTATCAGCAGCACCGGCTGGCCCAAGTAATGCACACGACCGTCAAGACGTTGGGGAAGGCAGAAATAAGTAAGCCCATAAACGCGCGCTACCTGCCAAGCACTGCGAGCGAGACGCACGGCGAATACCGGGGAGCGGACAATCCGGCCCTAGATCGCAGCATCGAAGAATGGGAAGTGCGGGCAGTGCTGCAGACCCTCAACTGCCGGTCTGCGGCGGGCCCAGACCGGGTAACCAAAAAAGCCCTGAGGAACCTAAGCGACGGAGCCGTTGCGGCCCTCACGGACTACTTCAACCGCTGCTGGCACGCGGGCACGCTGCCCCGACAGTGGAAAACGGCCAAGACGGTCCTGATCCCGAAGCCCGGTAACCCACCCGGCATCGACAACCTGCGCCCGATCTCCCTCACCTCGTGCGTAGGGAAGGTCTTGGAGCACGTGCTAATGAATAGATGGCAGCGCTACTTGAAAACGGAAGGGCTCTACCCCGACACCATGCTGGGGTTTCGGGAGAGGCTCAGCACCCAGGACGCGATGATACTGCTGCAACACGAGATACTCGAAGTGTCCGCCCCCACCCGCGACAACAGGGCGGTGCTGGGCCTCGACCTACAGAGCGCCTTCGACAAGGTGCGCCACTCCGCCATCTTGGCGCAGGTCTCGCGGCTGGGCATTGGCAGGAGAACGTACAACTACATCCGGGACTTCTTATCGGAGAGGACCGTAATGATCCAGGCCGGAGACCTGGAACTACCGCTGAAAAAGACGGGCAGCGTCGGGACCCCCCAAGGCTCGGTGATCTCGCCGTTGCTGTTCAACATCGTCATGATCGGGGTGGCCAACTGGCTCTCAGAGATCCCGCAGGTCCGCTACACCATCTACGCGGACGACATCACCCTGTGGGTCCCCGGGGGCAGCGACGGCCACATCGAGTCGACTCTGCAGACGGCGGTGGAAGCTATCGAAGATCACCTGGGGGACACTGGCCTCGCGTGCTCCCCACAGAAGTCCGAACTACTGATCATCCCCCCGCCAGGCGCGTACCGCAAGAGGGCGGAAGAAGACTCCGCAGCAATCACAGTGCGGACGAAAGACGGCACGATCATCCCCAAAGTGAAGGCGCTCCGGGTACTCGGCATGATCATCGAGGGGAACCGGTACAACGGTGCCACGGTCGACCGAACGATCACAAAGCTCGGAGCCGCCACCCGCCTCATCAAGCGAGTGGCGACAAGGCACAACGGGATGAAGGAGGCGAGCCTGCTGAGGCTAGTCCAATCATTCGCCATCAGCCTCGTGGCATACGTGGGGGCGTTCCATTTCTGGAAGACGCAAGAACGAGACAGGATAAATGCAGCCATACGGAAGACCTACAAGGCAGCGCTGGGCCTCCTGAACAGCGCCAGTACCGAGCGGCTACTGGAGCTCGGCATTCACAACACCCTAGAGGAGATCGGCGAGGCCCAGCGCGCGGCCCAGCTCGAGCGCCTCTCGACCACGAAGACCGGCCGTCACATCCTCGAACGGCTGGGACTCGGGGAACGGGCTGCTGCGGCGGCCGACTCGCGAAGCCTGCCGGCCGAAACCTTGCGAAGACTGAAGATCCCCCCGCTACCTCGGAACGTGAATCCGGAGCGAAACCAAGAACGCCGGGCCGCCCGGGCCAGGGTCCTCACGGAAACATACGCCGACGACACCGGCGCCCTGTTCGTGGACGCGGCCAGATACCCGGACAGACCCAACACCTACGCTGCGGTGGTGGTGAAAGCCACTAACGGCGAAGTGCACAGTGCGTGCAGCGTCCGCGTGCCGTCCGCGCGGCACGCGGAAGAAGTCGCGATCGCGCTCGCGCTAACGGACCCGCAATGCACAACGATACTGAGCGACTCCCGCTCGGCCATCATGAACTTCACCCGCAACAGAGTGTGTACCAGTGCAGTGCGCGTGGTGCAGTGTAGTGCAGTGAGAGACTCGGTGCCGGCCACCCACCTGAGGTGGTTCCCGGCGCACACGGACACGCGGGAAGCAGGCAGCAGCAACAACGGCAGCGGCCACCCCAACCGCAACGAGGCGGCGGACGCCGCCGCGCGCGCGCTCACCAACCGCGCGGCGGCTCGCCCGGTGGCCCCCTCCACCACCACCGGGATCCCCCCCGGCTCAGCGGCACCGAGGGACGGAGAACCGCAAGGCGATGACGGCTGCCAGGACATCGAACAGCAGGAGCCCCTCGTCGAGTATGCCGAGGTCCTGCGCTGGTATCGGCTCAAACGTCGGACTATGCCGCAACCCCACCCGGGACTGACGAGGGCGCAGGCAGTGCTCTTCCGGCAGTTGCAGACCAGATCGGTAATCACGCCGGCGCTCGCGCGCCACGTGTGCCCAGACATTTATGAAAGTGACGTGTGCAGTGTGTGCGCGAGTGCCAGAGCAACTCTGACCCACATCCTAAGGGACTGTTCTCGCTACCCAACGGAAGCGGCCGCGCCACAGGGGCGGCTGCCGGATCCCATCGCACGAGCGGTTGCATCGTCGGACCTGACGGAGCAGCTGCAAGCCGTCCAGCAGCTCGAGGCGGCGCTCGCCAGGCAGAAGCCCGGGGAGGCGCCGACGGAGGCCTCGAGGGGACATCCCCGAAGGCCCCTCGCGCGCCGAACTGGCGGACGCCTGCGGGGCAATGCTTCGAGGACGCCCTAGGCAGCGTCGAGAGACGGGCTGGCTCCGCGGAGCCTTTGCTCGTCCCTCCTGCAGGCGAACATTCAATAAAGTCTTTTCTCTCTCTCTCTCTCAACGAAAGAAAAAACTAGCTGTTGCTTAGCTTGGCCACGCCAAGATATACCTAAAGTAAGCTAAGGTTCAGCTGGTTATTCTTAGGTTTCCTGGTTGTCTCGGATTAGATGATTATCATGCTTACTGCTGGTAAAACGAATTCCAATCCAATCCAATTCATTTTATTTTAATCGAAACGTATGCAATCCAATGCAATCTAATTCAATCCAATCGAATCGAACCCTATGCAATGCAATGCAGTCCAGTCCAGCGCAGCCCACTCGCGTTGGCGGCGGGTCCGGCACGCCAGCTGTGCACCGTGAGACGTCACTGCTCCTCGCGCATGCGCAGCATGGCTCTCCAGGAGCCACGCGAAGCTACTGAACCTCAGCCAGGGTAGCTCACGCTACAAAAAAGTGTTCCTCGCGATCGATCCGCTGCTAGCTGGCCAACATAGTCACACTCACTTTGTTCTGGCTACTGCTTCACACTTCGCCCACAGCGGGCGAGCACTTTCTGATCAACTGATTTTTGAACCAAGCAAGCCAGTATGATGCAAGGATTCTCGTAATGCTGTTTTCATTGAGATCTACCCAACAGGCGTGTCACTCCTTCTACTCTAAAATATACAACCGCCTGTGGGGGGCTAAGCCTAACGCCACAGTGATGAACAGCTTTGCCGTCGCATCGAGCAGCAGCTGCGTGCAGCTTCCAGCTGCACCTCACGTGCGCAGCTTGTAACATCGCCACCATAGATTGCGGTGACGAGGAACGTCCAACGGTCGCAGCCCACAGCGAACATCTTTCTCTACCGGAAAACCTTAGAATACAAGTGATTAGCAAGCCAACACAACGCAATGCCTCTTAAAAACCGAAGACGGACCACAAGGCTAGTCTGTTACAAAGCTACCCTATAGACGCACCAGCCGACCAGTTCGTCGCTCTGATATGACCGAGTGGCAACGCGTGCGTGAAAAACTGGGCCACATCTGAAATGACCAACAGCCTTGACACAACCGCAGGTTTTGGAAGAGCTGGCATCGTATGCCAGGCAACTATCACTATTCAATACACGAAGAACATGGTAGTCATTGCATTCAAGAACATTGATATTAGTGACCGCATATCTCGAATCACATGACAATCATCTCAACCACATGCCGAGTCCGTGCCTACACGAACACACCAGGCATCTCGCCAGGCGTTATAAATGGCGTCTCAGAGGAAATTGAATCCTCGACGGTGCAAGAACTCCTCGCCCACAACGAGCCCTACTTACTCCATGCCCAGCTATGCGCCAGGTGAGGATTGCTCAATGTACATTTGACGGCTATTGTGTCTCATACTACGTCAAACTCAGATGTGAGCTCGTCAAGTGCCGCCCTTATCGCTGGATGACGCAAGTCTGCAGCGACTGTGGAGCTACTGGACACCAAAGGGATGTATGCCCATGAATCCCCAGACCATCTGTGCTGAATTTCCCACTGTGAACCCCTCTATTGCTCACTATTGTGTCTCGAAAGAAGTCAAATGATACGATGGTCCTCATCTAGCTGGCAACAAGGACTGTCCACAATGTTCACATCCCCCGTCCGACCCCCGAATCGCACTTCTGATCAGACTTCCCCTGACAACTCGTCCACCTCGCTTTGCCACTGGACAAGTTCCCGGCTCTGGTGAAGACGAACCTGGGAGCTGCCCATCCCTAGGTGTGCTGGTCAGCCGTTTTTGCCACCTATTCCACACTTACACCCTTTCTTTTCGATGATACCCCGTCCTCTCCCACCAATTTCGATCTCACTCAATGCAACTAACACTGGAATATGTATACGCAGAGTACATGGCACTCCAGCAGCGGCACAACCGCCTCGCTTAACAGGTTGCTACCTTCGAAACACACCTCGTGACCCAGACGGATTTCAAGTTAAGGGCACGGTGATCACACCAACATCATACAAGAAGCCGTAGCGCACACGCATGCCACATTAGCCCTACCCATCGAAGAACACCAACCCGTGGATGCAAAGCCTCGTCCACACCTACAACCCTAATTCAATCCTGCAGCATCGGTTATCAAAAAATCTAAATTCGTATTTCTACCAGCAAACGCAACCCAGAAAACAAACTTCCAAGGACACTAGCACACCTATGAAAGACCTGGACGCCTACAAAGACACAACACACATTCTTGCGGCAAATTCTGTAACGGAAATGCCGATCTTTCACAAGCAAGAAACATCAACTGGATTTCTTCCTCGCTTCGGATCCTGCAAACTTACTCGCTCTTCAAGAAACTAAATTCTCGCAACATAAACTGTATGACTACCAAACTTTCACAACTGACCGCTGCACCGGGTAGTCAATTTTGTACAAGCGCATATCCCGCTGTTAACTTATATTCTTGCCTTTGATACTGGCGATGGCAAGAAATCCTGGCGATGGCAAGAAATTCAACATGGCTCATCATTCGTAACGTGTATAGCCCACCAACCCACCAACTAAAGGATGTCAACACCCTTATCCAAAAGGCGCTTACTATAGCACGAGACGCCGACTTCGTAGTACTTGGAGACTTCAACGCAAAACATATATGATGCAGTACCACGAAAACTCAAAGAAAAGCACGCGCCAACAAAAAGCCACCCATGATCATAGGCTTTGCTCCCAAAATGACCTTACGTATTCTACCCTCATCGGAAATAGCCTACCGCATGAAACTATTCCGGACCTCACCTTTACGACAAAGTGTTCGTTAATACAGTGTGCGTGTCAAACTAACCGCTTAAGCAGTAATCATGCCAATAAATCTATCAAACTAACTTTTCAAAGTAAAGTAATATGAATAAGGTGGGGTTATATCACCGACTGGCAGAAAAGATTACGCACCTGACCCTTCCTCGCAATGTAACCTCTCAGCATGGGTTGATGCACTCGAGCAACGACTGCAGAACTATCATTGACGACGGAACACCCGGTAGCAGACCTGCATCTCCTTCACATTGGGAGTCCAGCCAAAGTCTTACTAAACGGTGGCCTGAACAGAAGAACAATAAATGTAAATCGTTCGCCTAGGGGCGGACAACAGAATCTACAGTGACGTGTTGCTGTAAACCAACAAGCCCAAGCCTACTGAAAAACTTTACAGAAAGAGAACTGTACATCTTTCTGGAACCAACTTCAAGGTACGCTAAACACAAAGAAATCATGGCACATAATGCCCTCTCTTATCGACAAACAATGCTCTCTTACCGATGCGCACCCTTAATGCCAACCAAATTCACCGACTGATACAAACCATCAGACGTATCCCCTGAGGAACTCCTATAATCAGTTCGATAGAAAATCTTTGGCCGAAAATCCCCATACCCACCAGTATAGGAGTCTTAAGCACGCTACTGGAAATGACAATACAGAGCCAGACTTCTCGTTTACCATAGAACTCCATCAGGTGCTGCAAATGGTAAATCTTGACAGAACCCCAGGGCATGATCGAACAATAAACCGAATAATACACAATCTGGATTTCCAAAGCATACAAGCCACGCTTGACGTTTTAATCTCAAATGGAAAATCTGAACTCTGCCAGCACATTGGAAAAATTCGGATAATATGATAATACCAAAACCCCGTAAACACCCAGGACTTAAAAGTCTGCCACCTACCTCTCTTACGCGATGATTTTCGCGAGGATCGTCCAAGCAGAACGGAGAGGGTGATGGACGCGGTAGCACAAAGTGCGGTTTGTAAACCCTGTACTACTATTTTTTCCGGCCAACCCTGCCAGACGTCAAGAATGCTGAGAATTTCTTTCGGTTTTGAAAGCGATGCTTTTTTTGATTCAGTAATTGTGACTGTATGCAAGGCACTCTCGACGAAAGCAACTTTACACAAAGGGTTGGGCCCATTAGTACGATGGCTTTGCACAAATACACAAAAATCGCCTCAGAAGAAAAACCCCTTCCCCTTGTCGGAATGTAACGTGTACCCCTCGAGTTCGGGAGCCGAAGTCTCGCCGAGCACCATTTTGACACGGCCAAAGCAATTTAGATTTTTAAAGAGGATAGTCTTTTTTGGGCTAGGCAAACCCAGAAATGTTGGTCTGTCTGTATGTCTGCGACTCGATTCAGTCACCCGGCTAAAGTGATACAAGGCCTGCGCAATAGTCTTTTACACTCGAAGCCAAATCTAATCGTCCAAGTCCTGTGTAATGTCCATACTTGTTAACATTGTTGAACAAGAACAAGGAATTACCTAAATATATGACATAAAAATAAAATGCAAGTGATATGCGCAGTTTTCTTTTATAAAAATCATGGATGCTTGATTTTTTTAAAATAAAATACTACATCAACGAAAAAAAATCACTCAAACGTCGCCGGCTGCCTTTCGCGCAACTGTAGGTTGTGTACACAATTTAACAAATTAATTGGCAACAGTTACGAAAGGTTTTACTGATAGGTTCCACGTTATGCTTCTGACGCTCGTGGAGTAGCGCAACGTGCTTCTAAAACTGTTGACGGAGGGCGCCTCGATTCACGCATATCCCCGTACGGCAGTGCTGGGATCGAGGCACCCGTCCTGGAGGAGTGGAATGCTGTGAATTTATATGGACTTGAGCAAAGCTTTTGTGTGTTTTCCGTAAAAAGAACACGAAGGAAAAGGAACAGGATAACAGGCGAGCGGGAAAGCCGAGGGAGGCATTTACTTGGCCAATGTCGACAAAAACTCTCGACTTTTCTCGACATGTGCAACGACAGGAGCAGATAAGCAGCCACATTTTACATTCGCTTTCACTCATGTTTGCTGGGAGACAGCTTCGCTTTTTAACCGTCCTTCTCCTAAGAAAAGGGCTTCGAGTTTATTTGGATGCTGGGAAAGTAGTCTTAAAAATGTCAAAGTTGCCCGTTCTCCATGTTACAGGGTGGTGTGCGTCTCCTTCGCAAATCTGCAGTGAGAGTACTCGAACGGATGAGAAATTTTATTATGATTATCACGCGTACAGTGAAGTGCTGTCGGTTTCCAATGCTCGCGCAGGTCTGTGAAATGAAGACAATCTGCCAAGGACAGCAGTTTGGCGTAGCAGCCTTCGACGTTGAATATGACGCCTCGGAGAAGGAGTGCGAGCACTTCGGACTCCTGGGCCCTTACTCGCGCCTTTCGTTTCTGCGCAATATGAACAACTACCTCACGTCTCGCAACCTCACCAACCCCTTCGACAAAGCAAAATGCCTAAATGTCTCAATAAAGGCGTGAGAATCGCTGAGATATGCCAGAGCAAAACTTTTAGCCGACAATAAACTAAATAAAAAGAAGTACGTCTTCCTGTCATTCTTTGAGCGAGCTGCAACAACTGCAGAAGACAACAATGGAGAATTATGAACTTAACCATACATAATTACGAGATGAACTACAAACACGAAAATATGAACGGTAACGCGTAAAAACCCAAAATATTGTTCTTGGAAGCCCAATGATGGCGCAGTATTTTTATAGATGGAAGGCCAGTTTTCTCGACATTTTTTTCCGTGATAATGCCACTACTACATTAGACTTCTATGGATAAAATCTAGATGTTTTTGTGCTATGGTGCGAATCCGCGTAATCGTGTTTCGTTTGACCATGACTCTACAAACTTCCTACTCCGGATTATTCATAGAACGTGAACATTCATCCGAATTCTCATGTTCACCGATAAATCTTTAAATATAGGTTTATATTGTGGGCCCGTCCCCCTATTTCTTAGGGAAGTTTGTAAAGGGAGTTTATTAGAAATAAATCAGTTAGTAATAACGTTTCTAGGATGATTTATTAAATATAGCGTAAGGTCTATGCTTACCTACCAAATGCACACTGCAACGCGTTTTGGATGGATTTCGGTAGATATTTTTCAACCTAACCATACCATAGTTTTGCACTACCTGTTAACATGTCTTACATCGAGACATATAGGATAAAAGGTTGGATGTCGGTACCCACATTCGCATATTTTTCGCAACTGGTTAGAAGAATCGATCAAATAAAAAACCTGTTGATGGGTAGAATGAACGTGACAGATTTCAAGCAATTCGTATTTATAACAAGAATTCACAATATTTTCTTAAGAGAACACGTTGCAACGAAATAAGATTGTCGTTCTTTAGAAACAAACTGAACCATTGAGGCTCCAGTACCGGCCATTAGAAAGTGTTCCAAGCTAACCAGTAGTTGGCAGTCGTGGGGGTACGTTTAGGCGGTCAGGTTAGTCACTCACAATACGACAAGGGACCAGCAATAAGTGCTGATGTTGATAGTACTGTTAGCAACGATAGCAGCGAAAAGAGATGTTCTATGCCCAGTATTATCAGAATAAATTTGTATTCCGTTAACGGATGTGTTGCATTCGCGACATAGGGATGCCGAAGTTCCGCGAGATTATCTAACGAAGATAACGTAACTCAACAAACAGGGTTCATGCTTGAAAAAAACTAAAATTGCCTTTCATTATTTCCAAACCACGACCCTATCCCAGGAGACCTAAACTGCAAAGAAACGATTTGCACAACGAGCTCTTATAACAATGCGGATCTCCCAAGTGAAGCCTGCCGTTTTGAGGCTGACATTTTGAGGTTGCATTCGAAGGATGGGATGAGGCAGCGACTTGGGGGAGGGTGCACGCGCCTGGCGAAACACAGTTGCCTGCACATATGTTCTCCACGCTTAGAGCTGGCGGCGTCTTCGTAAAGAAGATTGAAACTGTTGGCGTTTATTCCTATGTCCCGTATATATTACGACGCACTCCACACGGCTCACCGTTCTGAATGACCTGCTGCTACGCCAGCACAACACTGCACAATAGTGCCCCAGGTAACTTGAATTAGGGACTGCTGTGTCAGAATGAAAGGCTCGTGTTATGTGTGCGATGCGGAAAGTTTTATTTATATATTACCCAAAACACTCCGTAAATCTTTATTGATATGTAAAGCAACACGAAAAAGCCTGTAGCCTGGTGTGGTATGGCATAAGTTTTTGGTTTATTCATTCTCCACAGTGCGAAACAAATGAACACAGTTCCAGGTACACAGGCCATCCCATCAACTAAGTAGTACGATATCACATGGAGTATGCTAAACCCTTTGCGTAAAATTTACAAAGTTCGAAAATGTGTTTGATTGTTGACAGTCCACCGCATTGCTTGTTGTACAGAAAGTGCAGGAAATAGAGATCAACGGGACTCTTAGGCAATGCATACACGAATGTTGCGGACTGGATAAGTTTTCACAATTATGGAAGGTAATGGTCAGGAAGGGACTAAGGCAAGTAGCCACCATCTCATCGAAAAATTTTTTAGCGTGTCTGGAAGAGGTATTGACGAATCTTGATAGGGACAAGGCAGGAAGCTGATTACACATACATCAATATCATTAAGGTCACTAAGGGAACACCTGTACAATAAACATTAGAACACCTGCAAAAACGTTTCAGGACTCTTAACCGGAATGCCTAGTTGTAAAGTGTAAAATATTACGGCTACGTCGAAAGTAATCTACAAAAATGCAGACAAAATACGCCCTCTTCAGCATTCATTAGAAACGTTCAAAGCAACCAACGTAACTAAGAATATTTGGCACCGATTAGGAATTAGGTGTGGAGCAGGACTTGTCAGGCGCGTTCAAGCGATGAATTTCCGCCTAATTTTATCACTAAAATATGTAACCCAGTTCCTCCCATTGTGAAATCTGGTTGAGCAGCGGGGCTGTCATTCCCTGTGCTGGCTGGAACCCTACCTAGTGGTCGCCCCAGAACAGCACCGCCTAGGCCACGTAAATTTTATCGTTCACGCAATGGAAACGGCAGCTTAACGTCTGCGCCATCCTTCCGCCCCCCTACCTCTCCCAGCTGGAGGAAGAGGAACCCGTTCCAGTGCGACGACTGGGATATCTATTGGTGCGTCTGAGAACCACTGGCGAGCAGGTTCCCAGGCCCACCTATTTAGGCAGTCCTCGGGTCTGGAAACCTAATGTGAGTGCAACTAAAAAAGAAAAGCCATCAGGGGGCGGCGCGCGGGCAACATTCGGGTGTTGTTTGCAAATCTGCTTCACCGTTGCGGGCGCTTCACCATCTTCGCGTAGAAATCGCCGCTTGTGCGTATGAGGACTTTTCTACAGCAGGTGCATTAGCCTTTTTTGCAAAATATTTTGAGAATGTAGTGTAATTTACGAACAAAATATGAAGCAGGCTACAAAACAGCATTTTCGTGCCAGGTAACAAATTTAACGCACAGGGAAGTAGCACGCTTTTCCGTGCACCGCACGTCATCGCCACTTCGTGCACCGTCAATTACACCCTAGTGGTTTCTCGAGCGCTTAAAATGGCACGCACAGTTTGCTTGAGCCTGGGCTTTATCACAAGCTCGATATTCTTACCGAATGGTGCCAAGTCGGTCCCCTTAATCTGGACAGTTTTCAAACATGCAATAGCGCATACTGCGCATATCAGCGAATATCTGCGTTATGTCTATGGGGCGGTGCTGTACACCACGTTTTTACCATTTTACGGGTGAAGAAAGTGCTCAGATGTATATAAAAACGCAAGTAGAGCAAATGTAACACTTTAATATTCAGATAAAACATAATATTCCAATTTTCAAAAAATATATCCATGTTAGGCAGCCTCAGTTGGCCTCAGTACAAGCTATATACCACCCGTCAAGAGTACAGTTAGGGGGAGGACTGGGTATGGGCCGAAAAAAAGGCGGGGGCGCCTGCATTTCGTGTCGACGTTGGGAGCGTCAGCACGGTTTGTTTACTGTGCATTGCAATATGTTCATGATAAGTTATATTAAATTTAAATAACCAATAAACTCTCTGTCAAGTAATGCTGCGAGATGCATACAGCCTTCTGATTTTCTTAGTGCGCGTGATAGAAAATTTTTTGGAGAGAAGTTGTTGCCATTCGTAAGTGACATTACCAAGGGGAACACGCTCTCTCTTCTTTCGAATATAAAGCCCTTCAATCAAGATGCCTCAGAGGATTTTAGTAGTGTTACCTTAAAATTCCCGCGGAAGAATCATACTCACCGCAAAATCTTGCGTTTCATATTTGTAGCAAGTACTGCAGGAAACAAAAAAAAGGACAGAGGAAGAATGAAGCACATAAAAAATTGGCTGATCTTCCACTAGAGGTGCAACGACGGAGAAATGGCCGAGCTGGCGACCCCCATTCCTTCGCCGGAGTCGCAGCTGCTGCACCTCAAATAAATTTTTTTTAATTCGCCGCTAAATGTTCTCCATGACGGGCATTCTGAGATCGTTTTGTCCGCAGGCTTTCACACCTCACTCAAAGTGGACTGTGGTAGTTCCCACTAGAATGCGGCGCAGCTCGCTTCGCTATACCGGCGCCGGTAGCGCGAACTCGGTGCCAGATGTCCGCACTTCCGGCGCGGACGCATGTAAACAGCCGAGGAGAACAGCACGCGATAGATCACGCCACGGACGCTGGGCACAGTGCTCGCGAAAATCGAGCTGGCCTACTACGCACGCTCCTCACCAAGCGGAAGCTCATGTGCGATTGGTAATTTTTCTTCATATTTTTTTTCTGACAACCCTTGACGGCGGTACTAAAAGCTTTAACAGCTCAGTTGTTTTTTTTTTGCGAGAAATTGGCCTACCGCAAAATAAAAACTTTCGCTGGTTCAACAGTGCACCCCGTTTGAACAAACATACAGAAGAGGCAAAAACTGACGCCCCCATATCCAGCACTTAAGATCTGGAGGATGGAGCCCTTGGCCTCGTAGGGATTGCGTTCGGTCGTTTCTTAGACCTGAGCAAGTTCACAGCAGGTGTTCAACGTGAACGTCTCACGCAGGAAGCACACAGAATGGGCGGTTGTCCGATAAAGGCGCTTGATAACGGGCAGGCCAAGACTGGGTAATTGCTGGGGGTAGCACCCCCCCCAACTCAATGCCTTCGCAGCACGACCTCCTCCTAGCGAGCGAGCAAACTGGGGAGATAAGTTCCACGCGGTGGAAGTAGAGCACCCTTGACACGGTGGAAGGTGTCCTGTTTTATCTGCAGTTCTTCCATGTGGACACTGAGTGGTAGTGGCCGTGGTAGTGGCCTTACGATGACTCTTCGGTGGCAGGCGCGATCTACCACTGTGTGGGCAGGATGCATGTCCCCGCGGATACCCAAGGACGGACAGGACGTCGCATTGGTGCGTGTCCATAATCGCATGAACGTATTCCGTCAGGCTTGTAGGACGCGCAACGCGAGGTTAATCCTGAATTGCTGCCCTTTAATTAGTACTAAGTTCGAGCTTAACCCCTCTGGGTAATGTCGATTCAAGCGTCTTCGTACCAAGCGGAATGACAGTAAGTTCTGCTAACAGGCTAGGGAACGCACGGAGTGCCTCGTAGGCGAAGCTTCATTATAGGTTAAGGTAAAAGGGACACGTCAAGGTCGTGGCGAAGAAGCAATCGTTGCTCCGTCGTCCACGAAATACTGGACAACCAACGGTTGCTTCGCAGACGCCAAGTCAGGAACACGAAGGATGGCGTATGGGGGCTGGTGAAGGGCAGACGGACATGTAGCCTTATCAGAGGCTCGTTGTCCGTCACTTGGTGGTACAGCCAGTGCGACCTCTAGGTAGAAAAGGCTGGTATTGTATCAGTGAACTTGCCCAAGATGTTGCGAGAGCCGCTGCCTCTGAAACTAGTGCATGTTTTAGCACGTCTGCGGAACGATGCTGATGAATGATTTCGTCAAGCGTGTTGAGCTGGGTTCCCGCTCGTAGATGTTTATTTGGTGTTTGTCAGGGGGGGGGGGGGTTATAAATGGTGCGCATGGGAGACCTGTTAATTGACTCCAGCTGATCCCAGTCCGCTTGCGTCACGTTCTGGAACTGTGCCCAGTAAACGAGTCCTTGCCGTAGTACAGAATGCGGTAGGAGACAAAAAATCACCCAGCAGGCCCCGCCAGACTTCTGAAAGGTGCTGCAAACAAGGTGAAAATTTTCCTTGCTTTTTGTTGAGCACATCAAGGAAACTGAGCTCCTGACCCTCAGGCTGACATCTCCAAAGCCAGAACCAGAAGATGTCCAACAATGAAATGGTGGTACCATTTAGCTGCAGTGCTATGGAAGGAATTGCGAGGGAGTGATGGCCCCAGCGTTTGCGGCAGGAAGTGTAGCAGCGTTCCCTTTAGAGAGGTTCAGGCCCGCACACTCACATTATTTCTAGCAGTCTGTAAACGCTTGCTGGGCCCACTCGGCTGGTCGTGGCAGATACGGATTGCTGTATGGATGCACTGTGCATACAAGTAATGTCTTCAACGGATATGATGAAATACAGCTCTTGTATAGTGGTAAGGTGTCAGGCTAGCAGCAACAAGAGAATTGTTAGAAGTTTAGAAAAGAGCATTGCGGTACACCGCGTACTGGTGTAAAAGAGACGACGGTTGCACCATTCATAAGTATACAAAAAGAGCGGTTTTAAAGGAACTGTTGGGCTGTCAAAACTAGAAACACAGTGGCGGCTTTCTTTACTGAACTTCGAACAGAACTAGCGGAATCTGCGTAATTGACTCCGTACAACAACACAAAACGTTTCCTGCTTGGAATGCTTCAACCGTCCCGTTTCGTCGGTAACGCCCATCTTACTTCAACGCGATGTAAATACAAAAAAAACTATTGTAACGGCCACTGTAAAGCCCTCGAACAGTCGGTATCGCCCGTGGGAACTAATGTGTCCTGTAGAATCG
This sequence comes from Haemaphysalis longicornis, assembly GCF_048455015.1. Taxonomy (NCBI): domain Eukaryota; kingdom Metazoa; phylum Arthropoda; class Arachnida; order Ixodida; family Ixodidae; genus Haemaphysalis; species Haemaphysalis longicornis. The sequence continues at coordinate 93,606,339 of NW_027526385.1, forward strand.
TATGTACCGATATCCCTCGTCGTTTCGCAGCTGCCTTGCGTCGTGGAGTCAAAAAACGTGCCTTTACAAACTACGTTCTGTTGCTACAGCCAAAAGCACAGCACTCTGGCATTCTGTTATCTTTTACGTTGCGCTTTAGCACCGACTGTATGAGAAAACACGCATAAAGGCGATGAAGGAATACGATTGCCGCCCGATTCCAGCAGCAGCTAACGGTGAGAACCGAGCACATGGGTCGAACGAGGTCACCACCATCCACAGAATCTACACAGGTCAATCAACGGCTCATATTTTCGCGGTGAGAGAGTGAAAAGCATGGCGGTGATTTCTATGTTCCATTGACATTATGAGAACTTGCTACTACCGCGGACGAAAGCACACTGACGAAAATAATTCACCTACAACAGCTCCGCTGTTCAGAGAGTGATATTCAAGCAAGTCGTGTTGCTGGCAACTAATAATTAGGGATAAACGTGTTCAAGAAAGAATAGAACATAAAAAGCGGAGGTTCAGAAAAAAGCAGACTTCATTTGACCGAATACAAGCCCCGCTTACAGAGAGCGACCGACATCACAGCACACATTACAAAGCGAAGCTCGAGTGACCGTACGGATACAGCTTTACACCAATACGTAATGCAGGAAAGAAATTTTTAACGAAGATGATAGGTGATCATGGGTGAAGTGAAAGAAAAGGACTCTTCACTTGGTTACAATAGAACCTGGTTCCCTCGCATTACGAAGCCAGCGTTTATCTCATTGATCCATTTTGACACAGTCCAACCGGTTTGCAAAACTCAGACGACCACGAAAGAATGCGTTCCAAAACAGCTTGAGTTCCACCATTGTCGTCGTTATGAGGATGGGTGCATAAATTGTTAACAGAAAATTGGTGTTTTGGCATCATTACACATGCTTTGTCATTAATCACTGTTTTAGGGCGTACTCTTTCAGCACATCATCGTTTGCGCGCTCAGTAATAGTGTCATGAGTGCAGAGGTGATTTAGAAACGAAGGCAAAGTTTTCGGATTATCTCGTAGGCAGAGGTTAACATGCAAACGCTGAAACACACCTGAACATAAAACTTAGCTTAACATAAGAGGTCATGCTGCGACTTCGAATGCGTTTAACGCTTTTGAACAGGAAATGAGCTGTGAACCAGGCAGCAAACTCCAGAAGAGGGATAATTGTTCAAATTCGGAGAAAGAAGTATACAGTAACAACTCGCTCGTTAGAAAAAAAAGGGCGCCAGTCCACCCCGTGAATGTGGTTGGAAAGCAAAGCTGTAAACGGCACTCACAACGATTACCCATGCAAGGTCACTTAAATTTACTCACATTTCTCTACAAATAGTAAAACCAGAGAGAAGTGAAATGCACTTAACCACTCCATTTATTACTACAAAGAGATATTCTTGGTAATGTTAAATCAATGAATGATGCATGAACGGTGTTTGGCTGAGTTGTATTGGTGTAGAACAAGAGTGGAAACTTTTTTTATAAAATTAAAGTTAGCTAGAACCCAGTGTTAGATGATCTGAATACTCCGTTCTTGCGCCGCGGACGGAGGCGACGAGATTTTCGGCAGAGAAGGAGGAGCAGGAAGAAGAAATACTTCTGTTCAGATTTATGAACAGCCCCGAGTGCAGCCCTAGGGAGTGATTCCTTCTTCTGTGGGGCCCATATGCAGTCCGCGCGGCCTGTGTTCGGTCCACCCGTTGAAGCTGGGCAGGTAGAGAGAGCCTGGACAGCAGCATCTCCAATTGCTCTTGTTGGGTAGTTGATGGAAAGAGAGGAGGGTGCTCAGGGCTAAAGTCGGACACCCCGATTACAAGGCGGAGTGTTCATTCTTCTGAGCAAAATTTACATTCAGCGTCGTAGCAATTCGGATACCATAAGTGAAGGCGCGTAGGCTGTGGGAAGAAGCCCGGATTGTATGAGTCGTAGGGTATTTTATTGTTCTCTGAAAAGGTCCGGGTAAGGCGATGGTACGGTCTGTTTCAGAAGGCGATATTGCTGGGTTATCTCCCTGAACGTGACAAGCGGGTGACTGTCACCGTGCAGCTCCATAGCACGGGAGGTAAAACCGCAGACTTGTTGGGTGGGCGTATCTGTTTCCCTCCATTGAAGCGTGAGGGGGTGTCCAGATGAGCTAAATGGAACTGTTTTGGGAGCGGTTTTTTACACGCGCAGTGTAGGTCAGGACACCCAACCCGACCGGTAGTTCCAGTAGGCATGCTGGTAATCGGTGACTACCCTCCGAACCCCTGGATGAGTGAGAGCCAAGGTGATGGCTGCATCTTCTGCTGCCGCCATTTCTTGGTTCGTAAGCGAGGTACACGCAAGGAGGTTGGTTCTGGAGTTTGCCACGATGATGGCGTATTGTTGCACTGTATGTTTTGAGGCGTCTTTGTAGATAACTGCCTGATCCCCGCCAAGGGTGGTGTTAAGCGCTTGAGCCCATTCTTTTCGGTGACCCTCGTCGTGTGAGGGGTTCATATTTCCAAGCAAATGGAGCATCTTTAGTTTTAGTCCCCAAGAGTCTGGGAGTACGTCAAGCGGAGTGACATTCTGGGCTGCCCAGCCAATCTGGTGAAGCCCGCGGTTACTCACCGCAGTTCTGAGTGGGACCTACTGGATAGAAAGATGGCCTTCTATCAGCTCTTCCACCATGTTCTGGAGCCCCGTTCTACGCAGCCTCTGTGTGGACGCACACATGAGAAGACTAATGGCCTGCTCGAGCGCCTTTCTAATCATTATATAAACCATCTCTATGTCTGCCTTGCGAGAAGAAGAGAGGAGGTTTACGTAGGTGACTCACAAGAGGACAAAAGCTTCAAATAATCGAAAAGCACCGCATTCCTTTAGGCCTCGCTTCTTGGTGGCAACTCGCCTGATCACGTGTATGATTAGACTAATGCTGTTTTTGAGGCGCGCTGCAAGGAGGCGTCACTCTTGGTGTCAGTCTCGAGATGTAGGCCCAGGACCTTGATGCTGGGGCTTGGAGTGATGGCCTGGCCATCAAGGAGTATTCGAATGTATTCCTTGGTTTGGCGTGAGGGCGGATGACAAGGAGCTGTGATTTTTACGAGAACACTTGAGGCCACAGGCTTTAGCACATTGGCGTAAGGAAGTGAGATGCCATGCATTGGTGTGAGCTTCCTTTAATTTTTGTAACTCTAAGCACATGAACAAGGTGCGCACAGGGCCGCTAGACGGGCGTGAGTGGTCGCGTGGCGCTTTCATGTGGCATTCAGAGAGAATGCAGGGGGAACCCCTAGATATGCTTGGTGAGTACACCACCTGTCTTCCCCGTCTTCGCGTGGGCTGGTAGCTAAATCGGTAAGACAACGGGCTCTCACTTTGTTAGTCTATTAGTTCCAGATTCGATTCCCGGCGGTGCCGGTGAATTCTTTTAATTGTTCGCTGGAGTTTTCTGGTGACACCAACGCTCGCGAAAGAACCCTTGGGGGGTATAGTTAAAAAGCTTTGCTTTAAAACGAGAGGTTACCGAGGAACCGGCCTGCAACGAAAGAGCTCCAGCAAGAACAAATGTACTTTAGCAAAGCAGAGCGGTTAAGTTTCGAGATCTAAATGAGAAGCATTCATGCTCTACTGCACTTTGCTATACGCTGACAATAAGTTAGTCTCACAATTTACGACAGATTGGCAAGTTGGTGTGGTGACATATTGTTAGGTCGGAGGTAGTTTAAAGAAACAATGTTTCTTGGCAGATACTCAATAATATAGGCCTAACTGCTAGGCCATTGCTATCTCGAGTAGGGAAGAGGGATACCTGCTCGAACGTATTAATCGTCGAGATAACGTGCCCAATGATTATTTCAAAAGAGAAGGATCTAGCGTTCTTTTTCCAATAGCTTAATGCCTCCAGCCCTGATAACGACATTTGCAAAGAAGAAAGAGAACATAAAATTAATTATTATTCGTATGGACGATTTCCTAAGCAAATAATTTAAAAAGGTGATAGAATTACAGAGAATTACACCCTTTGAAGGAAATAACTGACACTTCAAAAATCATCGTACATTTATCAAATACAAAAGATGAACAACTCGCAACGAGTTACGTACAAGTCTCTTTTATGTTTCGCATACTCAAAGCAAAAATAGTTTTCCGCCCGCGCCATATGCGTGTGGCCCGCGAGCATTTTAAGGGCGAAGCATAGTAGGGGCTCGGGCTTTTGGCGTCTGATGTCGTCATCGTCCTCTCATGTATTCGCGGTACTAAAACACCGCGCGACTCACTTTCCAACAACTTGCGCTAGAACGACCCGAGTAGTAAAAAAACACGCCCGGACACTCGTTTTCCCACACCTCACGCTAGAACGTTTCATCTACGTGGGCAAAAAAGCGTAGTAAAAGAATGCACTGGGGCACTTGCTTTCCAACGTCTCGCAATAGAACGCTTCGTGCTTCAAAGATACGATTACACCAAAGCTTAAAAGAAATCATGAGCTTAGCACGATCTACTACTTGGAAGCGGAGGACCCTCATCAATACCAGGAGCACTAGGACGAGTGAGAAGAACCCAAGAAATACATTTTATATATTGACTTGGATTAGCTACGCGATGTCTGATTGTATATAATACAACTGTGAAAATTTCCTGCGGAAATATCTCACGGCAGTTTTCATAAAAGATAGCAGGCCTAGAATTTCCTGAATAATATGGTCACGGGAAAACAAATGCAATTAACCAAAGGACGTTTATTAGGGGCGAACTTGTTCCCAAAACAAGACAACAAAAGAATCAGCGTTGCGTTCACGTTGCGAAGCACTGCCCAACTGCGACCGCGTGATCGTTCTCTTCTTCTTCTTCTCCTAGACATGTGAGCGTATGCTCACGTGACCCCCTTCGCCTCAAAGCGCTCACAATCCCGCTGCGAGACTAGGAGGGCACGGGCTGGTTGGATGTGCATTGCGCCAGTGCATGTGTCAATACTGCCCCCTCCAAAAAGAGGCATCGGCTCGATGCCTCGGATACAGAAAAAGATATAGTGGCACAACACACTACTAAGCAGCGGCGCCGAAACAACGTGACCAAAATCTGAAAAAAAACGAGCTTGAAGTCAGTATCACACACAACACTAAAGTGGCAGTCCAATGCCAGGAAAAAAAAGACTGGAATCACACTGTAGTAGGGTAGGCGTCACCAGCTGCCGGGTGGACTAGCGCGAAAAGTAGGGTTCATTCCCACCACTTTAACTAATTCACTTTGAGGTTGGCGCCTAGCTTGCACAGTCCCGTCCTAAATAACTTGGTAAGTTATATCGCTGAGACGTCGCAGCACGTTGTAAGGTCCAAAATAGCGGTGCAGTAGCTTTTCTGAAACGCCTGTGAGGCGGATCGGAGTGCAGACAAAGGCGTGATTCCCTGGGTTGTGGTTTACCTCCCGGCGATGCGATTTATAGCACGTTGTATCACTCACTTGCTGGCGGTAGATGTGAAGTCGTGCCATCTGGCGGGCTTCTTCTGCACGCGGCAAGAATAGCTCAGCTTCTGCATCAATTTCCTCGTCACTGTCGCATGGTAGCATCGCTCCAACATCGTTCGAGCCTCAAGGCCGTAAACTAAGCGAAACGGAATGAAGCGGGTTGTTTCCTGCGTTGCAATATTACAGACGAACGTCCCATACGGTAAAATGTCTCCCCATGTTTTATGCTCGACTTCGACATACATTGAAATCATATCGCCAGTAGTCCTGTTTAGCCTTTCTGTCAACACGTTTGTTTTGGGCTGCTTAATCTGTCATTTACAGTGGATCGTGTGACTTAGTCAGAGGGAATCTTGCATCAGTTTCGCCGTGAAGGCATCTTTCTGTCTGTGATTACATTTGATGGGGAACCGTGTTGTAGCACAACGTTATGCAGAAAAAACTCGCTATTTCGCTGAAAGTACCTTTCGATAGTGCTTTTGTAAAGGTGTAACACGTCGAATAGTCTGTTGCCACAACAATTCATTTTTTTCTCGATGAAGACCGAGGGAAAGGTCGTAGTAGGTACAAACCTACGTGATCGAAAGGCGCTGCAGGTTGTGAAATGGGGTGCAAGAAACCCGCAGGTTTTAATGAATGAGTTTTCCTGCGCTGCCATTGACGGCATGTCTTCACCTAACGCTTGACTCTGGTCGCAAGGTTTGGCCAATGATATTTCTGGCGGACTCTCGAGAGGGTTCTCGTAAATCCCAGATGCTCCTACGTGGGTTCATCGTGGCAGGCGAACAGGACCTCGTCGCGCATGCCTTTTGGAACGACAAGAAGAGAGGGTATGTCGCTGTCTTCATGTTCTTCTTGTAAAGAACACCGTTCCGTAAGCAGAACAAATGCACTCCTTGTGCAAGGTGTCGCAGTAAGGTGTCGTTTCTACCTTCAAGTTGGTCAATAACGGCGCGAAGCTCAGTGTCGCCTCGCTGTCTCGTTGCCATATCGAAGGAGCTTATGGCACCCAGGAAAGCACTGTCTGCGTCTACACAGGCTTGCTCGAGAGGCGGTTGCGATAGGCAGTCAGCGTCTTGTGTTTGCGAACAGATTTATGAACGATGGCCAAATCAAACTTCTGCAGTCGTAAACTCCAACGAGCAAGCTGGCCTGATGGATCCCTGAGATTTGTTAACCAGCAAATGGAATGATGGTCCGTGACACCTTTAAATTGCCTTTCGTAAAGATATGGGTGCAATTTCGTAATTGCCAACACGACTGCGAGGAACTCCTTTTCGGTGGTGGATTCGTTTGACTCGGCAAACGAAAGGCACCACTCGCGTAAGCTATTACTATTTCATGGCTCTCTTGCCATTGCACGACCACAGCACCCAGTGCGATGTTGATGGCATCCATGTGAAGCTCAGTCTCTGCGTCTTCATCAAAATGCGCCAGCACAGGAGCTGACTGCATGCGTCGGCGGAACCCTTTGAAGGCTTCTTGCTGCTCATCTTGCCAACAAAACGAAACGTCTTCTCTTATCATCCGCGTCAGCGATTTTGAAGAATCCCTTAATAAACCGGCGGCAGAAGGCGGAGAGGCTGAGAAAACGCCGGACAACCTTTTTATCTGAAGGTGCGGGGAAAGAGGCAACGGCAGCTGTTTTTTTCTGGGTGTGGTCGTATCACTTAGGCGCTGAATATATGTCCCAGGAACTTAATTTCTGTGAATTCACAGTAGCATTTTTCGGGTTTTAACAAAAGGCTGGCTGTGCACACGGCCTCAAGCACTTGTCTCAGCCGAGAGGAGTGGTCCTCAAACGTGGTGAAAAAAACTACGACGTCGTCTAAGTACACAAGGCATGTCTGCAAATTCAGACCGGCGGGTACAGTGTCCATCATTCTTTGAAATGTGGCTCGTGAAGTACAGAGGCCGAAAGAGAGCACCTAAAACTCGTAGTCCATCCGGCGTGATGAACGCGGTTTTCTCCCGGTCCCTTTCGTCGACTTCGATCTGCCAATAGCCACTAGGCAACTCGGTGGACAAAAAGAACTTGGCCCGCCTAAGTCTGTTCAAAAAGTCATCTGTGCGTGGTAGGGGATAGACGTCTTTTTTGGTCACACGTTACAGCTTGCGGTAATCGACGGAGAGCGTAGAATCTCGTCCTTTTTTCTTACCAGGACCTCTGGCGATGACCATGGGCTGCTCGATAACTGAGTAACCTCATCGTCAAGCATTGTTTCCACTTGCTCTTGAAAGACTTCTCGTTCTTTGTCACATACACGGTACGGCTGCTGCCGTATGGGTAGCGTATTTTTATGCGTATTAACGCGGTGTTTTGTCATTTTGGTTCGACGAGCTTTCTATGAGCGAGAGAAGCAGTCTTAAAACTCCAAAAACAGTTTTCTTGGCAGTTTCTTCTGATCTTCCGAAAGGTCAGTATTGATGTCAATATTTTCGTTTACATGCGAGTCTTTATTTTCGGCATTGGTCACCGTCGGGATTTCTCCAAGCGTGAAACAGCCGGCAAACAGTATAATTTTCTGAATGTGGGCTACCCCAGTGTCTCTAAAAAGACGTTGGTGTTCCTTGGTAAAATTTGTCACAAGCGCACGCGTTCTTCCTTGCTGCAGTTGCACGACGCCTCTTGCGATGCATACTCCCTGCGTGAAGAGGGGTGACCGATTGCCTTTAGCGACTGCTTCACCTTTGCGCATTTCATCCCACGAAACCCCAACAAGACGCTTGACCTTGGTGGTATGGCAACGACACCGACTGTTACGGGAAGGACTAGCAGACGGTAACCGTCGTTCTCCGTTGTTGCTAGTTCCGTAGTCAAAGAGACCCGCCGCTTTTGGAAGTCAGTAACGGCACCATATTCCCGGAGAAAGTCCATACCCAGAATTAGGTCTCGAGAGCATTCCCGTAGAACAAGGAAGCTTGCGACGAACGTTGATCCATGAATCCTAATTCGGGCCGTGCACATGCCGAATAATGTAACAATATGCCCCACTGCTGTGCGAATTTTCGCTCCTGTCCATGACGTCATCACCTTGCTCAAAATCGTCGCCAACCTACCACATAGAATGGGGTAGTCGGTGCCATTGTCTACTAACCCGTTCAATGCACCGACCGTCGATATCAACAAATATCTAAGGACATGTTTTTCCCGCCGGTACCTCTCGTCATCTTTAAAAAATGCATCGATACTGATAACCATGAAAGCTCTTGGTCGTCTCCGCCGTCAGCGACCTTACCTCCAAAGACCGCTTTGTCTAGTTTTCCCGACTGGGACTTGGTGATCACGCACTGTTGGTACCAGCTTGGTTCGTTTCATTTTGACGTGGATATGGCGATCGGGAAGGACGGCGGGACGTCTGTAGTTGTCCGCACTGGTTTGTCAGGTAGTCTTAGATATCGCGGGGTCGTTGGCCAGGTCTAGGTCGTGGGGCATCGATTGCAATACCCCGTAAACCGAGCTCTCGGTACGGGCACTGACGATAGACATAGCCTGCCTCGCCGCAGTGGTAACACAACGGGCGTAGGGCTGGGGTGGGCCGAACTTACGTTTTGCGTCATCGTTCAGGGAAGTAGAGGGTCGACCCGGCTCTGTAGGTCGCGGGACAGGATGCGGCGGCAATACAGCGGCGGGGAGTGGACGCCTGATGGTCTGAGCGCACGTCAGTTGTACAGGTTCGGGGTGGCGCCGGTGCCGCATCGTCATGGGCTGGCGCAGCCCGGAAGGCTGCATCGTTCTAGGCTTGCGAATCCCTGCAGGCTTGCCGCTGCTCCTCTTGTACGATGCTCGCGATGGTGCCTGCGGTAGGCTGTGGTGCCATTCCAAGAATTTTAGCTCCTCGTGGACCACGGAGTGGATTACGTATTGAAGACCACCCATGCCGTACCCAAAAGAAGCGTTAGGACCATATACAGGCGCTGCAGCTGCAACTTGACGCTCGAAGAAAATGGAACACTGTCGCAGGGTATTTTTCATTGCAGATGCTTGGGAGATGAACTCAGAGATGGTATTGGGAGGGTTCCAAACGAAGCAGCCAAACAATTGCTCTTTCACGCCACGCATAACGTGGCACAGTTTCGTTTCCTGTGCCATGTTGGGGTTCGGTTGCCTGAAGAGGCGCGTCTTTTCCTCCACGTACGCGCTGGCACTTTCGTTTGGCAGCTGCGCGCGATTTCGCAGCGCGTGCTCGGTTCTTTCCCGAAGATCCATGCTGGCATTCGCTCGCAGGAACTTATCGCACAATTCTTTCCACGTGCCCATCTTGCTGTCCCTGTTCTCGATCAATGTACGAGCACCGTCCTCCAAGCTAAAAAGACGTTTGCGACCTCCGCGGCGTCGTCCCACTGTTTGAAGCGTGCTACGCGTTGGAAGTGGCTCAACCAGTCTTCTGCGTCTTCAAGAAGATCGCCATGGAAAGCTTGTGGCGTTCGTGGCTGATGAAGGACGAACTGACCTTGCGCGCTTCTACAGGTGGTCATGGGGGCTGAGCAGAGCGTATGCGCCATCGCTCCCCTTGTTGCGGAGGGTAGAAGCCCAAACTCAGGTGTGGCACCTCGGAGGTGGCGACTGCTCCACTGATGGGCGCGCGTCAACTCGTTGGTGGCAGTCCGGCGTGGGGTAGGGCTGTCGTCTCGGGGCATGCAGAGGCTTTACAGGAGTCTACCCCGCAGCTTCACCACAATTGTCATTGGCAAAAAAATGCAATTAGGCCAAGGACATTTATAGGGGCGAACGTGTCCCCAAAATAACATAACAAACAAACCAGCGTGGCGTTCACGTCACGAAGCACTGCCCAACTGGGACCGCGTGATCCTCCTCTTCTTTTTCTTCTCCTAGACATCTCAGCGCGTGCTCACGTGACTTCCTTCGTCTCAGAGTGCTTGCGATACCGCTGCGAGACTAGGAGGGCATGGTCTGGAGCAATTCGCACTGCGCCAATGCAAGTGTCAATGTTAAGTCCGAACATAACCTAACGTAACGTAACCTCAGTGAAACTAAAGTAGCCTAAGCGAATGCGTCGCAACCTACCCAAATCCAGCCTAACTTCAACCAACCTAATCAGTGAAACGACACGCAACGCAAGCTATACTAAACGTAATAAACTCATTCTAGAAGCCGTGTGCGCCGATGTCTCGATATAGTAAAACCCAGAGTAAAAAGAAGCATTAACAAAATTACGATGATGGAAAAATACCGAAACCTAAACAAAACCCCAAAAACAACGCAATGTTGGACTCGAACCTGAGCGTTCACGTTTACAACCGAGTACTTTACCACAGTGCTACAGGGGAAGCTGCGAATATAATATTTATCCTATAGAATCTCCGGGTAGCCTGCTGAACCAAGGAGAGACGACTGTTGTTACAAATGTCTGACGGTAATTCTTACGCTTGCCGTGATAATATGAAAATAGTCACTACCTATAATAAATGTAAAGTACATACGTATGTAATTGAAGCAAAATCGCCCGCTTCTTGCAAGCACATGGAGATTATCGGCACGCCCGAAGTGTCACGCGTACCAGCCAGAATTGCTAACCCGTAAATGGTGGAGAAGCCGGGAGCACGTTTTCCCGTGCTATCACGGACATTTTTCAAGGATCTACACGATACTCACCAGGCAATAGATTCTCTTCCTTCGAATTCAAGCCATGCATTGTGGGCCACTTTTCTGCGGTGTTTGTTGGGATCACCACCACGCGAACCAGCTGCTTAACATGGGGGCTTTAATTGCCTCTGGATGAAGGTAACAAACCGGGGGGGGGGGGGTAGTATCGTAACAGGCGGTAGAATTTTCAATGGCAGCCGCCTCTGATAATGATTGTGAAATGAAGCCGATGATGATACTGGGGTAATTGTGTTGAACACGTAGTGAAGAAGACACGGATGGTGTTGTTGATGAGGCTTCCTACATTTATTTGGAGTAGGTAGTACCCTGCCAGAAGTGGAAGCGGCGAATACCAGCTACAGCCCATCTACCCAGACGTGTTCAATCTACCGTGGGCGTGTGGAACTGCTGCCGCAGCCCGGGACCGCTGATTCTGATTGTGAAAACTACGTATTATGATAGTTGCGATAATGGTGACGAACATGTAGTGAAGCAGACTCGGTTGATGTGGCTGATGAGGCTTCCTACATTAATTTGGAGAGAAAAGCCACATCCAGAAGAGGGAGCAGTGACGACGAGCTACAGCCCGTCTGCCCAATCGTACTCGATCATCCGTGTAGCATTGTGGAACTTCTGGCGCCACCACGCACCACTGATAATGATTGTTAAAGGGTGAGCATAATGATAGTGGCTCTAATGGTGACGAAGAGGTAGACAAGCAGACTCGGTTGGTGAGGTTGACGCGGCTTTCTATATCTATTTGGGGAGCATAGGCCCGGCCACAAGTGGGTGCGGCGACGACAAGCTACAGCCCCTCTGCCCACTCGTGTTCGATCTGCCGTGTGGCGTGTGGAACTGCTGCCGCAGCCAGACACCACTGATTCTGATTGTGAAAGGATGCGGATGATGATAGGTGCGCTAATTGTGACGAAGTAGTGAAGAAGACTCGGTTGGTGGGGTTGATGAGTCTTCCTACATTTATTTGGAGAGCGAAGGCATGGCCAGAAGTGGGAGCGGCGACGACGAGCTACAGCCCATCTGCCCAGGCCGGTTCGATCTGGCGTATCGCGTGGGGCATTGCTGACGCCGGCAGGCACCACCGATAATGATTGTGAAAGGATATGGATGATGATAGCTGCGCTAATTGTGACGAAGAAGTACTGAAGCAGACTCGGTTGGTGTGGTTGATGATGCTTCCTACATTTATTTGGAGAGCGAAGGCACATCTAGAATTGGGAGCGGTGAGGACGACCTACAGCCCATCTTCCCAGTCGTGTTCAACCCGCTGTGTGGCGTGTGGAACTGCTGACGCCGGAAGGCAGCGAGGATAATGACTAGGAAAGGATGCGGATGGTGATAGTGGCGCTAATGATGGCAAGCATGTAGTGAAGCTGACTCGATTGGTGTGGTTGATGCGGCTTCCTACATTTATTTTCAAAGTGTAGTATTCAGCCAACACTGGGAGCGGCGAGAACCAGCTACAGCACATCCGCCCAGTCCTGTTCGATCTGCCGTGTAGCGTGTGGACTTTCTGAAACCGCCGGGCACCACTGAGAGTGATTTGCAAAGGATGAGGATGATGATAGTGGCTCTAATGGTGACAAACATGTAGTGAAGCAGACAAGGTTTGTGTGGTTGATGAGACTTACTACATTTGTTTGGAGAGAAAACCACATCCAGAAGTGAGAGTGGTGACGACGAGCTACAGCCCATCTGCCCAGTTGTGTTCGATCTGTCGTGTGGTGTGTGGAACTAGTGACGCCGGCAGGCACCGCAGGTAATGATTGTGAAATGAAGCTGATGATGATAATGGGGCTAATTGTGTTGAACATGTAGTGAAGAAGACACGGATGGTGTTGTTGATGAGGCTTCCTACATTTATTTGGAATGGGTAGGATCTGCCAGAATTGGGAGCGGTGAATGCGAGCTAAAGCACATCTTCCCAGTCGTGTTCGATCTGCTGTGTGGCGTGTCGAACTAGTGACGCCAGCAGGAACTGCAGGTAACGAGTGCGAAAGGATACGGCTGATGATAGTGGCGCTTATTGACAGGAACACGTAGTGAAGCAGACTTGGTTGGTGTGGTTGATAGGGCTTCCTACATTTATTTGGAGTGGGTAGGCTCTGCCAGAAGTTGGAGTGGTGAAGGCGAGCTAAAGCCCATCTTCCCAGTCGTGTTCCATCTGGCGTGTGGCGTGTGGAACTAGTGACGCAGGCAGGCACTGCAGGTAATAATTTTGAAAGGATACGGCTGATGATAGAGGCGCTTATTGAGACGAACATGTAGTGAAGCAGACTTGGTCGGTGTGGTTGATATGGCTTGCTACATTTATTTGGAGTGGGTAGACCCTGCCAGAAGTGGGAGCGGTGAAGGCGAGCTAAAGCCCATCTGCCAAGTCGTGTTCGATCTGCCGTGTGGCGTGTGGAACTGCTGACGCTGCCAGGCACCGCGGATAATACATAAATCAACAAATAAACACGAATTTTTAAATACATCGAATTCCAACAGATAAGTCGCAAACGCCCACTCCATTTCGCGCGAAGAAAGGTTAGCCTTCCAACTATCATTCTCGATACTTTAAAATCATTCGTATATTTTTTCCCAGAAGTTGCTTGACGTAAAAGAAACTTGTGGGAAACATGTATAATGCTTTTGGAATTCAAAAATTATCTCCTACGCTGGTAGGCAGTACCGGTAATTCAAAACCATGATCTCACGAGACAATACAACGTTACGTACCAGGGCTGGTTTCCTCTTGACCGACGACAACCCTCCGCTAGTTTCATAACAGCGTTTCGTAACAGTTTTATACGTTAGGAGAGAGTGTATTACTCGAAGCTGTGGACGTTTTTAATACCTCAATAAAGAAACGCTTCTCGTGGTCGCAATCGAACCTGGCTTCCTCGCGTCATGAAGCCGACGCCTATCCGATCGAGCCATTCCAGCGTGTGGAAACAATTTGTAATTGGGACTTCGACTTTGACTGATGCTGCATGGCAGAAAGCTTCGCCTTTTTTTCTCCATCTTTCTTCACCATCTTTCTCTTAAGAAAGGGAGTTTTTTTTCAAAGGAAAGTGCTTTATCCCCGGATGCCCCAATATTTCTCTGATGTCATATCCGTCACAGAAGTGGCGTAAGTACAACGAAGCAAGTGGCCTGTAAAGGGTACACCCCTGCACACAGGGTCTTCTTGCGGTGAAGCAACCTTTAGTACTAAAGAGCACGTTATAAATAGGGTAGTACTTTATCTGGTTTGATATTTTAACACCATTGAGCAAGCTGGTTCTGATGTAAGTAAACAATGGAAAGTGATTAACTCATTTCTAAATCATAAGCATGAGGCACCTATCTCTGAGCTTCAGTCATCAGGGTCTGTATTCTATCACCCATTAGATATCGCCAACGCCCTTAATGAATTTTTTTGTTCTAATATACCATGCTCACCAGTAATTCAATGAGCAGCACCACCAACGTTCCTTACACTCATTTTTTATGTTTCCAACTAGCCCGGATGAAGTTATCAAGACCATAAAAGCGACTAAAATTACCAGTGCAGGCCTCGACCAAATTAACCCTTGCAACATTAAATGGGTAGTTCACCAGATAGCTGAACCACTTGCTCACATTATTAATCTTGTTTTCAAAACAGGTGTATTTCCTACACAACTAAAAAGGGCCAAAATCACACCGGTATTTAAAAAAGGAGACCGAACTTTAATATCCAATTACAGACCCATTTCCATTCTCCCGTTCTTTAGCAAAGTAATCGAAAAATGCATTGTTCGGCGTTTAAACAAGTACTTATCCAAATTCAATACCCTATCGAAGCACCAGTTCGGCTTCCGCGCCGGTCACTCCACCAATCTTGCTTTACTATCTTTCACTGACAAAATTAAATATGCAATTGATTCGGGAAATTATGCTGGAGCCCTCTTCATTGATCTAACAAAAGCTTTTGATTCGATAATTCACAGCATTCTCTTTCATAAACTAACTGCAATAGGCGTTGTAGGACCTGCTCTGTCACTGATTCAAAGCTACTTAGCGGATAGAAGACAAGCAGTCTGTGTTTCCCAAAATCTTTCAAACTTTAAAACCACAAACAAAGGCGTGCCCCAGGGCTCAATACTGGGTCCTCTCCTCTTCTTAATATACATCAATGATCTGCCTAATTGTGTTTACAACTCTGAACCCTTCTTATACGCCGACGATACTACAATATTAGCTACTGACAAATGCCTTCATTCTCTGACAGAAAAACTTACCTCTGACATTAACAATATTTTGCTGTGGTGTCGCCAAAACTGTTTGCATATCAACGCATCTAAAACAAAGTTCATGATCTACCATTCGAGTCAGCGTCACCTTACACATGAACCAATTATAAGTATTAACGCCATTCAAGTAGCTAACCAATGCATGTTTCTTGGGGTTGTTCTTGACAGTCATTTAAAATATACTCAGCACATTTCATATTTAAGGACAAAAGCTGCTCATGGTATCAGGATATTACTCAAAGCACGCCATTTCTTTAGTGTGTCAACTTTACTTTCTCTTTACTATGCTTTTATTCATAGCCATTTTACCTACTGCTTATCTTCATGGGGTAACACGTACCCCACTCATTTGATGCCATTGCAATATATCCAAAATCAGGCCATTCGCATATTAACTTTCAGTCCATTCCGCTCCCATGCTTCTTCACTGCTGCAGCAGTTGAGTATATTATCTATCAATGAATTATTCAAATATAACCTAGCAATCCTGTTGTTTAAGTCATTACATAACATGGTACCTCTGAATGTTTTCACCCGGTCAAGTCTTGTTAACGTAAATTCCACTAGGTTTGCCTCTAATCATAATTTGCTGTTACCTAATGTACACTCTAATTATGGAAAACAAACTGCCAATTTTGCCGCTTTCGTGTTTTGGAATTCCCTGCCAACTAACGTTAAACTCTCTTCCTCGTTGCATTTGTTTAAAAGAGGTCTTCTTGAATTTTTTCTACAGCCCTAACCACATTGTCTCTTGTAATTGTTAATATGCAACTACCTGTCTTCTGTTACCCTTGGCTATGTGTTAATTTTGTTGAATTATTTGATCTACTGCCAATATTTCATGTACCATTGACTATGCGCTTACTCACAGGAGGTCCCCTTTCAGCCCTTGGCTCTGGGACCTCCTTCTGTATTGTCACTCATGTATACAGAATCAACGAACACGAATGTGTTTGATGCCATGATACCCAAAGATTTCATTAACGTCATATCCATCACGGAAATGACGCCAGTAAACGTTTCCCGAAGCGACCCGCCTGCAGGATGTCGCTCACCAAGCACATCCACAAGACAGCCGTCGACCGGCATATCATGTTCAGCAGCAGATTTCGCTGTACCTTTCACTTTCATGTTTTACTGATTCCTTTGTTAGAGGAATCAACCACAATTCTTTTTTATATGTTCCAGAGTTATTGTGTGTCCAAAAACATCACCATGAGCAGCTTTATATGGCGAGCAAGAGCCAAATAAAGTAATAAAAAAGTCAAAACACTCCATAAGGGCCTATACTGCGCGCTCAGACGCCTTAGACGCTGCGAAAAATCGGCAGCAGGTGGTGCGGCTGCCGTGGGGCTGGTGCTCATGGCCTATACCCCCTTCTTATATCCACACTTTTATCTACCAGCCGTGGTAAAAGACTCGCTCTGTTATCAATTGGTGACAATACCGCAAAATGGGCTCCATTGTTCTCCATTTTTGCTGTTTTTCTGCCTGGCACTCTGATTCACCGTGATCACGGACACTTTAAATCGTTTGCTACCATCTCCACGACCGTTTAAAACACAACATTCACGCATGTGTCATCCGATGGAAGATTTCTCACACTACGGAAAATTCCATGGGGCAGTCGAGTGCACTAAAAATTCCCGAACAGCGAAATGCTTACTTTGCTGAACGACTGGTGCGGAAAAATGGAGAGTTGGCAAGACAATTATTTCGGGCGTGCCAGTGATACAGTAGACAATCGTAAATAGATTTTCAACCCTGTTGAGCCGCTTCACCGTCGGATTCACTCTTCCCAAAGACAGAGGCCTCTGACTTCCATATGCTTTTCTTTACCCACGTTTCGGTCTTCGTTCTCTAATATCAATTTTCGAGCTTGATAACCGGGCTGGTAAGTCATAAGCTGTACACATTTCCGGCAATGCCACAACAAGGAAAGGCCACTTATGCCGCCAAAAGGAAAACAGAAATCAAGCGTTGCTGGGGGGCGGTAGACATTTTTTGCTTAAGAAGTCGTGTTCCACTCCCTCTTATGCTTGGGTATTCCCGACCGCGGTTGGATAAGCTTGTGTCTTACTCCGTAAGGGGGAGGCACCCAACAGGCAAACTGCATGGCTGCCGTGCATTGTTCTCTTAGCCTTGAAGACGGCAGTCCTTGTCCCTTTGGCCACAGTGGTTCATACAATAACAACCGGAGAGGAATCTGGCGCTGCGATCGTTCGCCCTAATGGGCGTATTGGTTAGTTCTGGATTCGGATTGGCGCTTGATGGCTTGTGAAAGTTACTATGAATTGCAGGCAGTTTTGTTTTCGTTTTAGATTTACATGAACGCACTTGCTTACACGGGGTGTTGCAAGAAGTTTTCAAAAATACGTCTCTCCTTGAACTGCATGCTGCGCGCGCACTGACACCGCCCTGAGCGGAGTGTTTTATAAACAGAGTTTCTATTTGGGTGGGTTATCAATTCATTGCCCGCACAGCGAGCACGAAAACAAAAATGACTGCGCTCTGTGCGGCGAAGTTTTCTGCGAATTTGGAGTTGCGGCGCTGCTCATTCGGCAGAGCAATGTATAGGAACGCAGCTTGATGAATGTCACTAATTCAGGAAAGAATAACGTCTCCAAGGGTAATTGGGTTCTTTTTTTATGAGCACAAAACTTTTCCCTTCCTATTACAAACCATCAGCGCCGAATTTTTTACAAGTATTTTTTAAGGAAGTCCGCGTCCTGGGGTGGTTGGCGGCAAATGGCATACCTGCTTCACCAACCTCTTCGACTCCACGTCTGCTTTTAAATGCAGAGCATTTCAGTAACTCGCGATGTCACCCGCGTTGACGTCCGTCGTAGTCCGCATCGTCGTTGTCCGCACCCCTCCCTACTATATA
This sequence comes from Haemaphysalis longicornis, assembly GCF_048455015.1. Lineage (NCBI taxonomy): Eukaryota > Metazoa > Arthropoda > Arachnida > Ixodida > Ixodidae > Haemaphysalis > Haemaphysalis longicornis. The sequence goes on from NW_027526385.1 coordinate 93,624,564, forward strand.
AAAAAATACTATCCGGCGCCTGGTTTCGACCCCTCAACCCTGCGGGCGGAACGCAATGTACATCGTGCTCTACCCCCTGCGTCACAAAGCCGAACCAGAATGGGAGGCTACGAACGCGCCTTATATTCTTGACTTATTTAAACTACGTCAAGAAGCTGCTGATACAACGCATTCACTACCACCAACTCCACAAACACTAAAAGTTAACGCAATACACCCACCCCCTATGCGACTCATTTACTCGAGTCCCCCTCGCAGGGAGATGGGCCCAATTTTTTATTTAAACGCACCGTTTTATTACGTACAAAACCGGATTTGTGTTACCAAATTTTTTTCGCCCTGTTCTGGTAGTTCATTCCCACCATTTGGCCGGTGTGTTTGGCGCCTAAGCACAGGCTAATCACTTGTTGCCGGTTTATGAGTGCACCGTTTGCGGGTGGAAAGAGAAGGAGTGCACATCCACCTAGGCTTCGTGCCCGTACCAATAATACGCCCGTCGTGCTGCTGGGAGATTTAAACATGGGAGTCGCTTGGCTCATCAAAATCTATCAGTTGTCCTGCGTGGGCGAGCGTTCCGGGTTTGTGTCAGTGTTTTACAGTATCAGTAAGATGCCTGTGGCGCGATTGAATGAAACTGACATGTGTGACCAATGGAGTAAAGCTCGAGTCCTTCCAGGTTTTAACTCGTTATGCAACGGGCGCGTGCCATTTCCTCGGGGGGCAAGAGCGGGAATTGAAGGAGTTTCGGTCACACAGATGCACGAATGGGCGCGACAACAAAGAAAACCCGCTGCCGCCGACGTTGCAGCCGCGAGTTTCATCTCGCCGAGTGGCGGTGAACCCCTCTATCATAGACAGCAACTTGCTCGCTTGTATCACCGATGTGAGCCGATATTCCTTGTTTAGCTTGAAAGGGTTTCAGAGCGACACTTTAGCCATGCGCACATCACCGACTTGCGGTTGATGCGTGCATGGGGGCGAAGTGAAAACGGGGTGGGCGTGCAAGCGTAGCTATGGGCTTCAGGTCTTCTCGGATGACATGACATTGTTCTACAAGAGGTTTAAACCTGGACGTGAAACGGCCCATGTGGCGTCCTCCTTGGTCGAACGCGGTAGTTTGGTGTGTACCACAGATAGTAAGATGCTTACGACGCGGGATGGAAGCAGACAGCCCTATGTTTGTGCGCTACAGTAATGCTCAAGTCCTACCAAGTTTCCTTCGGCTAGCTTGCTAGGAAGTATGCTCATTGGCAAATTACGAAGAAACATGTTTTAATTCGTGCACTCCGTGAACTGCGGCCAGCTTTGCAGATCTTCCTTCTTCACAGAGTGGAAGGACACCTAATGTTTTAGTGCATAAGCCCTTTGGTGGCGGCAATGGCGATGGCGTCGTAAGTGAGCGAGCGAAGGCAAGAAAAAAAGACAGGGTTCCAGTGAGGGAACCCTGAGTTGATGCGAAGCATCTTGGAGGTTCCGAAACGTTCTCGAGATTGAGTATCCAAATAACCGAAAATGACAGAACTCCGGACGGTGCAGCGTGACTCAACCGAAACCGCAACTGAGGGAACGGTGCGCGGACCGGGTTTATTATATAGAGCAGATGGAGTGGAGAGGAGGAGATGGAGAGGTGACGCGCATGCGCGCTTATCGCGCCGCTTATATCACATGGGCTTTTATCACACTGTCATGATTAAGGGGGCGATCCCCCCTTGAAAACAAAGATGACGTGTCATAGTAGAGCCAGAGGCTGACGAATTGGAAGACGAAGAGTATGCAAATTTCCCGCGAAGAGGGAGGACTAATGACGAAGTGACGCGATGAAGGCACGTGGAGAATTAAATGCTACTCACCGACTCCTTGTCCGTGTGCATGGCTCTCTCCTAAGAAACTTTACATCCTATTGCTAAAACATTTTATTCCTGCGTCCCCACTCATGTGCGGGAGATTCGGCTCGTTTGGCTGCCCGGCCACTGTGGGTTAACCCTCAATGAAACCGCTGAAATATTAGCTAAAACAGCTATGGCTTTACCGATCGTCGAGGTTCTTCCCCCGTTTTCTTGCGTGTTGTTGGCACGCTATCGCCAATACCTGTTCAATCAAGATGCCTCCGACCATGATCTGAACACTTCTCCTGAACTTGAACACCTTAGGTACCGCTGGGAGAGAAGTTTATGCCAAACTCGCTTGTGCGAAGTATTGATAACTTCTTTTCGTTGTGGTGTGCCACCACTTAATCGGTATTTATACAGGGCAAAGCTGGTAACCACCCCTTTGTGCCACTTTTGCCAAGAAATTGAATCCGAAGAGCATTTCTTTCTTTTTTGCCGCCGATTTGCTAACCATCGGAGAAGGCTGCTGGAGATTCCCCTGCTACGTCTTGGACTGCCTTTAACTGTACCGGTGCTTTTGTCGTTTGGGGGGACTAGGCTGGGCCGATGCCATAGGGACGTGTGCAACGCCATCCACTCCTTCATTTCGGAGACAGCTCGTCTGCAGTGTTAAAACATTCCGATTAGGCTGACTTTTACTATATTTTTCCTATTGTTCTCTCTGTTTTTTTCTCGTGTTTTCTCTCTCTCTCTCTCATTAACGTAGACCAAATTCTTTCTTCTGCTCCATTATTTTGCCTTGCTTGATTGATTGTAATGAACACATAACTCTTCTTGGCCAATCCCCCTAAGTGGGTATGCGCCATTTTTCGGGCCACCACCACCACCACCAATGTGGGGGTGACCCGTGCGGCGGACACGGGCACAGCGAATGCGAGAGTGCCGCGGTGGCCTGGCAGAGACTATTTAATCACAGGGCACAGGCCGAGAGAGAGAGAGAGAGATTAGAAGAACGCCACAGCAGGAAGGTCAGGTGGTACGAGTCCGAGGAACAAGCGGGGGGGTACGAGGCCACGCCATCGACCAGAGCCACGTCAGCCTGGGCCGGAGTGGACCGACGTGGCATCGGCTCCCACTTCGGCGTAGTACCACCAACCTGCGCTTTGGTGGCCACAGCGGCGACAGTCGGGCGCCTGCGTACAGCGAGCACGCACCGTCAACTAACGCCTTGGCGGTCCCCACGCGGTGACGTTCCCGGAGCTCCCCGGTGCTACCTGCTACCACGGCGATGGCCCCGAGGCCAGGGGCTGCTTCCTGCTACCAGGGCTACCACGAGGAGTAGCTGAACAGCGGTCTGCCGTGTGACTACCACGCACAACTACGTCGGTACCACTACCACCGGCACCGCGGCAGCGAACAACGACGACCACCAGCGTGTCACGGCCATGCTACGGTTACGACACGTCAGCGCTGGAGACGGCGGTAGGCCCGTCCGCTAGGGACTTGGGTACTATATGACCCTTGTTGTTAAGATGGCTAACATGGACGTTGTATAGAGAGGAACTAGGACTGGTTGCGTTATTAGCGACTTCATTATATTTACTTTCGGTTTGGGTTGGTGGCTTCTCTGGGTTTTGTTAGGGATTAGTATTTAGGAATTTCTTTGGTTGAGTTCTTTGTTTGCTTTGTTGTTTATTTTGCTTAGGGGTTGTAGTTGTGTATAATAAATGTGTGCTGTGGTAAACGTGCCAACGATTCTCCAGTGTCCATTCTTCTGAGCTGGTCGAGACGTGCCACAAAACGTTACAAATACTTGGCGAGCCTGCCAGGATTGATTTCTCCTCACCCGGGATATTTCCATCGGGCCCAGTCACGTGTCTAGCCAGCATGGAGAATTGATTTGGAAAGGTTGTTGGCGCTGTGTAACACGTTAAGTTTGACAAAAGAAGAGGTGATGGTTATGATAGAGAGAATAGCACAGGAAGATTAGGGAAAAGGCTGCTAGGGAAAAGGAGCTGCTAGAAATAAAATTACGCTTGGCGGAAAACAGGAGGATTGAGACGGAGAAAAGAAGCATTGAGGTGGAGAAAAGAAGGATACAGGAGAAAAAGAAAGACATTGAGTTAAAACGGGCAGAGTTGCAGCGAGCACATGCAGAAATAAAGCAGTGGCTCGAAGAAGGGATACGCAAAGAGAGCGGCGAAAGCGCCGCACGTGAGCCAGAAGGCACGCGGACCACCGACCGCGATGAGTCACGTGCGATAGAAAGAACGCAGGTCACAGATCGCAATCAGGCCGTGAGCAAAAACGAAAACAAAGAAAACGATTGTTTCTGCAGACAGCCCACTGACGAGAAAGGCGCGTTCGAAGCGCGAGGGGGTGAGCGTAGTCTGTGTGACGCGGTTGCAAAACAGACGCAGAAAAATGAGTGCTTTGAGAATAAATCTGTCGAAGAAGCAAGGGCTGTTGAAAGTACGCGCTTGGCGCATAGCGAGGGGTTCAATGAGAAAATGAAAGAGCAATGGTTCTCGCAAAAGACAGTCGATGGGGGGAGGCGCGTTGGAAGTGCGAGGCAGTGTACTGGCTAGGCGTGGCCCCACTGCAGGCCAGACGCTGAGAGATGAGGCAGCTGAAAACGCGCAGAGCGAGCACGCTGAGCAACCAAGCTCACGTCATAGAAGAGGGAATTAGCTTAGCGGCTTGCGAGCTCGTAAGGGGCAAGGAGAAGCACGGAAGCGCAGAATGGCAGGTGAAATTGTAAGGCATGGCTTGCCAGCAAAACCCTTCAGACAGGCTACGTGCTACCGGCACGCAAGTGGTGTAACTAACGTCGGTTGTCATAGCCGAACTGATTGTGTAGCGAAAGGTGCTGAATGGTTGAGGCGGAAGAAGGTGAAGATGAAGCCGTAGCGGAACAAACCCGGTTGAAATCATGGAGTCGACTTGGCCAGAAATAGGACCCATAACAGTGACGAATAAGTGGTGTGGTAGAGCATACATATTGTAGTATAGTGAAACTGCAAAGTTGGCTATATGAATCAGTTAGTGACGAAGTTCGGAGTGAGAAACAGTGTTGTCAAATACTAGATCATTGAAACGTTTGATTTCGGTGATCTACGTGGGGGTGGATTGTATAAGTAGGTTGGTTGTAAGCGTTTGGAATGTAGATATAAAAGAAGTCATTGCGAAGGGCGGATTGAGGTGTTGGAGGAGAAAAAAACGGTATTTTGTGCTGATTGAAAAAGAATGTTGTCGAATAAGAGAATATTGAAGTGTTTTATTGCAGTGATGTGTTAGAGTAGAGTTTGAGTATCTCAGGGTTTAAGAAAGGGATGTATTGATGATAAAACGGGAGCGTTGTGTGAACACAAGACAAGTGTTAAAGAAGTGTGAAGTGTGTAGTGAAAAGAACGACAAAGTGAGCAGGGGTGGTGAACAGCGGACTGCGTGAGTAGTTGTGTGAGACATGATTACTTGGGGGTTTGTAACATGATCAAGGCCGTGCGGACGAAATGAATATTATGGTGTGTAGATAGAGTAAACTGTAGTGATCAAAAAGTGAACGGTGGTGTGTAATAAGGTGTGTTGTATGTGAGTAGTGAACAGTGCTTGTGATCTGAAGAGATATCGGTGACAACTGAGCAGTTTTTTGGGAAAAAACTCTTGAAGAGGGGGCCCATTGTCATGATTAAGGGGGAAATCCCCCCTTGAAAACAAAGATGACGTGTCATAGTAGAGCCAGAGGCTGACGAATTGGAAGACGAAGAGTATGCAAATTTCCCGCGAAGAGGGAGGACTAATGACGAAGTGACGCGATGAAGGCACGTGGAGAATTAACCAATGTGGGGGTGACCCGTGCGGCGGACACGGGCACAGCGAATGCGAGAGTGCCGCGGCGGCCGGGCAGAGACTATTTTATCACGGGGCACAGGCCGAGAGAGAGAGAGAGAGAGAGATAAAAAGAACGCCACTGCAGGAAGGTCAGGTGGCACGAGTCCGAGGAACAAGCCGGGGGTACGAGGCCACGTCATCGACCAGAGCCACGTCAGCCTGGGCCGGAGTGGAGAGACGTGGCATCGGCTCCCACTTCGGCGTAGTACCACCAACCTGCGCTTTGGTGGCCCCAGCGGCGACGGTCGGGCGCCTGCGTACAGCGAGCACGCACCGTCAACTAACGCCTTGGCGGTCCCCACGCGGCGACGTTCCCGGAGCTCCCCGGTGCTACCTGCTTCCACGGCGACGGCCCCGAGGCCAGGGGCTGCTTCCTGCTACGAGGGCTACCATGAGGAGTAGCTGAACAGCGGTCCACCGGGTGACTACCACCACAACTACGTTGGTACCACCACCAGCGGCACCGCGGCAGCGGACAACGACGACCACCAGCGTGTCACGGCCACGCTACGGTTACGACACGTCAGCGCCGGAGACAGCGGTAGGCCCGTCCGCTAGGGACTTGCATACTATACGACCCTTGTTGTTAAGATGGCTAACATGGACGTTCTATAGAGAGGAACTAGGACTGGTTGCGTTATTAGGGACTTCATTATAGTGACTTTCGGTTTGGGTTGGTGGCTTTTCTGGGTTTTGTTAGGGATTAGTATTTAGGAATTTCTTTGGTTGAGTTCTTTGTTTGCTTTGTTGTTTATTTGCTTAGGGGTTGTAGTTGTGTACAATAAATGTGTGCTGTGGTAAACGTGCCAACGATTCTCCAGTGTCCATTCTTCTGAGCTGGTCGAGACGTGCCACAAAACGTGACACACACATTACTCGGCGCGCTGCGTCGCTTTTCACTGGCTGCTTTTGCCAAATGACAACACATTTATGAACTTTTTCGAGAAATATAATAACAAAAAGTATGGAATGTTTCCCAGTGAAACAAGTGCGCCATCAAAGTGCATAGTACTAATATCCCTGCACAACATAATCACCTATTACGGTATTTCTATCTTCCTGGACGTGTCCTATACTTCTATTTCTCACCGCGCACCTCTTCACTCCCGTCGGTAACTTCGCGTGGGGACTGATGACGCGTCGACATGGCATACCGCAAACACCATGCTGGTACGGTTAGAAAGCAGCGAATAAAACGTTGCAGCCATGGATTCTTATCATCACTGGATACGCAAGGTCTTTGTGGTGGCGCGTGCATGTGCGGGCCTTTGTACGCATATTAGCGCACGTGTAAGCCGCAAACTGGCGCAACGAAAAGCGACTCGCCGAGCGTCATGCTCTTCTACCACGGCTCATCGACAAACCAATGAGCGATGAACTGTCTCTGAGTATTTTCTGTTACATCCCAACGCGAGACAGCTGCACACATAGTCCGAAGCTGCAGCGATGACTCTTTTGTGCAAAAAAACAACCCCGCCTACATGTTCACTCCCATTTCCCGGTGCCTCCGAAGTAGTGCATCATAAGCGAAATGACTGAACCAAAATGCCGTCTGAATGGCTTCCAAGCAAAGGGAGGTTCGAGTGCAGGGATGCCACGCGAGCCTTCAGCGACAAGTGTGAATGTGTTCAGAGTGGCGGCCGTGCGTGCGTGTGCTGCATGGTCCGGCCTTGTCCCCTTCCCTTTTTACGGCTGGTTTCCGCCATAGCCATTGTGACCCTTGACACTGCATGATAAAGCGTAGACCTCCCAAATCCCAATTAAGTTTGCACTCCACGCATCGTAGGATTTAGATTCCGCGGTTTTTGCACGGACCAATACACTCCCGCAGTCTCATGGTTCAGCTTCAGCACAATAAGATCCAGATACCAATCTATCGCAATGCATTGCCAACAAATTAAATTAGTCGAAAGGAAACAATGGGCATGTTTTTAAGTAAACAAACTGTGCATGATTCCTCTGTCATAGGAAACACTAAAACACGAAAGTGAAATCTGCAGCGAAAATTGCACCTGAGTATATTATCTGGGTTGGCGGCTTTCTTAGAGGTGTGCTTGGCGAGCGACGTCCCCCTGGCGTGTCGCTTCGGCAGAGGTGTACTAGCGTCATTTCCGTGAGGTCTTTGACATCAGTGAAATCTTGTGGTATCGCGGCATAAAACACTTTCGTGTTAAAATACAAAACCCCAAAATGAACAACCTTAAGTAAAACGTACTCCTTCGTACTTAAAGGTTGCTTCCGCACAAGGAGACCCTTGTGTGCAGGTGTACACCCTTCAGGACACTTGCTTCGGGAACTGGATTTACTTACGTGACGGATAAGATATCAGCGAAATCTTCGTGTATATGGGAATAAAACACTTCAGTGCAAAAATGTGATCTGCGCTGTGGCACTGCGCTGCGAAGTAGGACGTGTTTGCATTTTGTGTCGCCACAGCCCAGACTAAACGTTTTAGTCAGATCTTGTACTGAACGTCCCTATTCACTGAAATTTAATCGTAAGCTGCATGAATTTGTCTATTCACTACACAGAGGGGACGCTAAACTGCTGTATTTACTCAGAGGGTTTAATTTATGCGTAATGGAAAGTAGGTTCTGTAATTACGAGTTCAGTGGCGGCGAATTCCGAGTTTGCCGAAATTTTGATATTTCAATAACGAAATTAGCTAAGAAATATTATCCTCCTGCCTGCCGCATAATCAAATATTTATCTGCACTTTTAAGGCTGTCTCAAATTAGAAATGCATATTTCGTCCTAGCGAACACATAAATTCACATGAATAACTCCTTTATAAAATTTAAGAGAACAATTTTTAGTACACATGGCGTACTCTAACAGAACCGCCTTCTTCAACTAGAAAGCGATCCTTTTTAGTAATAAATCTGACCGAACAAGTTTAAACAAAGGGTATAAATATACACAATGCATGTGTAGCCTGGCTGAACGGACAAATGACGGTATTTTCGGATTCATATTATGACTCAAGGCCGCTGTACACCATACGGTGAATACCAGCCGCATTGTGCTCCGTGGTGGCACGCTTGTGAAACTACTCCATGTGGAGGGACAGAATGGAACAACTGACTTCCGAATTGGGCAAAGGGGGGCGAGTAGGGAAGTGAGCCATGGTTCTGGGAAAATGTCATGGAGATGAAGTGTCATAAATCGATTGACGTGTCGGCAAGTTTCTCCTTTCTTCCTCCCCTTAGGCATTCATCCCGTCTCGATTCCCCTTCCCTGCGCTTTAACGCATTTTTTGAGAGAGCGGTTCTTTCCTTCGGTAATGTTTCCGGCCTATATAAACGCATTGTTGGCCCAGCTAAGCGGGATACCCTCACGCCATTGTCATTTTCTCTGTTTAAACTGCCCTATTTCTTTTAGTCGTTTTGAATTTGGCGCTTGCTTGGGTTGTCTATCATTTTTGGTATCAGCCCATAGTCGATCTCAGTCCCCTAGGTTTCTCTAGCAGCACAATCGTACGCAAACACCGTCCTCTGCTTGGTTGGCCTTTTTGTTCGCGCGTCGCTACCTTTGGCCTCTGAACCAAAACTCCTTAGATGTAGGAGAAAAGCATCCGCAGTTGCCGTGTACTGCTAGTTATTTCTGAACGCCAATCCTACGGTATATGTAGGTGTCGGTGATTTTTGTCCCACCAAATCAGACAAGTCAAAGTTAGCTGTTCTTTATTCGGTCGTAATGACGATGTGCGGATGATTTTTTATGCTGTGGAAGGCATTGGCATGAGCAAGCATTTCGAGAAAGACCTTGTGGTTGGCTTTGGAAAGAAAATAGGGAGCTTCCTACGTCTATATACAAGTGCTCAGTAATATGCTTGCTATGTACACCTATACACCTGCGCTAAGTTTGATACCTTCGCATAAAGTTATGGCTGCTAAATCGAGAGAAAGCAGAACTTTTTATTCTTGTCGGCATGTTCGATGAAGTGCTGTGAAATGAAGAATTTCCTATTGGCTCAGCCGGTGTTCTTGAATTACCTCTTCCTGCCCGCCATGTTTTTGAATTACCTCTTCCTGCCCACCTTATATATGTATCTGACGAGATTCCAAAGACCTCATTTTACCCATGTTCCTCCACTTTTGGCCTATAAACTGAAAAACCTAGCACATAATATTAACACTACGTGTTTATTATTGACAGGCAAAATAAGGTTATTAAGTTGAAGCAAACTAGCAAAACGCAATATTTGTAATTGTTGTTGTCTGTCAAACAAATTGCCATCGCTAAACCATAGATAAAAACGTTGCGCGTGATTAAAATACTCACTAATGCGAAATTGGTGCCTGCCTAAACCAAGTCTTAAGAAGCGAAAACGCATCATCGCTGACGCCGCACTCAATCGAGGGTTCTTTCGACGGCAACGACGGTGACCCTTTGAGTAGGAAGAGCGAAGTGCGTCTCAGAAAAGGTCCGCGAACTGCGTTTTAGGTAGTTAACGCGCATCACCGTCAAGCGCACGCCTCCCCATCGCCCTTTCTCCACTCGTCGCACACATCGGCGTTTCGCGCGGGCACAGCATACTGCCCTCCCTCGAACACTTTCGCCACACTTTCCTGCGCAGTTTCTTTCTGTGTCGCACTCGCGGCTACAACGCCGTCTCCGTTTCCGAGCCCATAGGAACTGCAGTAGCGACGGCCAAAGTGTCGCGCACAAAAAAATCAGGAAAGCTTTCACTCTAGCGCAAGACTTAAAGGCGAAGCGGTTTTAGGTGTCATATAGTTATGTTTCCGTATCATTGTTTATCTGAACAGTTCGGTGCTAATAATCGTCTTCATAAGCATTGAAGAGGTCGCCGTCTTGTTCGCGGAGAGTGGTGGAATGAAGTTGAGTTTTCGAGTTGTGAGTTATTTTTTTGTGCTAGAACCACGGTGCGAGCCGGGAACTCGGCCATCCCAGTAATGCAGCGCGATAACGAACGTTCGCGTTTTCTCGCTCCTCGTGGTTTTTATATTTTTTAAAGGCACTTCGCCTACCGCGGACGCCCAGTGGTCGCCGCGATGCGGGCGCTTGCCAGCGCTCGTAATTTCTTGGAATTTTTTCTTGCAATGCTGAACTTACCACTTATAAAACCGCACCGCTGTTAGAATCGTGTGTGTTTCGTTTATATTGTAGCCGCGTCCTCCAGAGTATAAGGCAGCTGCCCTCGCACGTAGCCCACGGTTGAACAAGAGTGTGGTAGCTGTTGGCTTTCGTCTGTTCTGACGCACAACTGTGTGGGGGATTGACCAGGAATCGCGCGGTTTGTGTGAATAATGTGCCCACTCCACAAAGTTAACGAAAATATGAATTGGAAGGGTAAAAATTCTAGAATAGTGGGTGACGCGTAACACCTAAACTCGACGGCACGAGCGTAGAACAGGTGCCCATCAGCCGAGCAGAACCCAATGCGGGGAAATCTGTCGGGTGTGCCAATGTACTTGCTGACCTAATTCGTACCTTGAGACGAAGAAACGAAAACAAAGGAAGAGACGCCAATACGATGTAGAAACTAGAATATTTGTAATGGGGGCCACCACACTTGCACATTAGTTCAAAGACAGGGATCAACCGCGCCCTGCGTGGCCGGAGACTTCCCACATGCCGGATACCAAATAAATGTTATTTCTCTCTCTCTTGCACATTCAAAGCTCGTTAGTGAACTTGTGAAAGCATTTTAGAAATTTTCCTGTGCCTGAAGAAAACAAAAGTGTGTAACTCTTCTTTTGTGGATACACAACGAAGGTGTCCTTCAGATATCGTTTTTGAAGGTTTCGACCTAATCTGTCGATCTAAAAGGTAATCCCTGTGTTGTTTAGCCTTTTCGCAACCTTTACCGATTAACAAATACCCCTTGGTGGCTACAAGCCAAAGAACCAAAAAGAAAAAAAAAATGAACTGCCCCATTTGAAAGACCTGGACTAGTCTAGGCAACCAAGATAAGGAGTCCACTTCCCCCGACATATAGTCATCACGGCCACCAGAATACTCGTATGCTGAACAGTATAATCAGTCGTATTTCTGCGCAACGACGTGTTTTCTCTTCCAGAAATTGCCGTTCTACGATTATAAGGTACGTGTTTTCAACTAATTGGACAACTCTCAAGTCATGGCCCATGCTCTTGATTGGTTATGCGCACTTACCCAAAGAAGAAGATCATAGCGGAGAGGAAGACCAGTAGGAAGAAAAATAGATTAATTAACTGCAGAAAAATAGAATAATTTACGGTAGAAAAAAATATTAATTTGCTCGACAAAGTGACCGTGTCTCTGGTGTGACACTCACCTTCTCTAAATTAAAATTCAGGCTTTCTGTGCCTCATTGAAGTGATGATGGTCTAAACCGCATTGCAGCGAAGCCAACTTTCTCTGACGATGAAGATTATCGGGGGTGATGCAAAAGATTGTTGTAACACGAATATTGTTTTGGTCACGTCTGTGTGGTTCCTGCGTTAAAGCTGACGTAAAATTCCCGTTGTGGACTTACCAATGTATCTGGAATGCCAGGACGCAAACCTGGATGCACAGGGCTACTTTATCGGGAGATTCCCATATCTGAAGCGTTGAATATGCGGACCCAAGCACCGGTATCTTGAATTTTTTCCGTGAAACTGGTGCATTGTTGTTCTTTTGAAAGCTGTATTTGAGGCCGTAGAGAAATCTCCCCCCAAAATACACAATCTTCCCGTAGCGGAACCCTGAGCAGTATGCGAAGGAGCCACGGGGTCGCCTGAAGTTTCCACTAGTTTTCAGTTCGTCGTTTCCGTTGACCTTCAGCTTCGCATGCCTTCGTTGTATCAGTAGCTTCTTGACGTAGCTTGAATGAGTGAAGGACGTAAGTCGCGTTCCAAGCACATGCTCCCGTCTCAGTTTGTAGCGCAGTGGGAAGAGGGTCACGTACCTTACCTCCCGTTGCGGTCAGTGAGTCGTGGGATCGAAACCTGGCTTCGCTTAAATATTTCGTTTTATAGTGGACAGCGCCGACGTCAGCCCAAACGCTGACGGGGCTGAAGAATCCGCGCATTTGCAGTAGACAGTGGACAGTGGACAAGGAAGGGAGGGACACGGACGGCCCCGAGCATGAGATGCTCACCATCTAAAAGAAAGACAACCTCTTGAGAGTGCAAAGTCCGAAATTCAAATGGTTACGCCAAAAATGCACTGCAATAAATGCGACTTCCACAATGGGTTTCTACAAGGGCACATCTAGCGCCTGATGAAAGAAAAAAGAAAAAATACGCCACCCTTAGTAGAAGTATAAACTGAGTTCTTCGCGCCATAAAGCCGTCCTGCATCAGATAGCGCAATTCCGGTTTTTTCTTGTTCGCTTAATGGTAAACACAGGAATTTTGGTCGAAGCAGTTTCAATTTCGGAATATGACTCAGTTTGTATTGGAGAAAGTTTCGAGTTTTGACCATCTTTCGGTTTTTCGTAAGAGGCCTTAATTTTTTTTATGCAGCGGTCACCATTTACACCGAGATTTGTGCATTGGGTTTTGGGCCTAAATACTGTCGTAATCGCCATATGTTCGGTTATTGCGGCTACGTGCAGATCTCTTCGTCTGGGCCCCGATTCAAAGACCCTTGTCCCGGGCTTCTTTATAATCTTCCGGTTAGATGTTTCGCAGTGTCCGTAGTGCCATGCGAAGGCGCTTAAGCTAAGTGTCTCTGCCAGCACAATATTGCTTTCCGACAACATTCGAATATTTAAGGTTTGAGTGGCACAGGGCTCAGCATCGGCTGCTGTGGTGTAAAGCTTCCGTGTTGCTTCCTGACACCAAGAGAGGAATTTAGAGGTCGGCTCTGCCCATCTGAATCTTGTTTTTATTTTTGGCTAAATTCTAAATGAATTGAACTACTGCTTAGACATAACTACTGCATTCTGTTTCTTGTTTTGTTAGGATCATGTGGTTTAACTCAAAGGCGCTACGCAGGGTATGAGGCACGCTGTAGTAGGGGAGAGCTCCAGAATAATTTTGACCACCACGTATTTCTAAGGGACTGCTGGCATCTCAAAACCACGGGCGTTTTTCTTTTCACCTCTATCAGAAAAGCGGCCGCTGCGGTCGAGAATAAAACCCGCGTCCTTGCTCTCAGCAGCACAACAGCTTTACCAATGAGCTACCGTGGCGGGTTATGTTTTGCTATGTGAGGTTACGTTACCTTATGTCATTGAGAAAGTAGTAGTGGTAGACGCAACATTTCTTTACGAAACGCGATGGGGAACTCTTTAGTGGACTGCTTATAGCGCCGTGGAACGGCACTCAAAACAAGTTATATATATTCTCTTGTGGTAGCCCACGCTTATTTATATATAGCGGCCCCTTGCCAATCACCACCGCGGGTATGATACACGTTCCGACAGCACCAGCCAGTTGTAGTGGTGGTTTAGCTGGTTTATTTAGTGAAGAGCTTGGAAACGAATCTGCTCCCGGCTACTCCATTTCCCAAATACAGAGTCATCTACCAGGCTATACTAGTCCACTGTGCACAACAATTTCTGGAGTACTAAACGTTGTCTGTAACATGTCCCCGTGGGTTAGTGGTAACTCAGTCACGAAAAAATTTAATATGTCACCAAATACTTTGTCGCTATTCCTGTGGAGATAAAAAACATTCAGGGCACGAACAACCTTATTTTGAAGCCCTGCATCAGGCCATAGTCCTAGTAAAGATGCTAAATACACAACACGACGGTTATCTAATAGGAGTTTGTTGAAAAGTTCACGTCTTTGCCGTGAGTATAATGGGCAGTCTATCATCACGTGGGAAACATCTTCCTCGGGCGATCCGCATGGCAGGATGGTGAGTTTGTACACTGAATTCGGAACAGAAACGACTTTGTATAAGCCACCCCGAGTCGCAAACGGTCAGTACCAGTCAACACGCCATTACAGCGAATTGCACTTCCCATCTCCATGAACGTACTACTGTCGCTAGGAGCCACTTCACTGTGATATTTTCACAGAGGGGTGGCTGCAGCGATTCATGCATATGTGTCCGGGACCAGGCGTCTCCCGGTTAGCCTTTATTATTACGGGTATGTTTTTCAGATTAAACCGCAACTTTCAAGTTTAAGCCAATTCGTCTTTCTAATCTAGCGCTGCTACTGGAGGCCAACAAATAGGTATCTACTTTTAAGTTGTCAGCGGGCGAATTGGCCCCCTTCTTGCTCGATTCCTGGCCAATCCCCCGCGTGGGTATCCGCCATAAGACGTGTAACGACAACAACAACCAGTCAGTGGAACAAGCTCCGTCATCTCCCCAGGCGACCAGCTTCTGTGCCGAAGCTTAAACAGCCCTCCGCGACTTTTAACTACCATCGCATCCTTCAGACTTTTGGCAGCGATGACAGATTTTTCTGCGCCTACGCCATCGGGTACGCAGGTTTCTTGGTCCTATTTTGTGAATAGCTCAACTGAGCAGCTCCATTATATCACGTACATGGTCGGGGTAACTGCGGCTTGAGCTGTGCGAAGCGAATCGCCGGACTGCATTCCGCTGTCTGCTGGGAAACAAAATGTAAAAACGAAAAGAACTAGTGGCTCCCGACGCTATCAAGCTGGCCGGAACTTGTGTAAAGTCTGGTTGGTAAAGCGTCGAATTTAAAATTTGTCCTAACGTATAATTTGAATTCACCCTAGGGACACCCAAAACGCGGCAGAGGACATCTTTGTTTTCGTTTGCAGATGCGAGACTCGTCAGCATTATGTTTTGTCTAAGGGTAGTTTTGGGACGGAGCTGGTGCTTCCGCCATACATTTCTAAGCGCTAGCGAGACGAGGTTATCGTTTATGGGGCTTCTAACAAAGCAGACACCCTCTTCACGAAAACCCAGTTAGTGATTCTTTCTACCGCTGTTCTGAGTACAATGTCGCGGGTTCGATTTTCTGCCGCGGCGGCCGCTTTTCTGATGGAGGCGGAAAGCAAAAACGCCCATTCGTTCGAGATTTCGGGGCACATTAAACATCCCCAGGTGGTCAAATTTAATCCGGAGCCCTCGCCTACGGCGCGCTCTATCGCCAGAGTTGCGTCGGCGCGCTGAACACTACAATCAATCAATCAATCAATCAATCAATCAATCAATCAATCAATCAATCAATCAATCAATCAATCAATCAATCAATCAATCAATCAATCAATCAATCAATCAATCAATCAATCAAGCAAAGAGCCGTCTTTTCGTGCGTTTTTAAATGCCGGATATTGGCTGCTTGAAAACTGCGCGCATTGTCAGTGGCCCCAAATGCCAGGCTGCTTCATGGTGGCGCCGGTGAGGCCACCACTACGGTCATCAAAGGGGACACAAAACGATTGTTCATAGGCATGCCTCCTCCAATTTACACTCCTGTTGTCGCTGTACCCTGTTCCATCTTCACACCGACGCTCACCACTGGCTGCTGTTTCGCATTCCAAAGCCGCTTGATGAAGCTAGTAGGCATGTCTGCGGAGGACGGCTAGCGCCAGCGAAAAATTGTACACTAAGGCTAGCAATGCTCGCGCCAAAAACTGGTGCGTCTCCTTTTCACAAACATATTATTCTACCTTCAAACCGTCAAACGTTGTGTTAGCTATTTCGCATCAATATTTTTGCAATAGCTTCAGAATCCGGAAATAGCTAGCCGGGATGTGTAAACTTCATTTTATGCCACTCCCCACTTGAAAGGCGGCATGCGACGCCTTAACGCTCACCCAAATATATTCTAAGGGTAATGGCCTTCGTTTTTCGTGACCTGCACAGTAGCTTGGAGTGAAATCTGTATGACAGAGCTCGGAAAAATAGCAACACCGAGTAAAAAATGGAGATGCTTCCTCTAGTGGTGAAAGGCTGTAGAAATAGCACTGTTGGGGGCCCCGCTCCATTCGTCGGAGACACAGATGCTGCACTCAACATTTGCTTTCGAACTTTCCGCTAAAAGTTCCCTATGACTGGTAAGAACGGAGCGTTTTGTCCGCGGCCCTTCACATCTCTCCTAAAGAAAGCGCTAAAAAACGCGGCCAAGTTCAAAGCCAACGCCCGCGCTACGAACTCAAAGGAGTCCCTGTGCGCCAGTAATGCTTACGTAGCTCAACCGGCAAGACATCGGTTTCATAACGCGAGGGAAACTCCTTCCATACCTACCATGGGAAGCGCTTTATTTCCAACTCCGTACTATTCTGGCCTTTGGAATAGCGTACGGTTACGGTGCCGGTTTCACGGCCTAAAGGTTAGGGGCCCGATCCCTGGGACCTCCCTAACCACTGTTGTTTCTTGAGGCTAAGATGTTTTTTAAGGTGCGACAGACAAGCAAAGGTCAGCCTAAACAGCTTTGCTGCTAAAAATTTCGCTGGGTGCTTTGACTTTCTCGCAGTACGTACTCCGTTAGTCAGCCCACACTCGGCCAGTTTGTACTTTTCTTCCTGTGGCGGCACTAGTAATATATCCCAAAAAAGGAGGGGAGGGCTGAGGGTGATTGCGAAAACGTTTTGTCTCCCCTATGAAGCCGACCGTAAAGATACACGAAAAAAATTTAATGTAAAAATACTCGCAGAACCCCCCGTAATTTCTTCCGGGTTTTCATGGGCGGCAGCTGACAACATGAAGACGCTTCAAGGAAATACACAACCCCTCTGTCGAAATGCCGATGAAGGGTGAACGCGAAGTTTTTCTTAATTAACTCCAACAAAAAGAACCAACCAAATGCTAGCTATCTCCCAACAAACCACCTGACCACACACATTAAGTATTTATAAATATTTCAGTGCCTTTCCCTAGCGTTCAACCATCCTCGTCGTTGTGCCGACGGGTGCATCATTGTTTGTGCGTAATTTTGCACGTCCATGATCCCGGTTTAAATACGAATTGCTTTCGACTGAGCTTGAATGGCTCACCGGGGTAGACGTCGGCTTCATACCGCGAGAGACCTACGTTCGATTCTAAATACGCGAAGAGTTTTAATTCTTCTTCACTTCACCCAGTCGGCTTTGCTGCAGTGCGTTTTGCGTGGAGTACCCACACCAGTGAGAAGCTGACAGCTTCGCTGTAAAAAAAAGTAAGCAGTGCGGTCGGCAGTCGTAATTTGATGCGAGCCTAGTACTATACCTGCTTCAACAGGCTGCGCTACTCTGCGAAAAGAATTCTAAGTTAAAAGTAAGAAACCTGCCTTTGACAAGCCCGCTTAGCAGCGGTACTTAAGGTACCTGCCACATATTACAAAGGTCGTTTTGAAACCTTACACAGGTCACATTCTCAATGTTGTCTGATGGTTCCTTTCAAGCCCACATACAGAAAAAAGTCATCGGCATCGACAGAAATAGTAGAAAAAGTGTTGTAAAATAACCGGGAAATTTCCTCACAGAGAATTGGCGATACTTTATTCACCATCAGTGCTAGAACTATGGGGCCTCCAACTGTGACGCGATGCTCGGAAAGCGGAGAGGCACAACTGAATAGGATGATATTTTAATGAGAGAAGCAGAATGAAATACTGGGGTTTAGCATCGTAGGCAACAAGGGGTTAGGAAAAGGAATGGTAAATATCAGTGCACTTTGAAGCGTCTTTTCATGCGATACGACGCATCTTTGTAGCCTCTATCAGTCCTTGAAATAACTCACCTTCTTTTAATAGGGACCTCCGAAGTTCAAGTCCCCGATTCTACTGGCAAGTACATGTGCTTGATGTCCTTATGTGTTTCAACATGAAGTAATTGGAGCAAACAACCCAAACTAAAATTGATGCTCAAATTTATACCCCCATTGGCAACGGACCCTATTACGTATGGCGTAATTGCCCTTTATCCTGATGTCCGTTAATTGCCATCGTATCCCCATTTTTTGTATTGCCAATGTATGACAAATTCAACGCCATGGTTTCTCTCTCCATCCATGTTTCTTTTCTCTTCTCTAAATTTCTTCTTCCATTTTATTGCTTTTATTCGGTGTCCTTGGCGTTGACGGATGATTTGTATCCCGTCCCCTCATGTAGGGCCCCACTCTTACGGAAGCCTCGATTTAATTGACTCGAGAAATCAAAGATGACTACACAGACAGACAGACAGACAGACAGACAGACAGACAGACAGACAGACAGACAGACAGACAGACAAAAATGATCCCTCTTTTATAGGAATTGGTAAAACGCGAAAGTGAGATGTGCCTTCACAGGATCAGTTCAATGTTTATTCGGCAACGATATGAACTTTTACATCGATTTGAGCTTGTTGATAAGTCTTATCAATATTAGACACTAGATTACACGCACCGGAGCACTGCATAAACCCGAGTAAAAGTACACGTGCTCACAAATCCTGCGAATAAAAGCGAACTGGTTGCCAGCGAATCGTTTGGTGAACTCACGGTCCGCAGCAAAGAAAGGAACCTGATTTGCCGGGCTGTCTTGTGTGTGGGCTTGGGGCGCGACAACCTTCCGTCGCATCGCTTTCGCAATTATGCGACTACTGCTTCTCTTCACCGTGGAGTGTATGGCAGACGGTTGCTTTGCGACGAGCTCAGCTGGTGCCAACTGGCGGCTCTCATTAGCATCGTGACTGGCTCCTCCGCTTTACCTAGATTACACTGCAGCACTATCTGAAAAGAGGAGGTTATAGTAAAAGATACATGGCGTGTTCAAACGGCTGCCTGCACTTCAGCTGGTAGAGGTGTCGGTAAAGCCTTTGGCACCTCCCATTGCATGAACCGAGCCCCAGGCTGGAAACCTGGAGCAGCCGCGTTTTTCTGGCGATGTCATTTACGTGATGGATATGACGTCAGTCAGATCTTGGTAGATCCCGGCATCAACACGGTCTTGACAAAATCAATAAATATGAAAAAAAAAATAACTGAAAGCATTATCATACAAAAATAACTCAACAAATTTGAAAAACACCGCAGTAGAAATTGTCGAATAAATGCCTAAGTCGAACTTCACACTCCGAGCCGCATTAAAGGCGACTGCCCTGCTGCACGCGTATGCATTGCTGGCAAGACACTCTTCTCATTGCCAGGGCGGACGAGAGTCGTGCCAGAAGGCGGCCTTGCGGGGCAAAACATGTGGAGAACTTAAGTGCTTTTGTTTTAAGTGCGAATGCACTTTATAAGCGACCCCAAACCATCCACCGCCGGCGTCGGCGGCGTTGGCGTCCGCAGTGCTCCTCTATATTTGAAAAAGAAACAGCATCCGGCGCCGGGTTTCGATCCGAGGACTTTGCGGCCGCAGCGCGACGCTCTACCGACCAAGCCATGGACGCGACTGTGATATCAGTGTTAGACGCGCCTTATATCTTTAACGCATTCAAACTACGTCGTCAGCGGCGTGCGTTGGCGACTCAGCGGCGTTATAGCGGCTTGATAACTGCGTGGTGTACACGTGATACTACAAACCCGATGGAAGAGATGGAAGAGAAGGCGGCGAGGCGGTGGGCTGCGGGGGCCGAGCGCAAGCGCCGCAAGCGGGCCGACAACCGTGCATTCGCACTTTCACATTCTACCCCTCGGGGAAATGCGGGGGAATTTTTTTATTTTAATAGAATCCAAGTCCTTTGTGCGGGTTTGCTAACTGTACTAACGGAAACAGCTACTCCTGAGAGCACAGGCCAGGGGAAAATATTTAACAATAGGAACGGTAGGTCCCTCTTTGCCAAATCTTCTGCTGATGTGTAATACGGTTTCGAGTTTTCTTCAACCAAACGCTCGAGGGCTGTGGCCGCTATAATTAACACTACAGCAACTGATTCCACATTACCAACAATGCCAATAAATGCAACCGGGTTTACCTTCCTAAACAAGGTCAAGCGCCTCTTAATCATCCTGCTGGTTTTGTAAAGCTTCTAAACATTTGCGATTTCGGTCAGCCGAGTCCTATCACTCAGAACTGCACTCCTTCAGCATGCTTTGTAAAAACACAAGCACGAAAAAAACAGCAACGAATTTCCCACTCTAACCGCGGCTACTCATTAATGTACTGTGGAAAAATATTGCGAGAACTTTTCGCAATTGATGAATGGCACGAACTGAAAAGCTTGCATTTTGTGTAAAACTGTTTCGTGCAAACCTAGTCTAACCGTTCAGACATTTCGCTTGAATGTGGAAATAGTAACCTCGCTTTCGCTACGTTCTTTCAGGAACCAGTAATGACGAGTAAGCATGACCTTCCAAAGTGCTGTAACAAATTAGTTTTTTGTTTACTTGCAAAACAGAGTGGGCATACGGAGCCTTGTTAAATGCCAGAAAAACAATGTCACTATTAAAACAACCACTGAAAGAAATGTTATCTGACAAATTCATCCTAGGCACGTCCATAAATGGCCCTTGCTTTTGAAGCCTTCTGAAATTTCATTAAACGTTAACATTCAGCATGCGAAGTTATTTCAAAGACACCTTAACACTTTAGGGACGTTATAAGGCCGCGAAAAGAGGCACCAGTGCCATGCGACGTGTCATTTGTTAATTTAAGCAATGGAAACCAGACTGGTTCTCTAATTCAGAAACGCGTTTCAGTATTCTACAAAAGTAAGATTGAACAAAATTTCAGAAAACACAGTCCTAAACAAGCACGCGGTATAATGTTTTGTTAAGGGACCTATTCTCTCTGTTTCACAAACACTCTACCACCGCACGAGCATTTTTAGAGACGAAGCTAATGGTATTGTGATTGGCAAAGGACGTAAAATTTGCTGCAAAAAATGCACTCTGCTATATACACAAATGGCGTTGGTGTGCTGACAACTGTGGCTTACCCATGTTCTCTTATGAATTCTGTGTTCATCTCGCCCCTAAACACTTTATCACGTCAGCATACAATACTCTGTAGAGCTTTAGCATACTCTATAGAACTCTAAATCACAGTCTGCTTGGTTGCTGGCCATTTGAAAATAGTTAGGAATCAGCTTGCTGTAAAAGAAGCTGCTGCTGCTACGGGTAACACTGGGGGCTTTCATCAGTCCCTTGCTAGGACCTCAAACCAGTCGTTAAAAGGCGTCGCTTACTCTAACAGCAACACTTCGATACGGAAACCAAGAAGAAACCACTTCATAAATCCAAACATAAGCAGGTAAAAAAAGCAAGTCCACACTTATCCGCAGAAGCAGCAATTTCTTTTTACGAATGGAGCACACAAGAAGCACCCGTGGACACCTTCTGAAGGGAACACCATGGCCAACTTCGCCCAAGTGCTGAGCGGAGCTCTTTGTGTGGTCCTTGCGCTCAGAACATAGCTGGGAGCTAAAACAACAACGCATTTCGTGCACCCCCAACACACCATAGACCTCCCCCCTTTTTTCAGCACACACTTTTTATTTTGAGGAGCAGTCAGCTTCAAAAGAGTCTTAGGTTACCCAGCTGAGGTTTATTTAAATAACGATTGTCTTTCTTGGGCTTCGTAAACGGAAAAATGTTGGCCGCTCTGTATGTATTTCTGTCTTTCTGTTCATAGATTCAGCTGCATGTCAAAACGTAACAGAATTCTTGAAGGAGACGTTTATGTGTTAAATAAGCAAAATACTTCCAAACTCCTAAATCTCGTGGCAATATCCATACCAGTCAACATCGTTAAGCCGAAAGGAAATATTTGATTTATTTGAGTAAAACATAGGGGCATAAGTAGTATTCCCAGTGGTATTTTTGGTGAAAACAAATTTTTACTTGATTTTTGTGATGGAAAATAAAAATACACCGTGAAAACGTTTTTGAACTTAAAATGCAGAAATCCCTCGCGCGCAGTACTTGCACACCCGTCGGCATTTTAATCAGTCCTACAGTGGCAAAAAATTCGTGTGGATGGCGTACCAGGAGTACAACGCGGTATATAATTTGACCCAAGTAAACCTACTTCAGTATACTGTATTTAAAAAGGGGTCCAAAACCTTGTAAGCCTAAAAGCCAAGTTACATGAAGCCGACACGGCGGGACAGCAACTCAGATGGAAGGGGAGAGAGGGAGGAAAGGGCGCAAGCGCAATCATCCAGTTTTCCAAAAACTCAAAATATTCTACACAAGAGGAATGCAAAGAATACCCATATTTATATTTAGTACAATTGGCAAAAGTATTGAACCCATTTGAAGTCAAAACTTTCGTGTAGGTAGGGACAAGGGGTGGGGCATGAGTCTGAGGTACGCCGCAAAATACTGCTCTGAGGGCCGGAGATCACCGAACCTTGTATCTAAAAACACAGGCTGCAAGAAGGTGCGCTTATTTTCGCTGAGAGAATGGGAAACGCATCCCGTTTTTTTTTCCTTCCATCCTTCGAGTACGAGATTACCGACCTCTCAGAAGCTGATCGGCCAGGCAAGGCGCTGCAGCAGACAACGCGTGGTATCTCCCGTCTAGTGCAGTGCGCATGTGCCGGCTGTCTGCGATTATCGCCACTTCTCGGCGCCAGCGCTTCGCGGAGCGTTGCGGCCACGCGCTCGCCGGCTGACTTTAAGAGTGGACTACACTGTACTTACTGTGCCAGCCGCTCGCATGCTTGATGAAAGAGAAGCATTCAGTCATTTCAATTACGACAGGAGCCCATTGCCATACGTACAGAAAGTCAAGAAGCGGTCCGAGCCTTTGATCAGGGCGATACACCCAGTCATATCCCCCCAACATTACATGATTTCTTGGCAAAGCTCTTTGGGCTCTGAGTAAATCTTGAATGGGTGCCTGGACAACGTAGCGTCGTGGGGTTTCAAGAGCTTTTCTCTCTTGCTGCCCAAAGCGAAAAGATCCTGGAACTTCTTGCTTGAGGCTGGACAACTACTACCCTTTTGTTGACCGAGGTGAAAAGCAGCAGCGTCGTAAGAAACAGATGTTTGCTGTGAAAGACATGCGCGGCACTCTACCAACTCCACCCTACACATTTAATCGCCCTCTCACATCACATCTTCGTGAGCGCAACATTCAGCCTTGCTGACGCCTCATTCTGTGCGCCACATCCAAGGTCAGCTGGACAGGCCATAATACCAGCACCTTGGAGGGCACCAATCTACTGAACACAGGCCGTGGTCCTGACCCGCTGCAGAAGACGCAATGGCCCCTTTTTGAGTTCCTTCCTACGCTGCCTCTTCCCGACTCTGTTGGCCCAATGGATTGCTCCGCCCCTTCACACTATAGAACGCTGGTTGATGGTACTCTTTGCCAATGTCCAGCAAATCCTAGTCAAGCAGCAGGCCCGTATTCAGACATAGGGTGCACAACGTAAAAGCCAACTATTTGTAAAAGGCACGTAATTTCAGCCAGTGCTTCTGATAAAACTTAGCGAACATAATTTATGAGAGTTTCATAAACTATTTCAATTCTCCCAAATAATTTCAACGAAGAATTTGTGTTGGCTTGTGTTATCAATGTTTAAAACTGCTTAAAAAGAAAAAAAAACCTTAAACTGAACACGCGAAGATTACACATACTGATTTTATTGCGGCACACGTAAGTGCTTACCCCCGTGACTGCCCTGGGAATGAAGGAAATACTCTCGGTACGGCACATGACTTCCGACGAGATATTAAGGACACATTAGCCAATACGATTGCTGTGCCGAGAGAAGCATTTCACTCGTTTAACTTCTGAATTTGATGCATTGTGCATCGAAGCTAAAAACTGCACAGAGGTTGCGGGTACGGGCTAGGAACCTATTTTAACCAGCTTAGATGTTGCTTCAGAAAATTCACGGACATTGGCGTGTTCTCGCTTTCCCCCTTACCAATAAAACTGCTTTATTTCGTTATATGTAGGCTTTACAATGACTTTGTTTTCATTCTAGTAAGTTTGATTGGGAGAAGCTTTCTTAAATACGATAACTCTTCAACTGTAATGCTTACCTTAAAGACATACCTGCGAAAATGGTGACTTTTCAAGGTATCTTTACTTTCTCGTTAGTTGAGAAGCCTCCCGTTACGAAGCCCAAGCATTGTTCTCCACCCATGTCAGAGCAGCCATGAGCAAACAGCGAACAATATTTTCGGCTTTGTAAAACATTTCAAATACTCACGTGACAGGTAAATTTATCCATGCAATAAATCGCAGCTTGGGCGCAGGTGTGGCTGGGACGTTATTAGGTATAACGGGAGTCCATCGATGACACAGCAATTTCTACGGTGCCGGCCAGTCTTTGAGATCAGAAGTCTTAGGTATGGAAGAATAATTTTCCACAACATGGCGCCTAATACAGAACACAAGAAAGTTACGCCGCCCAACCCAGCCACCTCAGTCGTGTCCTCTACAATTCGTGTACTTGTGCCAAAAACTTATAGGCGGCCCCAGTGTACTCCGTTTCAGTGCGCTATTAGAGAGTTTTAGCAGTACGTCTGTTCCGTCGCGTACGTAGATAGCGTGTTTACCGGGAGCCGTCTGGGCACTTGGGCTTTCGTCACGGTAGGGGGGTTAGTTCCGCGCGCCTGCCTTCGCCATGTCCACGCCTCCTCGCCCTTCCACGCGCGCAGGCGCGGAGCGGTCCCGTTCAACTCGGTAACAACGTAACGAACGGGACGGACGGACTGTTAAAACTCTCTATTAAATCACAAAACGTAGCCTACTAACTTTCCCGCCGAGGGCAGCAGTTTCAGGATTTTACGGAAAGTAACACTCTTGCTTACAATTTGCATTGCTTATTTTTACCACGCTGTCTGAATTTGGGAAGCACACCCCTTGCAACGAGACGTATTTCAGAAATTTCTTCAACTAAAGGCGTCAGAGACTAAGCCGCTTGAAGCGCTACTATTGGTGAGGCGGACACTTCGGCGAGAACAGGAC
The DNA here is from genome assembly GCF_048455015.1 of Haemaphysalis longicornis. NCBI lineage: Eukaryota > Metazoa > Arthropoda > Arachnida > Ixodida > Ixodidae > Haemaphysalis > Haemaphysalis longicornis. Next base: position 93,649,983 of record NW_027526385.1, read on the forward strand.
AGGTTGTGAAGAATCGGGATCTCGCGGAAGTACTACGCTGGGTTTCTGCTGTGTTCCCTGTTTTATGACTGTATTTGCATTGCTGCGCCAAAACGCGTTTGCCATGTCGTATTGAAAGCCAGACGTCTACAAATGTGGGCAGGTCCAGATAGATCTCAACAGGCATAAAAACAGTGAAGGGTGGAGAAGAAACGAAAGGCCGCCAAGTCCCGGATACATAGGGATTCTTCGTGTATTTCTTCCGCAGTTGGTATTATCCTTTTTGGGGGGCTTCTCCAGAACAAAAGCAGGCAGAAGGTGAAGATGGCAAACCACCGGGCATATTCCTGAGAAAGAACGTTAACTGCAGTTGGGCCACCCCGACATACCCTGAAGGCGCTTGCGCCTTTTCGTGAAGTGTCCTTGTTTTCTTTGCTCTGGGGACCAAGTGTGGTCCACCGACTCTCTTGCTTAGGAAACGAAACCATGCGGCCCTCCAGATTACCTTGTATACGGCATCGATGAAAAGAACATAGAAAAGAAGTGCCGTGTTCTGGGGTGTTTCCGCTGACTCTTGGCCCCGAAACCTGACTCCGCTCCTTTGTTACTTGAGCAGAGAGCCGAACCAAAATGAGAGCGTAAGAGTTTTGCAGAAGCGAACAGTAGCTATCGCAGATACGGGCGCTACTAGGAAAATATTGGGGGAGAGTCGAGCTGAAAATCCCTCCAGCAGCGATGTTTTTCCGGGGGGAGGGCGCTCGGAACCCTCCTCTGGCTACGGGCCTGCCACGCAACAGCCTCCCATACCTGAAGGCCACTGATCGTACACGAAAGCTGGATCTTACTCATTTCAGGATTTATTTTGAGACTCGGACTTCACTCTTCAAAGTAAAGTGCTTGTGTATCTGTCTGACGCACGTATGCTTTGCCACACTTATGCGAATGGCTTTTCTTCCCTGCAAAGAAATGTTGATTGACATGAACGAGGCATGCAATGCTCGCTACCGGTTAAAAAAGCTCTTACGTATAAACACTATGATCTTTGTTAAGACAATATAGGTTATTTCAATTTTGTACGGCCTGCGTGGAGGTCAAATCGACTTCTAAAAAGGAATGAGAAAGCATTGATCCAACGAAATGTTGACTTCCTTTCGTAAAAGAACTAGAGAACTAGAAAAGTTTCTGGCATCAACGCTGAGTAATAAGTGCACCAAAACCTCTGCAAATATGCGTTGAACCTTCGCCGAAAGTACATACAGTTGATCGTCCGACCTTCACACACGCAATTCTTTATGAAAAAACAAAGCGATGCGAAGATTTTTCACACACTGAGGAAACGCATCTATCAACGATATAAACGTACACCCACGCGTCTGTCTGCAATAAATGTAGTATACCTTTTTGCTCCTTCTTGATGTTGGATGCGTGTATTTTCTTATATCACACAGTTTTTTTTCAAGGTTTTCAAGTAACTATTTCTACACAAAGGAAGCCTGATATACGCGCGCCCCATGTGTCCACAGGTATCAGACTTGAATTAGAGCAAGCGATCTCTGAAAAATGCGTTAGTTTTTTCACAGCACGCCTTTTTTTCCAATAAGAAAGCTTTCGCCATAATATAGGCGCCGACACCCGCGCAGGGTTCCGCAAAGATACGTTTTAGGTGAAAAAAGGGCAACCTCTGCGATCAGTATTCCCATAAGCTACAGCGGGCAAAAACGAGGGGATGGGATGGTGTCCACCAGCCGAGCCAGCATACCACACGCGAATAAGTAAGGAGGCGCTTGTGGGAATAGCCACATTTTGGAAAGCCGAGCGCTTTTTTATCGCTGCGCATGGACTCTTCGTTGGTACCATAATAGTAGTCTGGGATATTTTGCGTAGCCAGAGCTTCGGTCCCACTTCGCCCGGGGTTGGGGTTGCATCCCATAGAGGCGCTTGGTTGCAAAGAAATAATGCAACACTTGGTCACTGCTTTAGCACTGCCCATTGGCTTTTCTATATAACCAAAAACCCCTGTGGCAACGAAGTGTACTGTTGAATTGCAGGCTGCAGGACGGCAACCTATGTGCCACCGTGGTCGTAGTCGTGTGTTTTGGCCTGTTCATGACCGCTACTATCGCCTTGTTCCTGGTTGGGATAGGTGAGAAGACTTTACATCTGCTCATCTTGCCACGCCGCTTAACAGCAGCTCTAGGAACGTTCATCGGCCTAAAGCGAGAGAATAAAAAATACGACAGTGTTTCATGGGCTACTGAAACGCAGAAATGCCTGTCTGTCTGTCTGTCTGTCTGTGTGTGTGTGTGTCTGTCTGTCTGTCTGTCTGTCTGTCTGTCTGTCTGTCTGTCTGTCTGTCTGTCTGTCTGTCTGTCTGCCTGCCTGCCTGCCTGCCTGCCTGCCTGCCTGTCTGTCTGCCTGCCTGCCGGCCTGCCTGCCTGCCTGTCTGTCTGTCTGTCTGTCTGTCTGTCTGTCTGTCTGTCTGTCTGTCTGTCTGTCTGTCTGTCTGTCTGTCTGTCTGTCTGTCTGTCTGTCTGTCCCTCAGTTCAGCAGCCCGGACCAAAGTGAAAATGAACTCTCGAGAGAGCCATTTATACAGGCAAAGCATATTCAACCTTATATCACCCGAAAGATGCGTCGTATTTGTAAACTATTATCAGCACAAATATAATATTAGGATTATTTGAAGCAGGAGGGCAGTCCATAACAGCGTTTTAAATAATGATTAATGTGTGCTCAATTCTTGCGACAACTTAAAAAAAAACTCGTTGAAAAGAGGTTTTACCAAAGAATCCATCGATGTCGGCGTCGGATTCTCGCGCTCATGTATCCAACGGTATGTCACAATAGTCCCAATACATGGTGCAGTAGTGCAAACGAAGCAAAATCTAAAACCAAATACCTCCATTGGGCGGACTGAGGCAGGAGAGAAAAAGCGTAAGAGGTGCGCGGTTGAGGAGGCAGAGGCAGTGACGTTGAAAGGGCGGTAGAAGGCCGTCGTCTCTCGAAAACGTTTGCAGCGAAGCTAGCAGATTCCAGGAGCAATTTTTATCCAGTCTTTGTATATACCAGTTACGAACTTAAGCTGCATGTGTGTGACGTGGCCTATTGCATAGCCACTGCATTACTACATTTACTACATTCTAGCCCGGATATTTGGCTATACGGCGAACTCTTTACGACATACTGGCCGCAGTATCACTTTGCGTTATCCTTACATGTCCCTTAACGCCAAACGTTTCTCAGATTTGTGGAAGTAGCAGAAACTATGCATACTTTTTCACCTGCCGATTCTTTTTGAGCCACAAAGTAACGGCATTCTGCATAAATCGTGATGGTAATGCGAACGTGCCCCAATATTTCCATATCTGGATGGCCCCTAATGGGGCCACTAAGGCCACAAGCTTGTTTTATGTGAAAGAACTAGCCTGTTGAAACTCGCTCAAAGCTCTTGGGCTACCTTGATCAACGTTGACGACGGTGAGTGGCGATACCATGTTCCCCGCGCCCCCCACATGAGCTGTGCCGAACCATGGTGACATGTTTAAAGGTGAAGGGTCAGAAACCGAGAATGGTGGCTTTTTAATCCTCAACTTACGTCCTCCGGACAGGCTGCTGGGGTTGGCTCCGCGATGAGGATTTCAGTGACCACGCTTAGCATCACCTCACCTCACCGGACGTCATAGACCCTAAGCAACATGATTTTATGTCTTATCCAAAAAACAGTCTCCCATTCTAAACATGATCGGTTCCTCAAAAGGGGCCGCATGGAAGTATAGTTTCCTCCAATTCCTACCATGACGTTTCCAAAGCCTGATAGCTATTCTGGTTTCTTGGTAATCGAATGTTTTGAAACAAAAAACCCCTTGGTCCACAATTTACACATTTCCCGAATGCATCATCGGTAAAGCATACACATCTAAAAACATGACAACGGGATAACCATTAACCAACAATGAACCGTGGACCTCCCAATTCATAGCCACGTGGCCGATCGGGGTGGTAACGACGTTAACCACCCCTCTTACGCTCGTATATCAGTCGTCAGATCTCTAAAATATTCTTTCCTTTACTTTTTTAAAGAAGAGGGAGGCAGTGAAAAAACGCTGATAAGCACTGGAAAACCTAAAACTCCAAAGATGCTGATGAGCAGCTTCACTAGCTCCAGCCCTCCAAAAGTAGTGTGGCGAGAATAAAGCGAGCTGTGGTGCACATAATATAAATCAAAAAGACATTGCTACGTCGATAAAACGAAACAGTCTGATCAGCAGGGTAAATAAACAGCAAAAAAAGAAAAGCATCTTTATCAGCAATGGTCCAAGGCATTTTTTTAAATAATTAGTAAGAACACATTTCAGTAAATAAGTTTATAAAAGAAAAACAAAATGAACACTCGTAACACCAAATCAAGTAGGAAGCTTCCACATTTGAAAAGAAAGTAACATGCGTTTGGTTGTGAAGAGAACACCTAATTATGTTTGAAGGGAAAAGCACATGGTATCAAAACGGATCAGAAAATGACTGAAGGGTAATCATTTAATGCTAAAAAATTGAAAAAAGGTACGCAGTTTTGTTGGGGATTAACTTCTGGTGGAATGTTTACGTGATGAAACAGAAGCCTATCTTCTCGATGGCCTGGAAGATTTGGGGTTAAGATGAGTGAGGGACATTTTCATTTGCTTAGGGAAAACGCAAAAGTTCTGCCGGACACCTCGTCTTATCTTTTGTCAACTGCACATCTCCGAATTCTTCAGCACAGGTTTCATTCATTGTGGCGCCCGAGACTACACCCCGAACCCTTTCACCGAATCCACCTTCGCCGAGCAGGAGAGCGTTTGGATCCTTTTTGTTCGCCTATTTGTGTGGGTATTTTCGATGTGGGGGTTTCACACTCCCGCCCACTTTATCCAAAACAGGCTTTTTGTGTATATGCGTAAAGAACTATAGCTGAAGACGTGTTAGGGGTATAATGTTTGCCAAAAAGTAAAAGTTCAAACAAGGCAATCCCTTTCGGGGATTATAATAATGCACTAAACTCAGCTAAATGAGAATTGCGTATATGCGGCTTCATTGGATGCAACAAAGAGGCAGGAGATGTGTTGTTTTATTTCTTTTATTTTCCTACCAGGGCAATTCTGACGTAAAGGTTCATCCTCACTGGGGGCGCCGCGCGCACAAGGTCGCATGCCGCAAAACGCCCTTTCGCGGCAAGGTTACTCTGCCGCGCAAGGATGTCTCTGTGACCCCTTTTTACGGCAAGGCGCTTTGCGCCAAACTCAACGAGCCAATCAGTGCCGGGTTCACGTGTGCTGCGAGGTCAGTGCTCTGTCAGGGAAGATCGCCTGTGCGGAGGCGCAGACCAGTTCTTCCCCTCTTCCCACGTCAAAGAGGGCTTAAAACCGGTTCTCTCGGCCACCGCCGTCGCTTTTGCTAGCACGCGCTCCCAGTAGTGCGGTCTTGCAAAAGGCGCGGCGCTTCTGAGAGCGGGGCGCGAGAATATTTTCGAAAGTGAGGACGTACCTTCACCCTTTGAGAGGCAATGGGCAAAATAAAAGTCTAATAAACAATGATTCGATGGAGTGTGCGGACTCGAATTGTTCAGATTAATTTGTTGCAACGATGACAACGGGATGCTGTCCCAATAGACATTGGCTTTCAGGGTGAATGAAGCAAAATAAAGGTTAGTTTGGCCCAATACCCGGGTATTGCTCTTTACAAATTGCGAAATACGTTAGTGTTCCACTTTCTTTTATCAGAGCCGGTGATAATTTACTCTGATATTGGTCTTGGATCGTCAAACACCGAATATAATTGTGCTTGTAATCCTCCCCAGACTCGAGAGACATAATGACGACAAAAGCGACCACTAAGGGCGATGGAGGGCAATCCACCAATGATGTTCCTGTACCAGTCGAGGAGGTGGTCCCAAACAAAACACCTCGGGGGCGTCATGTAACGACGCCGGGAACCACAGCGAAAAGGCCTGCAGAGCAGAAAACGCAGACGCCCGCACAGAAGACGACAAAAACAGCCGCAGAGAAGGAAAAACGTAAGTTCTCGTTGGACATAATTGGATTGGCAAGTAACATGAGAGGAGTAAACAAGAACGAAAAAAAACCAAATAAATGTAGTCGGTTTTCAGCGAAAAAGATCGGTGAAGGAAATTGTGATTCTGTAACTATTGAAACAGGAGACTCAATATTAAACCCGAAGCTATGTCGTTTGTTTAGGTTCCGCTACGGGTGAGTATCTGATTGATTAACCTCCATTTATTCGAAAAATGCTTTTTAACGATTTATTCGGTTCAAGTCATTTGACAGATTGAAACAAGGGTGCATTGTTAATATTTTGCAGAAACGTATCAAGAATCGTATTTGTGTTCAAATAAACGACGGGACATTACAACAGAAAACAAAGCAAGTAGGCTCAGAGGCGATAGTGAATAAAACCGAGTGTTTGTGGCCGAAACAAGAAAGGAAGTGGCTACGCTAAATAGATATTTACACGGCACAAAAATCGGCGAAGGGGCACTAGCACCCCTTTTGCCGTTGTATGAACTAACTCCCTCACGCGCGAACAAGAATTTGCTGACACCTCCTTTAATTACGGCGACTGCCGATGTTCATTATTTAGATAAGTATGACTGACGAACGCGGTGATAAGCGTCTCGCCCGCATTAGTGCCATGATGGTAACACGCTCACGTTATCTCGAATGTCGTGACACCTATGGGAACATTAAGAATAATATATTATTTTGTATTATTATTATTAATTTTACTATATTATTATTATTATTTTTTTTTTTTTCAAGATGGCGCCGAGTACGGATGCGTGTTCCCTCTGCTCGCAGTATTTCTACGGTAAACAAAAGTTTCTTCGTTGTGCTGACTGTCGGAAACGTGTTCATGTGAAGTGTGTCACCTGGCCGGACGATGAGCTCAACATGCTGAAGTCTGGGGAGCGGCAGTTTACCTGCAATAAGTGTGAGTGCGCCGCCGCTTCGCCTAGGCCTACCCGCGACATCGGCTTTACCGACGGAGCCCAAGCAGCCTCGGCGCATTCCACTACCCGGCCGGCGGCGACGACGGCAGCGGCCACCCCTCCTAAGGAACCGGTTGACCTCGAGCAGGTTCCCCTGCGCGGCCTTCTCGTTCGCGCGCTCGAGGGAATCTCCTTTCTGACAGATCAGGTTTCCCAACTGAAGGAGGAGAATGAACGGATGCGCAGGGAGGCGGCGGCGAAGGCAGATGCACACGCAGCTGCTGTTAAATCGCTGCGGCAGGAAGTGCATACGCTTCGCAACGAGTTGACGCGTCAACGCTCTGAATCGACGCCGTTTCCTACTCTGGCGGCCACTACCAGTAGGACTGTGTGGCCTGCGCAGCCGGGCCCTGCTGGTGCGGAGCCGTCGCCGAAGTCGTCCGCTTGTGCTTCCCCGCCCGGCAACAAATCGTCGCCGCTTCCGGCGCTCTCGCCGTCTGTATGCGGGCCCGTGGGGCCAGTGCAGCCGAAAGCGCCCGGAACTGCTGCCTCGGACACGCCTTCGCAATCGTCCACCACTGGTGAGAGCCCACCACTTCTACAGGCAACAGGCTATCGCCGTCCAACGAAGGAACGATCACCTGCGTGCTTTGGACTGGCATCAAGTACAACGTTGTCGGTCGCCAGTCAACATCGGCGATCAAAGGCGCTGTTCGTGACAAAGCTGGCTCCTGAAACATCGTCTTCCCAGGTGTCGGCATATGTTTCTAGCGTCGCGATCGCACCGTTGATGTGCAAACGGCTGAAAACCAAGTACGAATCCTATGCCTCATTTTATGTTGCAGTAGACGACGAAGCATTTCAGAAGCTGCAGGACCCGGGCCTATGGCCGACAAACTGCCTCTTTAAACCTTTCCAGGGAATTCTTCATGATCGTCACCTGCACGCATCTGAGTTAGAAAATGAACAGGTCACTCATGAATAGGTCTCTTAACGTTTTGTATCAAAATGTCCGTGGTCTAAGGACTAAAGCTAACGAGTTTTTTTGTAATGTATCTTCCTCAATTTTTTCTGTGATTGTTCTTACGGAGACCTGGCTCTTACCCAGTATCTCGTCTAAAGATTATTTTCCGCCTTATTACAACGTGTTCCGCAGTGACCGTGCCACACGCACGGGAGGGGGAGCTTTGATAGCCGTCAATAGCTCATTTAGATGCGTGAGGCGCGCAGACCTTGAGACAGAGGATGAGTCTGTCTGGGTTGAATTGTGTTGCATCGGTGGCGAACGCGTCCTGCTTGGTGCATTTTACTTAGCTCCTAACATAGCTCCGGTTTCTTTTCAAACTTGTTTAACATCGATAGAAAATGTAATTTCCTCTCATCCTAGACACCGTATCATGATTCTAGGTGACTTTAACTCGCCGGGAATAGAATGGGGTGACCTTAGTATTTCTCATTACAATACCTACGTTCTTCAAAAGGCCTCAGCCTTACTGGACTTTATTTCATTTACTGGTCTTGAACAGTGCAACCACGTTGTGAACTCTGCTGGGAGCTTACTTGACCTTTGTTTTTCAAACATCGAAAACATCAGTGTCAACATAAGCCCTACTGGTTTGGTTACCCCGGACAATTACCATCCACCCTTATCGATAGTACTACCTATTCATAGTGATGTGCAAAAGGCCAAGCCACGTGTTTCCGAACTCCCCCGCTATAATTTTGCTGCAGGTGACTACATTAGTTTTTACCAGTACTTGTCGAATTTTGATTGGTCGGCAATCCTCGCGTCAAATGACCCAAATTTTCAGGCCAGCGAATTAACCAAAGTACTGCAAGAAGGTATGCGCAGATATATACCACTAAAAAAATCCAAATCTTCGAAGTATCCTTTCTGGTTCTCGAGTGAACTCCGGTCGGCGCTAAAAGGCAAAGAGCGTGCCCACAGGAAAGCTCAAAAGAATGGGGTGACAAAATGGAAGTTAGAATTTAAAGAATACCGGTCACTTTGTAAAAAACTGTATGATCGTGATCGGTCTGCATACATTACGTCCATAGAAAGCAATCTTAAAAGGAACCCCAAAGATTTATGGAAATATGTCCGCAGTAGATCACCCCAGAATAACACTGAGTGCATTAATCTTCTTAACTCCGATGGAGTAATCATCGATGACGTCCCTGCCGCTTTCGCTCAGCAGTTTAAAACGGTGTATAGGGATACCTGCGATGTTCCGTCAGCTCCGATGTCCAATTGTCGCGGTATGGCACCGAGCACGGCATTTGTGGGGGAGGAAATCGTGAAGAAAAGCCTACGGGACGCGAAGCCCTCGCTAGCCTGTGGCCCAGATGGCATTCCCATGGCTCTACTCAAGGCTTTCAGTCCTATCCTTGCTCCAGTGCTTGTATGTGTGTTTAACAACTGTATTAGTACTGGCACATTTCCTAACTGTTGGAAAATTGCTAAAGTTGTACCTGTACACAAATCCGGGTCAAAAACAGATGCAAAAAAATTTAGACCGATTTCCCTCCTGTGCAGTGCTTCTAAAATTTTTGAATCTATAATTCATTCCCTCATTACATCCAGAGTAAGATATGAAATTATTCCAAATCAACATGGTTTTATACGTGGCCGCTCGACCACTACAAACTTAGTTTCTTTTATGGAACATGCGTCAAAGGCAGTGGAAGACCGAGGCCAACTTGACGTGGTATACTGTGACCTTAGCAAGGCGTTCGATGTGGTTTCCCATTCATTGTTGTGTAGAAAACTTTCCCACCTTGACATTCCTGATCCGTTGCTGGATCTGCTTCGTGACTACCTTACCAGTCGTCACTGCTACGTTCACTGTAACGCGCAACACTCCGGAACGTACTCAGCCACCAGCGGGGTGCCTCAGGGCTCAGTCCTTGGTCCTCTTTTGTTTTCACTGTTTGTCAACGATGTTTCGACAGCAATTCAGTACTCATCGTTCTTGCTATACGCAGACGATATAAAAATATTCAAAGTTATTGGCAACATCTCAGACTGTGCACAACTGCAATGTGATATCGCCGCGTTTTCGGGCTGGTGCAACAGAAATAAGTTGATACTCAATAGTGCAAAAACCAAAGTGGTGTCGTATACCCGTAAAACAGATGATATCAATTTCACCTATCGCATAAATGAAGAAGATCTGAATCGGGTATGCCAAATCAGAGACTTGGGAGTTTTGTTTGACTCTAAGCTCACATTTACAGCCCATACTAATGAGATTACCCGTCGTGCTTTGCGAACACTAGGTGCAACATGTCGTGTATCCAGAGAATTCAACTATCCAGACACATTTCTTCAGCTCTATACCTCAATGTGTCGTCCTCTACTGGAATACGCATCCGTGGTCTGGAATGCAACGTGTCGGTCCAACGCGGCGGCCATTGACAGAGTGCAAACTAAATTTCTCTCAATACTAAAGCATAGGTACGCTACTGCGAAGGCTAAAGATGATCCTGGTGTTGATGACGCCAGCTTGCTTGTAATGGACCCATTACACAGTCGGAGGGCCAAGGCTGACCTTTTATTCTTGTACAAACTGGTCCACAGCCTCATTGATTGTACAGAGTTGCTGGGTGCCATAAATTTGAGAACCCCGACAGGCAACACCAGGGCACCTAGACCGTGTCATGTCTCTGCCCGTGTCAAGAGTCCCGTGGGACGCATTCAGCACCTATACAATATGCACGCAGAAAGTTTGGACGTATTCCATCGTCCCTTTCGAGCTTTTTGTAAGAAACTGCGTCGCTTGACAAACCAGGAGTAGTTTGCTTGCCCTAGTATGTAACGTCTATTCACACACTTTATGCTGCCGGGGTCGGTTAACTATGTATGTATGCTAATTGTTCCGATATTCACTTGTGTATCTAAGTTTTATGCCTTCATTGTGGCGTGATCTTTAGCTAATATCTTTTTCCGGCCTACATGCTTCAGTGTACAGAATTTTAACCATGCCTTGTTGTATTACACTTGTAGTCTCCATAGCAGTCAGCAGTGTCTTATTGCTATGCATTGATTGCAATGCCTTGTTTGCATATGTGCTCGGGTCATGTGCGTGTGTCGGCGTGTGTGTATCTCAAAGTGTCTCATTCTCGTTCAGACTGTACATTGCTATTTTCTACATTTCTCTGAGATATACACTTTTCTTTATTTCCGCACCAGCACATCGTTCCTTGACACACTAATGAACAATTTTGGTTGTTTCATTCATCATTTTTATTATCTCTGCGATTTGTTGGTCTGATCATTTATGTCTATACTCCTGCCATTGTTTTTTTTTCGCTATTCTTCTGTCAAACTTGCTGCTCTGTTTGCTGTGTGTCTCGACAAGATGGGACATCGCAAAGGCATCGCTCGTTTTCGGGTAATACTTTATTGCAGTGTGACTTTTCAAAAATCAAAACTCTCGTTTTATATGTATACATTCTGTCTCCATCATGTGCACTATCTATTCTGTTGTATATTTCCTTTTTCAAGTGCCTTGAAAGTTTCGCTGGCCGAGTGCCATAGCTTGCAACGGTGTTTTTTTTTTTTCTTTTCTGTCATATCGGGGATTTTGTATGTTGTGCCGTGCTGTCTTACGTTTCTTTTAATAATGTATTTTATATGGTGTGCCAGCACCAAGACCTTAGGGTTGTTCCTGGGCACTGAAAATAAAGGTTGATTGATTGATTGATTGATTGATTGATTATTATTCTCGGGTCGATCGACGGTCACAAATCTTGCAAGCTTTATGACACAGGCTTCGGCTGCAGTTTGTGAAAACGGCCAGTTGGACGTTATTTATTTTGACCTCAGTAAGGCGTTTGATGTGGTGAACCATCAGTTATTAATTAACAAGCTTGCTAAGTCCGGTGTAGACGCAAGCCTTGTTGCCTTGTTGTCCAACTATCTCCTTGACCGGTCCTTTTATGTAGATGTTAACTACAAAAAGTCTAGTGTTTACCCTGCAACAAGTGGTGTACCCCAGGGTTCCATGCTGGGTCCATTATTGTTTTCTGTCTTTATCAATGATGTTTCAACAGTGTTAACAAACTCTTTTCTTCTCTATGCTGATGATGTCAAACTATTTAGGCACATTAGCGGTGTTCAGGACTGCTGTGCCTTGCAGAGGGATGTGTCGGAATTATCGGTCTGGTGCAGGAAAAACTGCCTAATTTTAAACCCCACTAAAACAAAGGTTGTCACCTACAGCCGGAAAACCCACCGTCTGCTGTTTTCCTACAGTATTGAGGGAGCTCCACTGCAAAGGGTTGATGAGATTAGGGACCTAGGGGTGCTTTTCGACAGTACCCTCTCTTTTTCTCCTCATATTAGGCTCATCACCCGGCGAGCACTCCGAAGCCTTGGAAATGTGTGTCGGATTACAAAGGAATTCTCTTCAGACCCATTTCTAATGCTATACAATGCAATATGTATACCACAGTTAGAATATGCTTCTGTTGCCTGGAACGGCATCTCCAAATGTAGTAGTAAATTAATAGAACGTGTGCAGAAGAAGTTTTTATCCATATTTAACCACCGTCATTACAATCACAGTTTTCATCCTGATTCTGACTTACCCATAGTCCCTTCCATCCCTTCCTTGAACTGCAGACGTATGCGTGCAGACCTTACATTTCTTCACAAAATTGTTCATGGCGACCTTTCTTACGCAGACCTGCTTAACTGTTTAGAGTTTAGTGTACCACAAAAGCCCACCAGGTCGCATCGCCCGTTCTTGACCGCTGCGCGCAACTCCAATCATTCTCCTGTGCGCAGAATACAGAATTGTTACAACCGCTTCTTTGAACGCCTTGACATCTTTCAGAAATCCTTTACAATTTACCGTACAGCGCTGTTGAATACAGTATGTTAAACACCTATGATATCTCTGTCGCTCTTTTTTTTCTGGAATTTGGTTTCTCTGTGGTTGTGTCTATCCAACTGATAGTTGCCTATTTTTAAAACTGTTTACCGTCATTTGTTCGTATTATCATTTGTCTCTACACTCCGTTGTTTTTGTTGTATTACTGTCAAACTTTGTTGCTCTGACTGTCGTGTGGCCTTTACGACAGGCAGAGCAACATAGGCATCTTCTTTTTTTTATTTTTTACCTGTACCCAGGCTCCGCCTGTGCTTTATTTGTCATTTTCACTACTTCAATTTGTGTGTCTTGTCGCTTGTTTGTTTTCATGTAACTACCCGTGCGCCAGCACTCAGGACTCTGGCTGTTCCTGGGCACGTAAATAAACATGATTGATTGATTGATTGATTGATTGATTAATATTATTATTATTGAATACGTTGAATATTTATAGTACCTAGGAATTCTGTTTGACCGTGTATTATCATGGCGACATCATTTAGCATTTGTTTGCGACAAACTGCGTAATGTGGCTTGTGTGCTGTTTAATATAAAAATTTTTCTTCCCAGGCATATAAAGAAAAGTGTAGCTCATGCACTGGCATACAGTTTGTTAAGGTATGGGATCACTGTTTTTTCTAGCTGTTCCTTACGTTGGAAAACGCGAGCTGATGCTACACTTAAAAACATACTAAAATATATGGCCTACGGTTCTCTCAGGTATAACTCTACCGACATTCTCAAAAATTGTGTTTGCTCTCATTTGATGCTCTTTTTATTCGGACAGTCGTTACCGATCATTTTTGGGTTCCTGATTTCAAGGTAGAACATAAGTCTGTTCGAGTTGTACGAAATGATCCTCGTTTAGTTGTCCCTCGTTCTTGTACTTGATACGGTTTGGCACGAAGATTTGTTTATGACCCAAAAATACTTGATGAATTGCCAGATGATATTTTTATTTATTTCATTTATTTATTTCACAGTACTGCAGGCCAATGTGCTGGCTGGCCCAAGCAGGAGTGGATACATCAAAACATAATTGTAAAACAACAACAGACAACAATAATAAAAAAAAAGTTAAGAAAGAAGGTGAGGCTCAAGGTCACCAAGAAAGCTATTAGAATGAAAGATGTCACACGGCAAACAATTCCACTCCTCCCCAGTTCTAGGGAAAAAACTATATTTAAAAGCATTTGATCGGGCAAGAATTGGGGTTAGAGCATGTTCATGACCATGACGAGCACGTCTTGCTGATAGCGGTTTAACAGTCAGGGAGATCAATTTTTACATTACCACACAAACAATTGCAAAGAAAGGAAAGACGACTGAACTTTCTTCGAACTTCTAAAGTAGAAATGTCGTTTAATTGCAATAAGGTGGTCGGGGAATTAAACCTATGATATTTGCCAGAAATAAACCTTACATCCTTTCTGTTAATATGTTCTAAATTCGTAATATCTTTATTCGTATGCGGATCCCAGATAATAGAAGCATACTCAAGCTTAGAACGAACACAGGCATTATAGGCTAGGATTTTACTGGCCGAGAGTGCAGATGCTAGTTTTTTTTTTTTAATCGATAGCTTACGTAATGCGGAAGTGGTAATGTCAGTATGTAGTTTGAGCAAGTTAATTTGCTTGCGCGAGTGACACCCAAGTACTTATATTTGTCTACATTATTTATGTTAGTGCTTCTTAGAGTATAGTGGAATTGTCTAGGACTTCGCTTCCTGGTGATATGCAGTAGCACAGTTTTTTTAGTGTTTAACTGCATGCCCCTGTTCTGACACCAGTTGTCAATAGCGATAAGTGCATCTTGTAAAGCCACATGATCACACGGTGAGGAAATTTGTTTAAAAATGACACAATCATCCGCGAAAAAACGCACAGACACATTTTCAGGAACAACAAAAGGTAAATCCATAACATAAATTAAAAACAAAAGTGGCCCTAGCACACTTCCGTGTTGGACTCCAGAAGACACACGAAGAACCGCCGATGAAAAATTAATAATCACCACATACTGACGTCTGTCTTGAAGATAAGCGTGAATCCACTGAACAATTTTTGTAGGCAATTCTATACGCTGTAATTTGTGTAACAACTTCCCCTGTGGCACTTTATCAAGGGCTTTACAAAGATGTAAAAACAGTAAATCAGTTTGCCCAGAAACATCACGCACACGTGAAAATTCTTGAACAGTTGTAACTAACTGGGTAACAGTAGATAACCCCCTTCGAAAGCCAGGCTGATGCTTTGATAGTACATTGTGTTCCCTGAGAAATTCATAGACGTAATTAGCAATAACGTGCCCAAGAAGTTTGCAACAACTGCTTGTAATAGAAATAGGGCGGTAATTCTCAAACCATAAAGGGTCAGCTTTTTTATGAATTGGTTTCACACGTGCTATAACCCAATCAGCCGGTATTTCCCCCGTAGCAATTGAAAGATAAAACGTCCTGTTAGGAATTCCGATAAGTATTCAGCGTAGCGGTTAAAAAAGCATTAGGAATGCCGTCAGGCCCCGCGGGTGTTTTGGGATCAAGTTTTATAGCATGTGCAATACGCCTTCTTCCGTCACTAATAGTTCATTGTCTCAGTCAACGATGGAATTCTCAAATTCATAATCATCGGTTGGAGAAAAAACGCTCCGGAAGTATGCATTTAGATGTTCAGCAATAGTACGAGCGTCCGTTATTATTACACCATTAACCTTAATTTGGCAAATCCCTCTCTTAGACTCGCTTAAATACCTAGAAAATTTTTGAGGGCTATTCTGAAGAAATTCAGTCAGCTTATTACTATAAAAATTGTTTCTTGCTTGTGTCAAGCTTGTTTGTAGTTTCTCTTTCGGTACGTTATACTGGGGTGTCATTGGTACATGCTTCTTGCGACGTCTTTTAATTTTACGCTTCATGTGGAATATTTCCCGGCTAATCCAAGGGTTTGCACGATGCTTGTAAGTTTTTCGACATAGTACAAAATTCTCAACACAATGACGTATGGTTCTAACAAACAATAGCAAAAAGGATCCAATATGGGTTTTAAGGTAGTCAATTATAACTACATCATTCGCCCTAGTAAATTGCTTTATAAGTGTGGCAGGTTCAGTATTTTTTAGCTCAATCTAAAGCCTTATTCTAAGTAAAAGAAATTTGTTTATGATCAGAAATGCCCATTTCGATTGTAACATAGCCATCAGAAAATATTTCACTTAAAAAGAGTAAATCCAAAATCGACCCGTCTCGAGTACAGACATCCACCGCTTGCTTGAGGTTGAACAAAAACACGATGTCAATAATTGAGTCACCCGAAGTAGAGCAGCCATTGCTTAAATCGTCCCAAACAAGTTATGGCAAGGTAAAATCACCTGTTAACAATGCGTTTTTCCCACATTAACCTAAAGCCGATCATATAATTTCATCAAAAACGTATCATCTGCATCGGGTGTACGGTAAAGAGCTCAAAGAAAGAACGTAACCTGAATAGAAACAGCGCAAGAGACAGGACGAGGAAACTGACAAGGACGGGCGCTGACCGAGCCGTAGATATCAATGCTGTTTTCCATAGACATCAAGGATTTGTTCTACTCTCTGCCCCACTCAGACTTACTCCAGGCCGTAAGCAACAGCTTTGATATCGACGGCTCGCTCAGCGCCCGTCCTTGTCAGTTTCCTCGTCCTGTCTCTCGCGCTGTTTCTATTCATGAATCCTTACCGACTCACTCAGCTTCGCACACTTGCTCAAGGTATAATGGTCAAGCGATATTTAAAAAAAACGCTTTCATGATCAGCAATTTGATCGGCGAGACAGGCGTCAACGGAATATTTTACAATAACCACCACGTCACCACCACGAGAGCCTCTATCCCGCCTAAAGACTTGATATCCAGGCTGTACAATTTCGTTGTTACTTACCAGACCATGTAGCCAGGTCTTAGTAATGACGCAAATATGTGGGTCATATAAAAGAAGAAGATTTTCAAGCTTATTGACTTCGTTAGTTAGGCTCCTAGCATTAAAAGATATCAAGCGAAGCTGGAACGTTGAGAATTGCTACGCCCTAGCGGGGTGCTTTTTAACCTTTGACAGCCATTGACTTGAATTTGAAGAGTCGTTCCAACTGTAAAGGTCTGTAACAATACGGAGCCTATCTTCAACAACAAATACATATTTACCGGCATTGTTTTCTGCCTTAGTTGACTGCTAAAGCAATTTACGTTTCCGACGCGTTTCCGCCCAGTAATCGTTTTCAATACTAATCTTAGAGCACTTAAGTTCTGAAACGTTTTTCCGGATAGCCTGTTTTTCCCTGTAGTCTTGGAAATATAGAATTATTGGCCTGTTATCTTTATGGCGTCCAGGCCTGTGAATACGAGCGACAGAGGAGCAATTCACACCTAACTTATTCCCAAACAATTCACCAATAACCTTACGTCGCAGAAAGGACTCAGTTTCATCCTGAGATTAAGTAATACCAAAAACTATTAAATTCGATCTGCGGGTGTAGTTTTCTAAGTCAATGAACTTCGCGTTCTGGGTTTGAACGGCCTCTTGAACAGTTTCAACGGTAGTCATTAGTTTTTCATGGGTTTTGTTAACGGTAGTTTCAGGGGCATTTAGGCGCACACCAAAACTGTCGATCGTTTTTTCGGTACCTTCAAGACGAGTTTTTAAATCGGCTATCTCTGCCTTGATTTCCTTCTGTCCATCTAGGATTGCCTGAAACATTTGTTCAACAGTAGGACCAGAATTTAATTCCACGTCCCCACAAAGAATAATTTTGCATGAACAGTAGCACTCATACGCAATAAGAAAGCAGGTGCGTGGGCATGGCAGAATAACAAGAAATCTGTTGTCACTACGTATTGAACATTCATACCTAACCTGTACGATTAAGAAACAAAGGCCGTAAGTCACATGTTCCCAGTGCTTTCGCCGCGCATACTGTCGATGCTGAGGAATGGTCCAGTTCTTATAGCGTTGGTTGCGACTGACGTAACACATCCGGACCGGAAATGCAGCAGCGCCTCTTTGATGATGGTGATGTCGCAGCCATGTTGCTGTCCTGAGTTATCTTGATAAAACGGCTCGGCGGTGGGAATCGATGACAAGACCCCAGCAGTAGAATTCAGCAGCGCCTGTATGATGAAGAAACGAAAGGCCGTGAGCCACATGTTCCCAGTGCTTTCGCCGCGCCCACTGATTTTTTTTCTGAATCTTCTAAAATGCAACTCGAGAAAGTGTTGAACGTGTGTGCTGCATAATCTATTTAAAAATTTCAGTGTCAATATTGAACCTATCAAGTGTTTTTGTTTGTATACATGCTTATCTTTATTTGATGCGTGCCTTCCGCGTTTTCGGCGACTACTTGTACCTCTTTGCCTTTTATTTGTTTCACTTTGTCGACTTCTCGGGACCAGTCCTTCCTGCCAAATCGGCTTTGACGGGTCCGGTAATCTGTATTGTAAAAACTAAGGGCTATAAAGCAACATTATTATATTATTACTATTATAATATTATTATTATTATTATTATTATATTATTATTACCTTCATCATCATCATATATATTATCACAAATTTCCTTAAAAATCTATTTTGGGTATTTTTTTCTAAACCAACGCCACATATTATTTAATCCCTTAACGAATTAAATTCAACCCAATATTCAGAATAAATTTTTAACCAGACCCAGCACACGTTTTTATGGCTTGAATCACTTACAAACTCTGAAAGGTGCCGAATTAAATGCAGGAGATCATCTGTTATAAAAATGCCGAGACATCTTAAAACTCCCGAGCGCGTATGTATTTCAAACAGAAATTTCAACCTTCCGGTTAGTGAAAATGTGTACGGTAAGAGGTTGATTGAGCTGTGTGGTAAGAAAGTATTGAATGTTTTAAAAATTCCAACTAAACATGCGAGAAATTTTCCACTGCTGGCATGTAAATGCTTTTGCTTGTTTAATAAACACGAGTAGTTTTCTGCAGTTACGCTCATCTTGTCTTATGGTTTCTCCTTTTCGCTACATTGCAATTACTAGCCAAATTCTAGTTTGTACCTCGCACTTGCCTTTGGTTATTGGTCCAAATATTACTGTATCATTTGACAGGAGCGCACGAAAAGTTTCTGTAGAAAAAAAACCGATAGGATTTCCGGGTAGGGCGAACTGAGCGTAGGTATAGCTGAATGAGAATTACAGAAAGGCAAGCGGACATGGATGGGATTTCAAAGAATTGGTACTGATTGCAGGGTTATAATGTACCAACCGTCCTTCGTTCGGCTGGCGCTCACTTGTCGGCTTAAAATGACCCTCAAGGCTTTTAAAGCGAAGCTCATTGTGCCTCACCAATAGCGTTGTTCGTTCTAGTAACACCCACAGCCATCTTTACATGTTGCATTTCAGAAAACGCTGGGGATTATAACCAAAGGCACATAGAACGCCTAAAAACGCTTCCCGTGGTTGGAATTGAACACCGGTATCTGCCGTTGTGCAGCCAACGTCGTTGCGATTGCTACCTTCCGGCATGGACGAAACAGAGTGGATTATTTACTTCGACTTGACTGGGATTGCGTGGAAGAACGCGTCACGTGTAAAGCATTTTTTGCTTAACAAATGTGCGTTGATTATTTGGTCTCACAACTTAAACTGTGTACGTAGGCTTCCTCGGCATTTTCTTCCTTATCCTAAGGGAGCACTCGAGACGCGTAACGCTCCAGACTCTATTCTCATCTCTAGATACATGCCCTCCTAGAAAGACACCTTTTCAGTGCATTAGGGGCAGTCTAATTTACAATAACGAAAGGTGAAGACTAGAGGCAGCCGTTTATGCAGGTGATCGGGGCCGAAGAATCCCAAAATCACACGATGATGACGATAATCTACACAATCAGGAGTTGGCCGAGGCCACTGCGTGATGATGGGGATTTACAGGTGGTGCATAGAAATACGGCCTTGTGAGAGGATTCTTCCTTTAGGCCAGGCAGCCACCTGTCTCAATCGGTCCTCAGACTATTTCCTCCCTCTGGGTGAAGTTAGCCGCCCGTCTCAATCCGTCCTGGCAATATAAATGACACAGAGCACTTTGGTAAATACCGGATATGACACCATATAATTGCGTTAAGTGCTGAGTGCGGCGCGTCTCATTTTTCTTGTGTTTGTCATTCATCTCTTCTCTATTCGGAAGGTAGCGATCATCCGCACCTACACTCCTATAACCATTACACGCGTTACTCAGGCCAATAACGCATTTCGTGCGCAGGTATGAAGCCAGTCACTCTTTTGCCTAATGGACAGATTTTGCTCTCGCACTGGTACTTTGACTACTTGCTGATCGAAATCGGCAGTCAATTCAGTAAACCCTGAGATGCTCAAATGTCGGTTAGATTGCAGGTTCTCGCTTGTGTGGATGTATAGAGACCTAGATTCTTTCATTTTGTCACATTCGATATAAAGTTGATCGGGCAATGTCACGCACCATGCATACGGGCTGGCAAGACTAATTGTGTTAGCGAGAACACGCATCTTTTAAATTCATCCGTTCATGCACGACCACTAGTGTAAAACTATCTGCTCAATCATAGGAACAACGACGGTCACAAGACGTGCATTGTAGAAGGGCGAGGCGTTGTATCCTGGCTCAGAAATTTACTACGGTGTGCGAGTAAGAAATATTTGCGCCGAAAAGCGTGCGATATGTACGCGGCCAAGTACACCTTAAAACGGGCGTCCGCAGGACGACCTTTAAGCGCTAAGAAGGAGAGGGAGGGCTGTCTGGGTGTAACCGAAACCAGAAAGGTAGGAAACGCGATGCCAGAAAAGTAAACAACAGAAAAAAAACACTATAAAGAAGCTATAAAATGAATTACAAATACACGTCTGTGTGCAGCAGAAATTCACCACATACGTATTTTATTGCTTCTATAATTTTTGATGCTTAAGTAACATTGTGATATCCCTTACTGTATGGCTCGGCACAGACACCGACTTCCCCCCACACTCCTCCAGAAAGAAAAAAAACATCGGCGTTTGTTATAAGTGCAGTCAACACCTGAGTGCTCACCCCTACGACTCCACGAAATAACAAAAAAAATGTTAGGCCGTCACCATCACCTCCCCCTCTGCATATACATGTACACATATTGGGATTGGTGGTAAGACCATCGCAAGTAATTGGAGCAGTAGAAGTATAGGCAAAATGACAGATACCTTCTTACGATCTGTGCAGGGCTGAGTATCCAGAATAGATGTCACTGCTGTGCGACTATTCTGGCAAAACGTTGGGCGTGTACAGATGTCATGTGCGATGAGTTTGCCCAACGAAATGCCCACGGGTTAACGTACCTTGAACGGCCGCGGAGGGCTGCTAGAAGTCAGCCTACGATCACTGATACGGAGATATTCAGGTGCTATCAAGTGGATAGGTAGAGATTTCCTACCCGCTTCCAGAGCTTATGCGGGAGCAGCAAGTAATGTATCGCTAGATACAATCACGGTCCTTCTCTTGCCCCCGCCGACTATGCGAGAAAAGCTATCCAAAACGTAAACAGCTAGGTTCTCTTCGGAACTTGATATAACCGGGTGATGTCACCCAAATACACCAACACGAATTCAAATTTCCTCCCCTAATACCCTACCCTTTCCCTTGGCGAGCGACGAGAGATCTTGCCGCCCAGTCCCGCCTTTGAGAATCAATTTCGACTGGGTACCAGAACAAGGTGGCGAAGGCAGCTTATATAGTCCTGTCGTGAGGTAACACCTCTCAGCCAGGACGATTGGAGAACACAAGCTCTGGAATAAAGTTTTCACTGCTTCTCCCGCAATTACCATTTTTCGGCGCCAGAAACGAAGCTAGAATGACCAAGAAAACACAGGTCATCCCGTGAGAGTTTCTCAGACGAGATTTTTTGGCAGCGTTTCTGCCACAACTGTTTTGGGAACATAAAATAAAAGTCCACAGATTCCTATTCTTCGACCATCTTAAGTCGATACAGCTCGTGAGCTGTTTCGCAAGAAAAAGATAAAGAAGAGCACGACGCTGTAGAATTCAGGCTACATCAAAACTGACCGGGGTGACCACAGCAAGGCATGTGAGTCGTGCTACGCCAGCGTCTTTCTATCAGAAAGTCGGCGCAAAGAAACCGTTGTTCAGGAATTTATAATTGTATAAATTGGGGTTATCCGACATAAAACAAAACGCGTGCATCTATCAGGATTCTATAAGAAGGCTGTTCCAGCCCACGTTGGTTTTCCGGATGAATGAACTGGAATTAAGATTAGTTTTGCAAAATTTGCTCGTTTCATTCTTTACTAAATATAAAATAAAGGGTGACACAAATAAAGACGACTGCCTTTTTTTAATTAGGTGCTTAGGTGTACGCCAAGGCCACATCTACAGTGCCGTTTTAGGCCCTTAGGGACACAGAATTAGGGCCTCAAAATTTATGTCGGCGGCCTAATTAACTAAACTTGAATAATTATCTTTTTAGTTGCAGTACTAAGCAGGCATGTTTGTATCAAAAAGTTAGACACAATCGTGTTTCTACGCAGTTTCATTTGGGAGAATTCATCTAGCGCATCCGTATCCGAAATATCGAACTGGGAAGTTTCATTACCGTTTACATGATTACGCCTGCAAGACGATGAGGGCTGACCCAAAGATCCTCCCTTTTGTTTTGTGACTTGATTGCTAATTGTGGTGCTTAGTTCGACAACGTGGTGCATGCATAGGGAAAAGTGATAACTGGCACCCTTCCATTGTTGGCTCGCGATATCGTAATCGGCAGTACTCGTAACCCTTATCGAAACACAGAACATAAGGGAGGAGCTTTGCGCCAGTCTTCAGTGTCTAGTATACATTATAACGCAAATGGCAATTAAACGTTTCAGTTCCACATCTCGGATAACGGATGCGCATGAAGAATGTTCCCAAATGAAACAGCTTAGAAACAGGATTCCCTATAACTTTCCAACGCAACATTCCTGCCTACTGCCGCCAATAAAACGTTATTATTCAATTTTAGTTAATTAAGCCCAGACATCAATAATTACCACCCATTTCTGTGTTCCATTGGGAGTGTAAACCCACTGTGGTGGTGGTCTTCACGTAACACTGAGAGCTTAATTAAAAAAAAACCTGTCCGCTTAGTTTTGATCACCCTGTATATTGTAGTCGAACTATATGTAGCAGAGCCTGTGACAGTCTCCCTCGTTGACTGCCCTCGTAGCTTATAAGAACCACATTTAAATATTTCCTGCTTCAAATCTCCTCCAGAGTCGGGAGAGCTACCGACGACGGCAGGGAAACCTATTCCTCCAGAAACCGAGGTGGTGCTCCCAAGTACGAAATCGGGTGTCAGCGATGTGACGGCGGTGAAAACAACAACGAAAACAACTGCTGAGGAGATAAAACGTGAGTCCTCGTTGCACCTTGCCTCAGAGATAAATAACATAAGCGAAATTCACAAGAACAAAAAAATCAAGGGGATTATCAGCGAAAGATAGCTGTGAGGGAAATTGGGATTTTTTAACTGTCAATACCTAAGTAGCGATAATTAACGGCCAGGTCATTTTTTTTTTATTTTGCATTGTGTTTTTCCACTATTGCAACTGAAAGTTGCCAATTCAAGCGGAGAACAATTTGGGGGGCAAAAATGTCGAGACTTTTCTAAGTTTACTAGTGGGTTCAATAGGTCAGCACATGAGGCCATGCGTGAGAGTTGAGAAAGTTCTAGCAGAATGAGAATTATAGCGAGGTAATTCGATACGCGTATTTCATTTCATTTCATTTATTTTAAACTTAAGGGCCCGGAGGCATTACATAAGGCGGGGGCAAACAATGTGTGAGGGACTCTTAATCACAAAAAAATCACACAAAAAAGTATGGTATAAAAGATATTGTAATATAGGGATGTAGCGTACTGACCGCTCTGGGCTCGGCGGACGCGGACTCGGCGGCGGATAATTAAACCTCTACGCTTTTGGCTTCACAATTCCTACGGAATGCGAAGGTTTCCAAGGAGATTTTTTCGCCAATTGTGTTTGTGGGGGTATTGTTACGTTTGTTGCATCGAAAAAAGCATCTAGGAAGACGAAAGGTCATCTGGAGAACCATGGTCGGCTTGAAAGAAGACAAGAAGGATCCTCGGACGCCATTCTAGTAGCCAATAGTTCTTATTCAGTCTAATGTAAAATACAGCAATTATTCCTGCTTTCATGGTGTTGGACTTAATTATCTAACATTTTCTTGGTGCGGAAACCCGGCAGTGGATTCTCCCTGTGGCGAGGGTAATCGCCATGGAGGCTTGATGAAGCTCCCGAAGCTACAGCCGCAAACCTTCAACGGCGAGTTGTGCCAAAAGGTGACCTTTTGGACGCAGTTCAATGCAGCCGTCCATTGAAACCCCTGCAGGAACAATGGATTCCCTTACATTCGGTCACTTCTGGGTGGGTGAGCTGCTTCATTCATTGTCATGCTGCAACCGACGGAAGATTGTTACCCAGCCTCCGTGAAAATTCTTTCGCGACGCTTCGGTGACACCCGCCGTATTGTGCAGGAGCATTTAGCGGAGATTCGAGTACTTCCTTCAGTAGTATCCTCGAATGATATCGGCGTTCTACGACGACTGCTGGGCAACGCGCATTGTCATGTGTGTGGACTCGCGGCTATGAAGGTTTCTTCTGCCACGTAGTGGACAATGATGACTGATATGCAACTGAGAGCCTTGCCATCAGACATCGTCGTTGCTTATCACCGACAAATAGCGCACAGTTTGCACAGACCAAGCATACGGAGAGAGTTACCACCGTCGGCTGAACAGCCGACGGTGGGTACTCTCACCGTCGTCTGAAAGGTGAGCTTGAAGCACTTTTAACCCACCGTATCATCGATGTGTAATGCCGAGAACGGAGTGGGGTTGAAATAAAAAGGAACACGCTCTGCCTAAAAAACAACATGGAAAGAAGGTTCGAGCTTACCGCCAACGGCTGCGGTGCTAAATTACAACGCTTTAAGCGAGTCCAAGTGGCTGTTCTGCAACTCCGACCAGCATTCCACGCAGCTATGCGTGGTCAAGATCCCTCATAAGGATCGAATTAAGTTGGCAGCTGACAGACGATGCTTTCGGTGTACTGTGAAAGAACTTTGTTCCAAAGAGTGTCGTCGCAGTGCAAATTGCGGAAACTGAAAAGATCGACATGTACTTTTGGTTTGTGATCCTACCTTGTGGCGCTCAGAAACTGACAGAACACAAAGCACAAGAAAGTTTGATGCCAGTAACCTTCACTCCAGCACTCTGCCCATTCTAGATACGGAAATACTGCTGCAGACTTGTAGGCTATGAATTCATGGAAGCTACCAATGTGCGTACATCTGTGGAATCGTGGATGGGGGAAGCCAGCGATCTTTCATTCTAGAAGATGTTACCCGTACC
The DNA here is from genome assembly GCF_048455015.1 of Haemaphysalis longicornis. Lineage (NCBI taxonomy): Eukaryota > Metazoa > Arthropoda > Arachnida > Ixodida > Ixodidae > Haemaphysalis > Haemaphysalis longicornis. Next base: position 93,675,249 of record NW_027526385.1, read on the forward strand.
ATTGGCGCACAGGAGATCGGGAAGACCAAGGACATCATGCAAATGTCCCTGTAGAGTGAGTTTGTTTTATCTACCGAAGCTACCAGTATTGTGGAAAACGTTCTTCATCCAGGCATTGCGGTAGTGCCTGGAATTACCCTGCTGCTGAAAGCGAACCATCTCTGGAAGGTCGTGATAGATGGGAGAGGTGCGTCGTCGTCCCGGAAACAATTGCCTAGTTGCACTCAACTCGATATACGGTTGGAAGTTTCAGGGGCCCCTGTGTTTGGTGAGCTAATTGGATGTGACATCTAATATCTGCGCCCTTCGAGTAAACCCCAATTACGATCCGGTAAGCGCAGAGCTTGAACGATTTCGGAGTCTTTTAAATATAGGCGTTTGTGATCAGAAGCAGGAACAAGCTGACAAGGTGAAAACTGTATTGGCACAATTCGAGAGAAACGTGACCTTCGTGAATGGCCACTATGAAGTCGCTCTACCGTGTAAAGTTGGCACTGGGCAACTGGAAGACAACTGCTCCCAAGCAATCGAGAGACTCAAATCTCTAGGAATAAGGCTCTCCCGTATTCCAGAGTGTCCGGTAAAGTATGACACTAAAATTAGAAATTACATGATCATGGGTCACGCAGAAAAGATTCCACTTGAAAGTAACGCCAAAAACGTTCACTACATGCCGCATCATGCCCTGAAGCGTAGGGTGTCGACCACAACAAAGGCGCGCGTTGTTTTCGACGCTTGTTCTGATCTGCTAAGGGCTACGCCCTTAAAGGAGCCATGAAGAGAAAACACAAGTTTGGTTCATTCAAAAGATTGTCTCGTTAGAATCATACTGACACCACTTTTAACGTGAACTTCGCTCAAATAAGCTACATAATTAGGAAAAACGGGAATGGTCATGCGACCCACCAGCTCATTTCCCGCAACAGAACCTATGTCGTCACATGAGCTAAGCTCTGCGATTGGCGGAGGCTGGCAGAAGCAGACGCAGATTAGGTAGAACTTACAAACTAGACGAACAAGCGATTTGCGCTTAAATTTAGGGCACATTCTTCACAAAGCAATAAGAATGATGGGACAAACAGTGGAAGTTACGATAGCACATGTAAGCATAGAAGTACTGATGCGTTCTGCTGTTCGTACTGCGCACAGCATGCCTGGTTTAGCTGCACAGCACTACGGGGCTTGGGGTTGTCTCAGACGACACTGGCCGAATGACGCAAGCAACGGTGTCTTACGTGACCCCATTTGTCGAGCGAGCACTGTTTCAGGGAACGAATATTTTCTCCCAGAACAAAAACAAGCCAGGTTTAAATGCGGGCAAAAACAAACCAAACGCTTGCCACGGTATGGTGGCGCCATTTAGGTTACGGAACGTAAAGAAACGCGGGAACAAACCAACACCGCTGTACAGGGTGGAGACAACCTTTGAACGGTCCCGTGCCGCCGCAATTGGGCCAACGGGCTCAACGCGTTATTCTTTTCGTTTCCCACGAGACCTAGCAACACGAAACAGACAATATGATTCAAACTTCTTCAGTAAACCGCGTTGCGGCGATAATTTTAGCGCGGTTTTGACACAATGACTTGCTTCGGCGGCGAGCGAGCAACCGAAAATGGCGGCGCCAGCGTATACGTGTCTCTGCCCTGTACGGCGGATGCGTGAATGAAGGTACTCTAGGCTGCAGAGCGGTCGGTTCCAGTGATGCCACTTGGGACCACGAAAACGCACGATTGAGCGGAAAAATCAAAATTTTAACCTACTTTGTTTAATTTCTCAGTGAATAAAGCACCGTTTGTATCCGGACAAGCGCTGGGGGCACTATAAAACACGAAATCTTTCGAATAAAACCAACTTGTATTTTCTCTTCATGGCTCCTTTAAACGATCATTTAGAAAAGGGACCGAATCTGTTGCAGACCTGGTCAAGCTTCAAGTTTGTTTCCGCTTGTATCGAGTAGCTATGACAGCCGACATTGAAAAGGCTTTACTGCAGATCAGTGTCTCGGAAGAGGACAGGGATGTTCCCAGGTATCTCTGGTTTAGAATCGTATCGAGAAAGGACAAACCCAAACCTGAAATGAAAGAGTATACGATGGCCAGGGTTCCATTTGGCACCAAGGCTAGTGCATTCCTTCTCAATGCCACCCTTCAACATCATATGAAGACATTCAGAAACCACTTGCTGAGGCAGCTGATATAATGTCGCAGTCATTTTAGGTGGACAACCTTCTGGTTGGAGACCCCAAAGACAAGCTGTTAACTTATTTTATGAAGTTGAAGGCATGACAAAACCTGCTGACATGAAGTTAAGGAAGTGGGCTTCCAACTGTAGTACTTACGTACGCTCTTCGTGGCACCTGAAAAATTCCTCTCTCCGGAAACTCAAAATTCTTGGCCTTCTTTGGAATCCAGAGAAGGACCTGATAACAGTCGCCACGAAGGCTATACAAGGACCCTCCGACATGTAAAGCGATTGCAAAGCTAATTTTTTTCAAGTGGTCTCCCGAATATATGACCCGCTAGGGCAGCTTTCTCCTTTCAGGATTAGAGTAAAATTTATTTTTCGAGAGTTCTCGCAAGGAGGCTTTGGTTGGGACGATGATTTACCATATGATATACAGAGACAGTGGAAGAATATTCAATATGAGTTGCCCCAGCTTGCCGGTATAACTGCCGAAAGGTGCGTTATGTTCGACCAACTTCCCAAATCTGTACGGCTCCATGTTTTTTGCGACGCTAGCAAATGCGCTTATGGGGCTTGTGCGTACATGAGAGTTGATTCGAAACATCACGTTCAAATCACACTGGTGTTCTCCAACCCAAGAACGACACCACTGAAGACTGATTTTAACGGCTCAACTTCTGGGAGCACTTCTTGGATTCAGAATCGCCGCCTTTCTAAAAAATGGCCGCCTTCTCGCCCTGCGAAAGTGGATGCCAGCGAAGCTGTTGTAAACCACTAAGCACGCTGAAGGGGGAGGGTATGAAATGTTCTGTGTCGTTTTGGCGGGCTCGTCGCTAGCCCTCGGCTTCTGTGGCGGCAAATGTTAGACCGTGCGTAGCCTGACGCATACGCTCCACTCGAATGACGTCACCCCCTCTTTTCGAGAGCAGCTGCAAACGTAGCCTTTACCACGAACACATAAAAAGGGAGGGTTTTATTGTTCGCTAGCGCCTTATCATCCATCACGTGGTTTCGATGCATGTTTTGTAGATTTGTTTACAGAAATACTGATCTCTATGCTCTATGTCTGCCTAGCCTGACACACGCGTTCCGCGTCTTGTTCGGGAGGGCTGGGTTCTGCCTGGGTTTTTTGTTTACAACACCAATGTTTCCCACCGACTAGAGGCTAGCAGCTTCGCTGTAAAAGACAATTTTTATGGATTGCTTCAGGTAAGCCAAATACGGTACTGGATGGTCTCTTCAATTACCCTCCATTGACTCGTGGAAATCCAGCAGAGTGGAACGAGTGTGCCCGAAATCGAGTAGCAGAGGTTTAGAGATGCACGGACAAGACACAGTGGAGGCATTGCCCTGGATATGCGAACCCGGCTGATCGTCTTACGCGGGGAACATTTCTCAACTACCTGTCAATAGATAGTTTGTAGAGGCGTGGGCCATTATGGCTTGTAATAGACAGCCATGACGGTCCAGCTGACACTCAAAACTCCGTTTGGGTCCCAAGTGAGGTCGACCTTTAAATTAAGAAACATGTGAAAAGTTTGCATGTTGCGGTCTGAAAACCCATTCTTCAGTTGTCACGTTATAGCCGACTTCGGCGCGTTTTAGTATAACGGCGTGGGGGTTCCCTTTATAGCCAAGGTTAGTGGAGCTACCACAACGGCGTTTCTTTAAATACAACGGAGGAAATAACCACGGCAGAAGTGTACTGGATTACGACGGTGCAGGAGGAAGCTTACGGCGAGGAAATTGTTCAATTGCAGCTTGTACATCATGTTGACAGTCTGAAACACCACAATTGACCCAATGCTTGACTACACCAAATGTTTGCGTGTAGGAGGAAGACTCCACTTTTAAGGCGAGACCCCAGACGTGAAGCACCCCATTTTGCTACCGTCCCAACAACCATTCACACAACTGGTAATCATGGATGCACATCTACGGACTTTGCATGGTGCTACAAATAACAATCTCAACGGACTGCGAGGGAGATACTGGATTCCTAGAGATATTCCTTTCGTCAAAAGAGTTATCAGCATATGCACAATTTGTTTGAGAACTCGTTAGCGACCAGCCACAGCTCTTACCGGTATTTTGCCTTCCGCTCCGACCCGTTTCAGATTGTTGAAATAGATTTTGCGAGACGATTGTTTGTGAAGCGTGAAACGTCTTCTGCTAAGTCCTATGCGGCTCTCCTAACTTGTGCAGTAACCAGGGCTGTACATATGGTGCTTGGTACAGGATTATCAACATAGATATTCTTATCGGCATTTCGACGATTCACCACACGACGCGGTATACGGATCGTTATTTACACAGCCAATGCTCAGACGTTCCCAAAAGCTGCGAAAGATATAAGAGTTTGGGAAAAGATAAGGTTCGATAGGATATTTCGGAAAAACTGCTATGACCGGGGAATAAAATGGAAATTTCTAGTTGAAAGGCCAGCGTGGTGGGGCAGGTTTCGGGAGAGAATAATGAGAACCGTCAAAATGAGTATTAGAAAAGTACTAACGGCAGCCAAACTCGCTTTTGATGACTCAACTCTTTTAAGTGAAGTTGAAAGTGTTGTGAACTGTAGACCGGTAAACCACCTCACTACAACACCAGAGGTATGAAGCATGCTTACGCCTGCACACTTCCTTGTTGGAAAACGACGAACTCCTCTGCCTTCTTTACATTCGGTTACGTCAACTATAATGGGGTAACATGTAGATGGAAGAGCAGGAAAACGATGCTTGACCACTTTTGGAATCGGTGGCGCAAAGAACACCTCTTATCTCTATGTTTCGCCCACCCTTCGACTAGCCGCCAGTCAAGTCAAGCCTGTGTTGGAGACGTCGTCCTTGTACGGGACGACAAGGCTCCCCTCCATATGTGAAAGATTGGCAGAGTCTTGAAGGTGTGCACGGGTTGTGACAAGGTCGTTCGAGCCTGCATGATACAGGTCACCAATGAAGCAATGCTTATAAGACCTGTGAAGCTGCTGTACACAATGAAGCTTATTGACTAAGTGAGTTTTTTGCCGGAAGGGGAGGATGTAACATTTGTTGCATCGAAAAAGCATCTAGATGAAGACGACGAAACGTCACCCGGAGGATAGTGGTCAGCCTGAAAGAAGACAAGAAGTATCCGCCGACGCCATTGTAGTTGCCAATAGTTGTAATTCAGTCTAATGTAAAAACAGCCATTTTTCAAGTTTTCATGGTGTTTGGCTGAGTTATCGGACAGGTCTGAGATACACTAGTAGCAACGCTGATTACTCACCGGAATTCCCTGGGAGTTTAGTCTGGCGGGGTAAACCATGTTTACTTTGGCAGAAAACCCTCACATATTTTTCTTGAAGTCATATTCTACACCTCGTTGCCTGGCCGTTCAAAGATTGTCGGCCCAAGTGCAGCGAGAGTTGTGTATTCTGTTCCCCGCACAACTGTAACAGTTGTGAAATAGCAGTAGGTGGAGCAGAAATTATTGCTGATGAAGGCCTTGCCGCGTTAAAGTTGTTTCTGTCTTCTTCTGCATTTTCTACGCCCTCATCTCTTTGAAAACAGCGACTGAAACAAAAACACTGGAAAGACCCAAATCAGTATAGCAAAAAAGCAGTACGGAAATCCCCAGGATTGTCTACTAACATATTATTGCCTTGACGAACTGTGGTATTGTCCAGCTCCTTTAAATGTGTGTTACTACTGTATTGAAGTGCATCAATCGAAAGACATTTTCGGTATACAGGAGACCCTGTGTATCGCATCCCGTCACATGTCAGAAGGGCCACAATTTTCATTATCTGTAGGTGAATTTCCATTTTGCTTTCTCTACTCTTCTAGAAACTCATACGTCGATGCATTTTGCAAACATTCAGTTCATTTATTCATTTTAACTAGTAATAATTAAGTCCAGAGAATCAAACTTGCCTGTTTTCAAGACGACATCGGTCCTTTCGTGCAGTCACGCTAACATGTCGACGCAGCATATGTCGAACGTAGTGAGGTCTTTGACGCTGGTAATCACGAATTACTACTTTGCAAATTGTGCGCCTGCGGCCTATCCCATACGCTTTGACAGTTTTTTTTTAAAGTACATAAAAGGCAGTTCTAATTGTGTTTGTTACGAAGACCTTACCTCACGCCCTTCCGCGATGATTTCAGGGATACCTCAATCCTCCACTCTCGACCCTCCTTCGCTTAACATTTGTGTTATTAACGCAAAGTTCATTATTAGGGACTCTTCCGTGCCCCAGTACGCCTTTCGTATGAAGCTCTTCGCACGGTTTAACCGCCGAATGATCGCGTTTTGTTTAAAAACGACATGAACGCAGTTATGGTCTCTGGCGACAGCAACTATTTAATGCTGAATCTATTCAAAACCATCGTTAGTTCATATACTCGCATGACTTCGCCGATAATTAATACGTGCTTTGTACGCTGCAAACCTGCGAAAAGCGCTACTGTAGTTCGTAACTTGGGTGAAATGCTGAATGAAAAACTACTTTTCAACTAGCGTGCGGACTCACTGTCCATCCTAGCATCCGTACATTTGCAGGTTATTTCCGGGCGACCAGTGAATTCACTGATGGATAATATTTTGTCATCTTCTGCCGCGCCATAATTTACTTGAGTACCTGAGCTCGACATTGCCGGCGAAATATGGAATTGTTTAAGCGCTTCGTCTTAAGGAAGGATTCAGAAGAGGATTTCATGAATAATATTTGTCGCTATTTATTACTGAATCACTTTACACGTGGTGAGTTTCGCAAGCTTCTGATCTTGGTTTAGCCATGAGAAAGGAGCTCCTGGCGTTACCTGAATTTTACGTGCAACTGTATTCATTCAAGTATTTACTTCACTTGTCCTGTGAGCTCAGTTCATCGGTAACTTCGAAACGGACCGCTGCGCTTGCATGGCTGCTTTATGTAGATACAATACTTAGCCTGGCACCAGCTAACCATTGCGAACGTGTTTAACAGCCTCTTTTACACTGTAACGACCTTTTTGTTATGACATGGTTGTGTTTGAGGGGCTCAATAAAACCTATGCTACTTTTAATCCGGCTGTTATCGAGTGTTGATGCCTGCACTTTTTTCTCAGTGCTTGAATTCCCAACTCCAAGAGTCCCACCCTCTTCTGCTTGTATGTGTTGGCTAATGCATACTCTTTACGCTAACTCGGAGCTACTGTTACACATAATACGGGTTCTGTCTTTGTTGTTGGCTGTGTTTTGTATTTCACAACCCACATATCTTTAGCCGTTTTTTCACTTGCTACCACTACTTCTTGCAAGGTGTCTGTTTGTATATCTTATATTCTTCCTGTACACAGCGCATCACTTAGGAACCCTAGCGCTCTTGGTGAGCATTTAAACTAAAATAATAATAAATAAATAAATAAAATAATATATAAAGAAATAATATACACTTAGGGAATTCAGAGCCGTCTTACCTAATGACACATGCAGTGCTTCGAGCAAATCTCCTATTGGCTAGGTAAGCAGTCTTTTTTGTATCAGGTATTTAAATAAATACTACCAAAATATTCCATTGGCAACTATCGAGGGGTACAAACCACCTGGCCTCTTTAAATTCGTCTTTATTACCATAGAATAATGCATTTCCATAATGAAATTCACTTAAGGGTACGATGAGCAGCCTTCTCGAAAAATGTGAAGGAAGCAGGACATTGTATGAAAGACCCCATTTCACCCAAGGTATTTGTGTAGGAGGCTTAGTGTGGCGCGTAATATTTTCGTATTTTTCTTTCAACTCAAGTCTTATCTGATCTTCCCCATCGTAAACACATACGCTGCTATAACGACTATACGTGCTTCCTTGGCTAATTATGCGCTTATTTTGCAGATATGAGGCATCTCACACATTTTCCCTATAGGAAAGATTTTGCTGCGCGAAGGATATTTTATGCATGGCAATTAAAACCCGAATCTCCAAACCCTGAATCACTCAAGTCATGTTTAGGTAGCATATACTTTCTTGTGCAGGCACTACCTATCCAGCTTCATTCAACTAGTTGCCTTCATAGTAATTCGTTCATCACCTTTTGTAACGCAGCTTGCCGTGAGGCCGTCACCGCTTTGATTTGCAAAAACCTGCGTCTTTTCTATTCATCCCTTCATGCCCCAACGCGAAAGCGAAACTATCTGCTCACTCATCGCAACAGTACCGGTTGGATCTTCTTTGTCTTTTGTTGAAACCACATAGAATTACTGTCTGCAACGAGGAACCCATCTCCCTGAGCAAAGCGCCTTATTAAGCAACAAGAACGCCGTCTCTAAGACATAAAAAAAAAATTAGCAATGACTGAGCCCAGCTATGAAACCGACATACGCAGCGTGAGCAAAGGTTTAACTGGTCATTCTTGGGTTGCCTGTTTGTTTCGGAATAGCTGATTATCATGCTTACTGCTGCTAAAACGATCTCCAATCCAAACCATTCCAATCCAATTTCATCCCAAGCAATCCAATGCAGTTCAAATCAATTGAATTCAATCTAATCCAATCAAATTCAATCTAACCAAAGCCACTTCTTTCCAATCCCATTCAATCTAGTCGCGGTGGCTGAGGCTCCGGCGCACTTGCGGTGCGGCGTGAGACGTGACTTCTTTTCGCGCATGCGCAGCACCGCTCTCCAGGAGCCCTGCAAAACTGCGCAACCTCGTCCAGTGAAGCTCACACTCCGATAGCACATTTTCCCTGTTAATTAGAGCCTCCATTCGCCCCTCACACTCTGCTCCTCAGAATGCGGCTTCTGCAAGGCTTAGGGCACCCTGTACCATATTGTGTGGTGCTGAAACGAGAACCCTGCCCCCTTTCGTGTACTGCCCTTGCCCTGTTTGGAGCACGGAGAAATAACTGTGCCTAACCCAAACGCGGACAATGAGCTTTGGCAATGCGGCTAATTGAGGAGGCGGTCCTCTTTTCCATCGAGCTGTCGTGGTTTTGGTTTGTGAAGACAGTGCAAGAAGCCGGACGAGCTCAAGCGGTCCAGGAATGAGGACTCTTCCTGAGGGTCGGCTACTTTGTGGAAATGTTTATTCCTCATCATCTAAGCTGTAATGATGATCATAAGCCGCGACTAGTAAAAATACTAGACGCTCGACCGTGCTCGGCCATTATCTACAGTTCGGAGATTCGAAAGCGTTCAGGGACGCCCGCGGAAAAACATCACAGTGAGTACGAGCATCCACACCACCTTGTCTCGTCTGACGTCAATCCCATAAGGAGCACATACGGTTGAACCGCGTTAATTCAAAGTCGCATAATTCGAACAAACGGAGCACATACGGTTGAACCGCGTTAATTCAAAGTCGCATAATTCGAACAAACGGATAATTCGAACTGGTCCATTGGTCCCGGCAAAGTGACTTGTATTTAAATGGGGAGACTTTTGCTGATTGGAAACGTGTGCCATGGTAAATTCGAAAGTATTGCTCGTCTGTATAGACAATTTTTCTGAAATTCGACGCCGGAGGCCAAAGTTCAGTGCGTCAGTAGCCGCTGCAGCTTCCAAAACCCGTAACCCCGATCTTGCTCCCCTTCGGATTCGAAAGTGTGATTCGGTGTGGCCATATTCTTTCCCGCTTGTCTTTGTGCGAACAGCTTTCTTTATGAAAAATGAAGGGTGTGAGGGTGTGAGGCAGCTGCCATAAGCCAGGCCACCTCGCTTCGCGGGATAGCAGATGCGCGGTCCATTTATTTATTTATTTATTTATTTATTCATTTTTTATTTATTATTAATTTCACGGTACCTCGCAGGCTCCGAAGAACTTGCGCTAGGGGGGAACAAAATAAAACCAAATTACACAGATCAGTACTTCGAAATTCCATTGAAGTAGAGAAGGAAAACAACAAAGAATCACGAATTTGGTAATGCGGGGTATTATGAGCATGTTGGTGTCAGATTAGGTAGAAAATTAAAGCAGAAGCATCGGGAATGGCATACAACTTTATCATATGGCAACATCATCATACAATATGAGCAAGTGTTATTACAGCCAACGTAGGCAGTAATATCGATGTTAAACAACGAAGAGAAAAGAACAAAACAACAGAACTGAAACCGGAAATACCTGAAGCTCCCGAAATTTCACCCATTCCCAAAAAATCAGCAATATCTGCAGAAAAGGCAGAAGAAAAACAAGAAATAACTACGTATTTACTCGCGTAATGATCGCAATTTTTTTTCAAGAAAAATTCGGGAAATTTTTAGGTGCGTTCATTACGCTAGGTAAAGTTTTTCGACAAAACCTTTTGAGCACAGAAAACGCGAACAAGTTGTTGGTCAAAATTTTTACGATAGGTCTCATAAACATAATAAAAATTGTAAATAAAAACAAGAAAACACTGCACAGCGCTGCCACGCCCTCTGCCATGTGACGCAAAATGCAGAGATTTCATGAATCACTGAACGCGCCTGAACGAGTTAGCAGCGAGGTGACAAGTGAGAGGAATAAGTGGCGGCCGCTACCACAGGGCCGGACATCAAAACCGACATCGGGGGCGACGCAGCAAGCTGAGCGCATTTTTTTTCTTTGTCTTGTGAGTACAATATGTGCATTTAGTGAGAGTTTCTTCCCCATCAATATTGAACGCATGCTTGCCGATATCGCTAATAGCGGCAAGTCTGCGGCAATTACGAAGCTATGTCTGCTTTGAAAGGAAAGGAAACAGGTAAGCACGACCATCATCAGCTAGACTTGGCACGCCATACGACATACTGCTACAGAAAGTTCAGGGTGCGTTCATTGCGAGGGGAAAAAAAAATATTGGCGACGAAGCTTAAGGTGGCGATCATTACGCGAGTGCGATCATTGTGCGATGAAATTGTGTATATAAGAAGTACATACGCGAAAATTTTAGGCACAGTTTACACGGGTGCCGTCACCAACCACCGCGGAATATCACCAGCTTACAAACTTGCGGACTTTCCGATGAGCAGAAAACAAACAGCTGAAGAAGTTGAAACCGCTGGCATACTACTCGCTGTCAGATCGGGAGAATGCAAACACAAAAATATCATCATCATCATCAGGGACTCCACAAAAGCCGTTAGAAATCACCTTTGCGGCCTTATTCCGGCTGACGCCCGAAATATCCTACGAGCCCAAGGAAAAGGCCAACACAGAACAGTAGGGAGCCCGAAGGTGTTGAAGGGAACTCAAAAGCCGACTCTCTAGTGAGGGTAATCGGCAACCGCAGGAGAATGGACACCCTAACACCCTCACACCCTTCATTTTTCATAAAGAAAGCTGTTCGCACAAAGACAAGCGGGAAAGAATATGGCCACACCGAATCACACTTTCGAATCCGAAGAGGCAAGAAACCTAGGAAAACTCCGAAACAATATATTCCCACACAAATCCGGGCTGTCTCTCGTGTTCCCAGGGAGATAAAACGAAGAATGCCACACATAAAAATTAATACCAGATTTATTCCACACAGTCTAGAACTGTCCTATAACACCTGCCGAACATCTAGATATTCCTGGAATTTAGCACTGTCCAGCTCGGGCAATTCTACACACAAGAGTGCCAAGCTTGGGGCCCTTGCCACCATTTTTGGAAACAGGACTTCCCTCATAACTCTTTCTACGTTCCCTTCTTCATATTTCCAAATAAAGTTCCCTCTCTCTCTCCCCATCTTTCCCGCGGGCACTGCCTTTTTTTTGCACATTTTTTCTTTCGCAGCACGAAATCATTGAAAATGCACTCAGAAGGATGTGCATTACTGTCTACATTATCGTGCACGCGTTTGTAATGCTGGTAATGTGCGCTGTACTGCCAATAAACGGGACCCCCACCAGTTCGAACTCCATCTAAGTGGAAGACATTAAATATTCCCTAAGAGTTATAACGAGGTTCGACTTGCTGAGTCACGATACAGCGCAACGCTATTTCTTTCAGGAACGCCCTCCTCGTGACGGCATCGCAATGATTTCTCTTGCAATGGTCGCATCCGAAATGAGAAACTTTAGCACGAAGCTTTCTACACCTCAGTGATTGCGTCCGGCGCTCAAAAATGCGCCAAAGAAAAGCCAACTTTACATATTCGATTTAAGAAACAAATGCTCCCGTGGTTTGAATCGCACCTTCGTTCCTCGCGTTCATACAATACAACAGGGTCGAAGATATTGAGATTTCAAAGTTAAGCATTTTTGTCTCACTGATAACGACTCTGCAGGGAAGCCAACTTTTTCTGCCGACGATAATGATCGTGCATGAAATGAATCATGTTCATAAGGCAGCTTTCTGTCGTTGAAAGCAAATGTTTTATAATCCAAATTAAAAGACCAACATTGGTATCGTCATTTCAAAAACAGTCTGCAGGAAGGCCAACTGCTGCAATTGGTTTCCACAACGGTACATAAAGTACAGGCGCATGATCAACGTTTTATGCTTGGCTAATCCTATCGAGTGAGTGCGTGGCAGCACTTGAACGGTATAATCGTCCAAAGTGTTGAAACTAAGACTACAACGAGCGACTTCCTCACAAGAATGGAGTTTGATCGCTTTGCGGCAGAAGATACCTTTGTGTTTGAGCCATCCTTGTCGTGGGACACAGGGGCTTTGATTTTTTATCGAACCTGGCCAATTAAGCCTCCGTTAAGATAAATAGGGCAGTCTGGATATCGGGTGTGGGAACGCGATCAATAATATTCACAACTGACCAGCCCTCCTCCGCAAGAGTAGTGGCATCGAAGCGATGAGAGAATAAAGACTGACTGTGCCTTCTTAAAGGGGCCCTAAACAGGGTTCCAAAGATTGAGATTTTACGTGCGGTATCGTTGGAGTGCTATACAAAGAACGTCCTGCCGCAAAAATGGTTTAAAATCGTTCAGTATTAGCCGAGTTATCGTTCATTAAAAAATTGCCCCCACCTCCCTGAAGGGAATCGTGAGGAAGTGCGAATGCATTTCTTGCGCCGAGAGTACACGGCGTAGTAATTCTGACATCGCCTTGAGAGGCGCCCAGCCAGCGAACGGTCTAAACTGGAGCAGAGCGAGCAGGAGACTGTAGCGAGAGAGCACGGGGGAGCCGACCCACGGAGGTCTGGCGGTTTATCGCTGCATATATAGGGGGGTACGCCGCGCCGATCGCGCCGAGCCAGGTGGCTGAGAGAGAAGGCGGGCGCGCGAGAGAGAGGGGTGCGCGCGCAGCTGCAGCCAGCGAGGAGAGAGGAGGAGCGAGCGAAGGGGGAGGGACGCGCGCAGCGGCACACGGCATCTGCCGGGAGAGGAGTTGGGGTGCGTGACGTCACGGCGCGGGGGAGGGAGAGGGATGCGCGCGGCGCACACTGCCGCACCGCGAGGAGCGGTGAGGCGTGGCGTCACATGGGTGAGTGACGTCATGCGCCGTTGCTAGGGACGCTCCTCTCCGCTCCGCGCCGTTGCTAGGGGAGAGGAGGACTGCAGACGCCGCCGTCGCCGCCGCCGCCGACGGTGGAAGGTTTAGGGTCGCTTATAAAGTGCATTGCACTTAAAAGGGCCCACAACAAGGCCTGGCGCATTTCCTCGTTAACCGCGCCTCCATAGCACTGTGGAAGCGGAGACGCCACCGACCAGGTTCAAGACCTGGTCGGTGACACCAAGAGAAACAGGGTTGCGTCGAGAAGCGCGCAGCCATTGGCTCCGCTCGGCGGTACGTCACGCTTCTGATAGCAGACGACGGCCAAGCTCCGCCTACTACATCCGCCACCGCTAAGCGGGGTCGGTCGGTGGCGGGCCCGCATCGAACGGCTCCTCGCGCCGGCCGTGCTCGCGTCGGCGGAAACGAGCGATCGAAGGCAAGCTAGGGGGCTTCTTAAATCAACATGCTCGCTTACGATAATAATTGAAGATTGCCAACGACGACTATAGTGGCTCGCTAGCGTTTCGGCATGCGGCCCTGTCGCGGTGATCTCGTCCCACCGAGGTCGGGGAAAAGGCTTAGCATCGCCGCAGTTATCCAGAGAGTGATTTGCGAAGCCGCGACGACGACGATGCCCCGCGCAATTTTTCGCTGCACTATAACCCCCTTTCACATATTTCCAAACTGATTTTCAGCAATAGCCCCGCTCTGGCAAGCGGTGGCAAGTTTTAGCTGCTGCGGTGTATGTCTATCGTGCATACACCGCACAGTGGGCTGCTTGTTTACCGTGCAGGCAGATGCTTGCCGCGGTCACGCGTGTAGCGGGCGTTTGTGCCCGCAGAGATCCTCCGTGTTTTTCAGCGTTATTCATACCTTGTAAACGACGCGCTATATCTACATACTCCGCTAAGCTCGTGTAACGGATGGCGACGATCTACATCCGCCCGTGCCGTGCCGCCGGTGCATACGCCGTGCCGCCGGTGACAGAGCGCCGCGCAACCGCGTTTTGTGCCAGAGCCGAGTGCGCTGATTGGTTACAGCATGTAACGGGGCCCACCAATAGCGCAGCCGTACTGTTGAGAGCTTCGTGCGTCACACGGGTGCGCCACAACCGCTCTGTAGCACGTCAGAGCGGTGCAGAGGGCGGCAAGTAAGGGGTCGGTGAGCAAGGAAGACAGAAGGCACCTTTGTTGCGTGTTTGTGCGGCCCCTGGTTTACGCAGAGGTGTAATATTTGGTGTACCTTGTGGTGATGGGGTACTCTAGCGATTGCGTGATTAAAATGGCGACCTTCAGAAACCTATTTAAGGCCCATTTTTTTCGCAGGGGCGAAGCCTGCACCACCCCATTCCATGTTGTGCACAGTGAACGGCGAAGGGCCTTCCCTGCAGACCTTAAAGTTCCCAGTGAACTTGTGCGACGTCACCTTTCTCGATTCTATGGAGAAAACTGTTCCAGAGCTTGTTGAAGCTAAGTTCAATAAGAGCTTTATACATTTTTTGTATTGGCCACAAACCTACAAAAACCAGTCGTTTGGTCTCTCCGCTTCTCTTTCGTAAGTATCTTGTTCGTTAAGGACAGCGCTTTCTTTCGTTACTGTATGAACGGAGGCGCTGCGGCAATTTGTGCATGTCTAAACGCAAAAAGTGACCTTGAAAAAAGCAGGTGCTTGCAGCGTACGCAGTGGCAACCAAAAAACAAACTGAAAATAAAGATTGATTTCTTTGCCAGGACAGCGCGTTACAATGTGTGTCTTCACATAACTAGTCCAGGAGAAACCGGGTGCTGTCCGACGACGGCCTTAGGACTAGAGACTCCGCAGTAACGCATGAGAAACTCGCGCTTTGCATCGCGCTCCGGGTACTCCACCGTCGATGCGTGGCTGATAATTGTGGCTTCCCCATGTTGTAAAGTGGTTAGCGGGATGCCGTTCTCTCTATAAGGAGTTTCGTAAAGTACCGGAGCTGATTCATCGGTGGCGTGGGAAGCAAACTAAATATTACAAACGAACTGCCACGTAGTTTTTCCGCGTCAACCATACCTGGCCGTGCGAAAGAGATCGCCATTTTTTACCCAGAACGATAACACAGGAGTGCGCGCCAGTCGGAGCACTGCTTGCCGCCTTCTTTGCGGGTGCTCCTGTAGCACGCTGCCTCGGTAAGCCCCGTGGCACCAATCACCGTTTGTAGGGGTTGCCAAATGGAGTGTAGATCTTTATTGGAAGGTGAAAAGGGGAAAGTAATACTAAAGAGGAACCACAGGCACACAATTACAGCGCTAGAGGGAGCCACTGTTACCACTAAGTAGGCTGGAGCGCAAGAAAGATATACACGGTGTGCGATGGACGTGCTAGAAGCGCAGTTTTGTGGCCGTGTGGATCTATAACAAGCCGCATGAATTTGGCTGATGCCGTTAAACTCGTGACAGAGAAAGGAGAGATGTTCAGGCATCTCTAAGATCCTATAGTGATTCGCGATCATGTCTGTATTACTTTTATTACGCTGCCAATGACTTTTCTATTGGTCAGTCGGTGTTCCTTCTGAATTAGCTGTGGACTCGTGGACTCTGTGCTTAAGATCTCTCGCTATAATGCTTCCTTTAAGGGCACAAGGTAAGGCGAAATTTTGAAAAAATGACTTTTTGTTTTTTTTCGCAATTAGGGAAGTTCAGTTCCTTGTGCACATTTTCCATATTCACACTTGCCTAAAAAGTCATATCTCTTGCTAAAAAGAGTTTTCCCGTAAGCAAGTAGTAAGTACCCGCATTCTCTTTAAGAATGTTCTCAGTGTTTATTGTCATTTTTTTCATAAAAAAACTTCCAGTTCCTGATCTAAACGATTTTCTGGAACCAGCTGTATTAAGAAATTGCTTAGCAACCATTGCATAGCTGATTTTTCAGCGTGGGCAATCCAAAAACCATGTTGCACGTTTTTTCCACATTTGTCCTTTGAAGTCGCGCACGAAAAAACATCTTTTTGGGCGTCACACTCATGATTGCAACATTGGATGCTGTTCTTTTATTAAATGATGATAGCAACGCTTGAGCCAGCATTTTGAAATCATTCAGACCAAAACCATGGCGCAACACCACCATCAAGTGGCTTCAAGAGGTTGACAGCAAGCCAAACACTTTGTGAACAGATCTGTACGATGGTGCACAATAATAGTCAAGGAAGGACATACGACCGGCTGAAAAGCAAAAAAAAAAGACTTCGACGGAGATTACGAAGCTGGTGCTTTCTAAATAAATGGCTGCAGTGGTGTTTTTGGAAAAAAGCATTGTTTTCATCTCTTTTTCTAATTTACAGTGAATTATCTCAAAACAATGTTTTTATTACATAGGTACCCTTGTTTCCTATATCTTCCACGACAAAGAGATGATTTTTTCCCCAGTCATCTACATAACTTGTCACACCTGCTGTACTATAAATAAAAATATGCACGCAACAGTTTTTTTTTGTGACACAACTTATAATACTAAAATAATGCCACAATTTAGATACTAACAGACAAAAATTTATACAAAACTGAATTTTTTAAGAATGTGTATAATTCTAGTACAGTTAAAAGAGAACAAAATTTGAAAGAAAATGATCTATACGTTATGTAGATACCTTTAGTAGATGGCGAAAAAAATGTACGTCAAAATGCCCAAAAATGCATGGGAAGTATAGGGCCTACCCTGTGTCATGATTAAGGGGGCAAAGATGACGTGCCATAGTAGATCCAGAGGCCGACGAAGACAAAGACGAAGAGAATGCAAATTTCCCGCGAAGAGGGAGGGCCAATGACGAGGTGACGCGATGGAAGCACGTGGAGAAATGACCAATGTGGTGGTGACCCGTGCGGCGGACACGGGCACAGCGAATGCGAGAGTGCCGCGACGGCCGGGCAGAGGCTATTTAATCCCGGGGCACAGGCCGAGGGGGAGAGAGAGACCAGAAGAACGCCACAGCAGGAAGGTCAGGTGGTACGAGTCCGAGGAACAAGCCGGGGGTACGAGGCCACGCCATCGACCAGAGCCACGTCAGCCTGGGTCGGAGTGAACCGACGTGGCATCGGCTCTCACTTCCGCGTCGTACCACCAACCTGTGCTTTGGTGGCCCCAGCGGCGACGGTCGGGCGCCTGCGTACAGCGAGCACGCACCGTCAACTAACGCCTTGGCGGTCCCCACGCGGCGACGTTCCCGGAGCTCCCCGGTGCTACCTGCTTCCATGGCGACGGCCCCGAGGCCAGGGGTTGCTTCCTGCTACGAGGGCTACTACGAGGAGTAGCTGAAGAGCGGTCCACCGGGTGACTACCACGCACGACTACGTTGGTACCACCACCACCGGCACCGCGGCAGCGGACAACGACGACCACAAGCGTGTCACGGCCACGCTACGGTTACGACACGTCAGCGCCGGAGACTGCGGTAGGCCCGTCCGCTAGGGACTTGATATTATATGGCCCTTATTGTTAAGATTGTTAACATGGACGTTGTATAGAGATGAACTAGGACTGGTTCCATTATTAAGGACTTCATTGTAGTGACTTTTGGTTTGGTTTGGTGGCTTTTCTGGGTTTTTCTTAGGGATTAGTATTTAGGAATTTCTTTGGTTGAGTTCTTTGTTTGCTTTGCTGTTTATGTTGCTTAGGGGTTGTAGTTGTGTATAATAAATGTGTGCTATGATGAACGTGCCAACGATTCTCCAGTGTCCATTCTTCTGAGCTGGTCGAGACGTGCCACAAAACGTGACAAATACTTAGAATTGTTTGTCACGTCTTGTGGCACGTCTCGACCAGCTCAGAAGAATGGACACTGGAGAATCGTTGGCACGTTCATCATAGCACACATTTATTATACACAACTTCAACCCCTAAGCAACATAAACAACAAAGCAAACAAGGAACTCAACCAAAAAAATTCCTAAACACTAATCCCAAACAAAAACCCAGAAAAGGCGCTAAACCGAACCAAAAGTCACTACAATGAAGTCCTTAATAATGCAACCAGTCCTAGTTCATCTCTATACAACGTCCATGTTAACAATCTTAACAATAAGGGCCATATAATATCAAGTCCCTAGCGGACGGGCCTACCGCTGTCTCCGGCGCTGACGTGTCGTAACCGTAGCGTGGCCGTGATACGCTGGTGGTCGTCGTTGTCCGCTGCCGCGGTGCGGGTGGTGGTGGTACCAACGTAGTTCTGCGTGGTAGTCACTCGGTGGACCGCTCTTCAGCTACTCCTAGTGGTAGCCCTCGTAGCAGGAAGCAACCCCTGGCCTCGGGGCCGTCGCCGTGGAAGCAGGTAGCACCGGGGAGCTCCGGGAACGTCGCCGCGTGGGGACCGCCAAGGCGTTAGTTGACGGTGCGTGCTCGCTGTACGCAGGCGCCCGACTGTCGCCGCTGGGGCCACCAAAGCACAGGTTGGTGGTACGACGCGGAAGTGGGAGCCGATGCCACGTCGGTTCACTCCGGCCCAGACTGACGTGGCTCTGGTCGATGGCGTGGCCTCGTACCCCCGGCTTGTTCCTCGGACTCGTGCCACCTGACCTTCCTGCTGTGGCATTCTACTGGTCTCTCTCTCCCCCTCGGCCTGTGCCCCGTGATTAAATAGCCTCTGCCCGGCCGTCGCGGCACTCTCGCATTCGCTGTGCCCTTGTCCGCCGCACGGGTCACCACCACATTGGTCATTTCTCTACGTGGTTCCATCGCGTCACCTCGTCATTGGGCCTCCCTCTTCGCGGGAAATTTGCATTCTCTTCGTCTTCGTCTTCGTCGGCCTCTGGCTCTACTATGGCACGTCATCTTTGCCCCCTTAATCATGACACCCTGTACCCTTAAAATTCAAGCCAGTTCCACCGCATGTGAAATCTACTGAAACTACGACCCTATGGGTCGTACTGATGGATATGCCTCCAGCTTCGGATTGTTTCTTGTGCGCTGTGTTAGAGGGTCTTAGGGTACAATTTTCGTATGATTAGCTTCGGGATCCGTTCGATAGCATGGTTGTCAAACAGACCAGTTTTTCGCAATCATATTCTTTGTTGATGCTTCGCTTCGCTACAGGCAATTTGGAAACGCCACCTTACAAATGCCAAAGTTTTAACAATCTTCTTACAAATACCTTCACCCCAGTGCAGTTCCGGGAGGCCTCTTTCAGGTGCAGTATAAGCAGTCCTAAATGAAATTATCAAGGCACATGGACATTTCTTTTATTTTGAAGGTTTTTTTTTCTGCGGTGGAAACCGATTTTTGCGCGACAGGAAAACCTGCTCCAGCGAGAGCATGACACGATGCCAGTCGAGGTGGACGTCGTCTCCAGCCCTAGAGCAGCTCCGCTGTTAAAACCAGTTGGCCTTGCCTCCTTCACCGACCACAAAGGGGAGAGAGTGTTTCCATCGTCGAGCATGGGGTCATGTTAACAGCAGAATAGTTCTCTTTTCTTTTAGTTGGAGATCGATTACTTGTGTCGGCATCAATAAACGGTGATCTTTTTTGGCACTGCTATAGGTCAATTTAGGGAAGGTGGAAATGGCCGTTACAATCAAAGGGAAGTGTGGTGTATTAGGAGGACGCGTACCAAACGATGAATGCAGCGTGCTTTTGCTAACGAACGAAACTGGGAGATTGTAGGAAATATTTTCCTACGTCCATATTGGGGGTTTTTGTTAACGTCTTCACTCATTGGCCACACAAGAAGATCCCTAACAGGAATATCAACTCAATTCAGTTGCAAAGTAGAAAGGTCACCAACGTTTCCTTGTAGTGATTTTATAAAAACATGGTAGTTCTGCTTAAAGAGGAACGTATAATGAGGAGGAGGTAACGTTTCGAATATAGTGTCGTGTACTATTGTTTACGTGGGCCCTTCAGATGCGCAATATTTTTGTTGTTAGCGTACTAGTTACTTTTGAAAAATGTCGTTGATTTCTTTTCCCCCTGTAGGAACCACAAAGATCAAGATGTCTCGGAAGTGGAAATACGAAAATTTTTTATGCATTTATACGGTTTAGGCCTCGGAAACATGGCTGTGATCAATATCTACGGGGACAGCGTGAAAGACGGCTTGTTTAGAGTAGCTCTCGACTTCCTCAAGGTAATGTTTCTAGTATATTAAATAAAATACTTCCTTCCGCGACAGCAATGTTTGGATCCGCCATTTTCTTGTGAGACCGCGAAGCGGTAGCGTCAATCGACCGCTGATGAAAGCCCATGTTCCCGCTTGGACATGTTCTCTAACGTACAGAAGCCCCTTCCATGGGTCATTCGGAAGATTCTTACAGACCCCAGAAACCGGTTTTACCGATCACCGACGGGCGAGAAGCAGAAATCGGTCGAGGAGCGAAGGAAACGGTGAAGCTAATACAGACGAGGGAAGTCTAATGTTGTGCGGCAGTTTTTTGGAATAGATGATGAACCGCAATTTGCTAACTCTATAGAACTAAAGGTGTTCATATTATTGGCTTGTTACGTTCCCCGCAGAAACGTGTGTTACAGATACGTGCCGGCACCTACATGTAAAATTTGAGCGTAAGGAAATAGGAAAAGGCTATAACAAAGCACGTTGTCACTTACTGTCTTCTTTGACTGGCCATTGCCAAACAGGTTCCCAATTGATTGATTGTTTGGTTTAACGCGCCGCGCCGCTAGACAAGCTCCGCGACACTACACAAGCAATGGACCGCTCAGGATTAATGTTGACCACCTGGGAAGTCTTCAACTTGAGCTGATATCTCGAACACACGGGAGCTTTCCCTTTTGGCTTCCATTAGAAAAGCTGCCGCCGCTGTCTAGATTACGAACGATATCCTTGGGCTCAGAAGGACAACGCCTTGCTAACACAGGCACCACAGCTGGTCGCTGGTCATTAGTGAGCCACAAACACTGGACGAAAAAGTAAATTACTAAAAATGTGAATGATGATGGTGGTTATGGGAGAAGCTGTTGTGTGGTTGGACGCGGTTGGACACCCATGTACGACAACGAGAGGGCATATTCTGCGATTGGGTATCAACGCTTTCGCAATCGCAAGATCATGTAGATAGCGTAGTAGTCGATATTTTTGAACTGAATTATAAATATTGGCTGTGTCTATATTCACAGAGATTTCCGGATTGCTGGGTGGCTGGCTAGCTGGCTCACTTGCCTGACTAGCCTGACCTGGTTTGGACCGGCCTGGGTTCGATTTGCCTGGCCTGCCTGGGCGTGGATTAGCTTGGGTGTGATGGACTTGGCTTGCCTTGGCTCAGAATATCAGCCCTCAGCCGGTACTCCCGCGCATAGGCTTTTATCTTTGGGTGAACATTTTCAATAAGCAATCAGAGCTTACTAAGGTTCAGTTTTTAGAAGTGACAAGGTAAGAGGGTATAACATTTTTGCAACTTCCTGCTTCTCGCAAAAGCCCGCCCAGATATCACGCTTGTTTCCACTGGCACAGGTATATGCAATATAGGTATAGGTTTCCATAAGTATATGCAAAACAAGTTTTTCGGTGGTTTTCCTACCCAATTCGTAATGGTGTGAATCAGTGTTCGAAAACGAACTACGCATTTTCACGTATTTAACAATGTGTTATTTCCGCTGACACCTTTACCCATTCCCACGTGCCCTTTTCGCGATCCTTAAATTTTCTTGCCGAAGTAAATATCTCAAAGCTTATCACGAGGAAGCCTCTTTAGGTGTTGCCGAACAAGCACAGCATCCTGACAACATTCTCAAAACTGTATTTTTTTCTCCTCTGCCCTACGAGAACAAACTCACGTCGCCTCATGCTTTCTGTTTTAAGTGTCGTAATTCCGAAAGATGACACGTACGGGGATGACGGGCCCACGACTACAATAAAATTTACCGCCTTGTTTCTGAACATCCCTATTTGAGTGGACCCCAGCGGGCACCTGCTGGCGTTCGCAAAAAGTTTTTTTTTTCTTTCAGACTTCATACAAGTATTTATTGGAGCTTCACCAAAATAATTTCTTCTACGTGGTCCTGGGTGCTGCCATCGATGATCCGTCTAAGTACCGATTGTTGGAGCTAATGAAGTAAGCATGTGCGCATGATTATTGCCCTGAAATAATGCGCCAATAATCTACGCGGATGCCATAAAAACCTTGTCTTGTTCATCTGGGACCATGTTTGACGACAAGTAGCTTGTGTACCCTTTTTAACTACACTAACGGATAGAACTAGAATGAAGAAGACATGACAAGCGCAGATTCTTCATTGTAGTCCTGTCAATAAGATGCAGTTTTCCAAAGTTTAGATGCAGCATCAGCTAGCCTGTTAAGGTTTTGCTTGCAGGATGCCGTGACGCAACGTTGTGGGGTGAAAGGGGGCGGGTGTAGATGTAGCCACGTGAGACGGGGAGCTAGATTATTAGGGCTTTCGTTCCGGACAATGGCATATTTTCGCGCGCTGGTCTTGAGACGTCTGCGGAAGTACGAAGCACCCAACGGGAAGTGTGGTGAAGGAAGTCTGCAGCTGCAGATTCGCTGTTTATGCAAACCAAGCGTGGACTAGAATAAACAGCGTTGCAGTGGCGTCCCCGCGGCCACTGAACCAGCCTTACATCCTGCAATGCGTCCCACTGATCCTTAACGGGCTATCCCGAACGTGACTTAGCCCAGCAACGTTCTGCATTGACCGTACTCCATTTGGGAACAGCTGAATCGCTGTGCATACGTGCATCATGGGTCTCTCACAGCCGGTCCCTATATTGAGGTTAACTTGAAGACACTATGGGCGACAATAATATCACGTGGGCACTGTAGGTCACAGCAGAAAATTAAGAGTAGCATTGTTTACACGACTGAGAAAATTGTCTATTATTCTTCATGTTCTGTATGCGACGGGGCGGATTCGCTGCTTAAACCGCGAAAAAAAGTGCACCGACCATGTGTAACAAAAATTCGGTTAAAGTAAAGCATTTTGTGTCTCATGTGGTGACATGAGGTCACCACCTTATCCCCACGCTTTTGTCAATCCAACCGCAGTCTTAATGGTATTTTTATCCTTTGAAACTTTGATAAGACCTGCTAAAATATTTCAAGTTTGTATTGCTGCACGAAACAGTTCATTGACTCTGAAGGGGTTTTGTTTCTCTAACTTGATTTACAAAAACGTTTTTTGGGTAGTTATGTATTTGTACATTGAGTCGAGCGTCAAGGCTATCGCCCCAATAGGTTAAGACGGCGTAGCCTGGTTTAGTGGTTTCGGGTATAATTTTGAAACATTTAGATTTTGTCCCCTGTGAATTGGTTCCCGCTGTTATCAATAGCAAAGCGTAAGGTGCCTCATTGTGTAAAAAAATTGGAGTTATGGCTGTCCTGTACAAAAGAAAATGTACAACGGCAAGGAGTAAGATCAAACACAGTACGTTCGTGCGTCTGAAAAATAAGTGCACTGTAAGGCATTGTTTGTAGCTTGTAGGGCGCGATTTCAGAAATAACAAATGCTGCTCGAACAGAGAGGATCAAAATGGAAGGTGTAAAGGACTGGCCTACCATCACCATGCGTCCTGTTACCCTCCTCTCTCTGTCCTCGTCCTGTTGAAGCAGTATTTATTGGATTAACAATGTGTTCATAGAAATTCGCTAGTGAATCGAACCGGAGCCTGTGGAAACGAAGCCGAGTGCGCTAGCGCAGTTGTTCCTCAGTACGGCGCCTGCAGCGGATAAAGAGCCTTGTGGGTGTGGCGATGACGTCATGGCAGACGGATGTGACGTCACGTGCCTGCGACAGAGATGCAGATAACAGGTTGACTCCAGCCACGGAGAACGCTGATTGCTGGCAAACAGAGCTCGCATCAGTAGAGTAGTGACACGAAATTTCAAAGCTGAAATAACAATGCCAAATGCTTTATTGTATGTGGAACATATCTTCAGAAAGGTTCAACAGCAACCGTTTACTGAAAGGCGTTTTGAATCACTTTTTATCTTTTCACGCACGAGGAAGCTCAGATCGAATACCCTTTCCACATAGGGACTCGCCGTGTGCCGCACCCCCAACTGTCAACGTTAGCGCTCCCGTGAATTGGCGAAAGAGCTGGCTGCTGATTTGGGAATGAAGTCAGTCTTTCAGGGGCGTGTGATCAGTTACCCTCTGGTCGCGCTCGCTAGCTCTACCGCGTGCGCGTAAAAAAACAGTTTAAAAAAGTAAAACGAAAATTTTGTGTCAACAATTTTGTAAAAAAAGGCGTACTGTCTCCTGCCTTCTCAGTTGCCTTGCAGCAACCGTGTGAGAATGGGCAGGGTATCCCACAGTATCTAATTTGCTCACATTCTCTCACGTGATCATTCCTAAATGTGCCTCACAATTGTTTTGTTAAGTTGACGTTCGTGCTCTTCGGTGATCACTCTTCTCAGAACAAGCTTCTTCACTCTTCGCAGTCATGGATATTAAAAACGCAACCCGCTGTGATATCTGAGATAGCTTTCTATCCCAACAAATGAGCTTCACCCTTTGGTGCCGACCATAATTAAATCGTCTAAGGCTCTGCCTGTAGTGCGCTTAACGGAACCCGAAGATGCGTCAGGTCTCCTGCTTGGATCGGTGTGCTTACGCGTCATGCGCGTCTTATTCCTGCGCTATCTGTTCCTCCTATCTTCTGCGTGCTTGTATCTCTAACGCACAGCTCTTCCTGTGCAGTGAAATCTTCGTGCCCTCCCTGTTCATCGCCGTCGCCCACGTCTCCTACGACCACCGGTCACTTCCCGATTGCCGCATGCTCCCACCGACGTGGCTCGCGAGCTCGATCCCGGGAAACCTTCAGCCGTCAGATATCAAATACGGACGCCCACTGGTTAGAAAAGACTGTCCCACTTTCCATTTCTCCCTTCGTTGCGCTACAACTGTTAAATTCTAAGATCAAGCCAAATTCGCATAGGAACGGCTTGCTCAAAAGGATAAGACACTTGAACAATAGAGTTCGCACGATTGTCCTTCTAACCTCTAAAATGCGCTGCGGCACTTTTTCATGCAAGGTACCAACTTCACGGAAGCGGGTAACAATGTTAGGACTACATGCGGGTGACCTATCACATGCACGCAGATAAATGATGTAGATAATACTACTCAGGAACCTATGCCGCCAAAAATGACAACAAAATATATACCTTGACAGACTAAAATCTTCACGGTATTCAGGTGTTTTATCTGCAACTTGTATGAGGTATGTTTTCTTACTTGAGACAGGAGGCGGACCCCTTGACACGTCAATTTTTTATAGGCGTTACATGCAGAAAATTGATTTTGTGTCTGGTAAAAACTTGTCTGACAGGAAATTGCGCCATTTCTAGACGCCCGCTGAATTTCTTGAAAGTGGTTACTGTTTTCTTCAGATCACGGTCTTGCACCCTACCTCGCAAATCCCTGCCAAATGCCGTATCTGTTTGAGGCGCATGTAAAGAATTGATACCGTTACTGCAATGCCACGCTATCAGCTAGAAGGTCCTGTAATTGTGGCTCTAATATTCGATGTTAGGACAAACTGAAATTAATTGATATTTAGTCTACATTTACTTCATGAAAACGTTTATTTGCATCTTTCATTTGCTGTCGAATAACAAAGAAAAGAAAAAACCAAGCTTGTCGCTGTAGTAGGATTTCCAGTTCAATCACAATTAACGCCGGGCGCATATCCAAATTTTAGAAAACTAAAGTGTTTGAAAACTGAAACTTTCTAAAACTGAAAAGCTGAACAAAACCCCACCTCTTACTAATCGATGTCAATACTCGATGTCAAGAGTGCTGCCGAGCTTCTTACAGCTTCACCCACTGTATTTGTAAGGGCGGCTCAAACTCGTGGTGTTACCAGCTCGGTGCGAAACTTCCCACTCTTCCTACGCAAGCTGAAAAAATCCACGAATGCCAAATATAGATACACCATGAAACAATAATCAACTTTTTCTGCCCATAAGGAGCCATAAAGACAACATACGACCTGAGTACAATAAAAAATTGGCTTTTGAAAAACTCGGATCAATATTTTAGCTAGGAAAGGCCTTTTTTACGTAAAACCACAAATATAAGAAAATTTTTCAATTTACGCTTTACGATGTGAGCATCGCCGCAGTAAAGAGAAACACTAAAATCAGTGTAATCAGCGTTTAAGTGCACGTTACCTATAAAGTGATACAATCTAAAAGGACTGCAGTGAAATCTAGTTGGTACCTTTTTCATTGAAACCGGAAAATAAAACACATTATGCAAAAACCGTATTACCCAGAAAGGTTAAAATCAAGAGGAAAATGCGCCTGCTACGTCAGCAACTCACTTATATTGAGCAACGTTGAAGGTGCTGGTTAATTTGTGCGGGATGTTCTTCTTTTCAACGTCCAGGGCTACTTTCTTGTGCAAAGTAAAAAGGGAGCTATCGGTGTTTTTCGCTTCTCCGGGCGCAGTTTTGCACAAAAATGTGTGTCCTGTCATTAATAGGAGAATCCAGCCGCCGGCCGATTGGAAGTCTCCAGTGAGCAAGAAGAGCGTGGATGTGTCAATTTTATCGCGTAGAACTGACCCTTCGACGTTGACTCCTGCCGGTGTAACTTCCTCGAAACATGTAAAGAGGACGCCTTCCGTTGCGATTATGATACGTTTTGCAAGATGGCGCAGTGTATCGCGTGACGTATCGTCATCATTGGACGGAGCGGCTACGCTTAGCAGCAATGTTTTCGCCGCAAAACCGGCACTGCCACGACCTCAGCGGCTTCGCAACGTACAGATCGTGCTTTTTGTAAAGCAGTTTCAGCTACTATACCGAAGAGTAAACGTTAGATTTCTAGAAAAGTAGGTAAAGGTCCAATTTTGCGATCATATTATCCAATTTTCGGCAAAAATATGATCGTATAAAACGCACAAAGAAGCATTATTTCTATGGGACGTTGGCCGAGAACAAAAAGAAAAACGTAATGAGCCGTAAAACGTATTATGCCGAATCGTATGAAGGAGATACCACTGTATGTGCCCGGCTACGATCTTCCAGTCAAGTGTCTTGGCGTTGCTTCAGTTCGGCAGCCGCCAATTGCGATAACAAGATTCTCATGATGTCAGAAAGATACCGCAAGAAATTGGCTGCAGAGGAGCCACTCTTCCACTCTTAGTCTTTATTTCCTAGAACATTTGTTTCAATTCTGCCACAATTCTTTTTGTTTTTGTCGGGATAAAACAATCGTTGTTATGGGGAGAAAGCAATTTTCCTAAGGAACCAGATAGTATTCTGTCTTCATGTCTCCAAAAAGCGCCAAGAATAGAGTTTCCAAGGTTTCGCAAAAAAAAAATGCGCTGCTTGCAATATTGGGGCAAGGGTGACGAAACAGTGTAGCTGTTCGTCGACCTAGCTTTTTCTCGTATTGCTAGGTTTTGGCAGGCAATGCTAGGTTTTCGTAAGTTCTCTTATGTTTAGCGATGTTCTTGCTGAGCTCGAGTAATTGTTGAGGGGTACAGCCAAGATTGGGAGGATTTTCTTTGCTACTCCGATCCGTCCCCTACACTATCAGCCTATCACAGAAAGGAATAATCTATGTTGACAAGCAGCTGCGCTGATTCTCCCGCCTTGACAACTACAGCAACCTGCGCATATTTTGCTCATTATAGCAGCCAAAGAAATACTCTCGCTTTAAAATGGTGTAGATAGCGGTGCGCCTAGGCATATGCCCCTTCTGCAAACATTCGAGCTGGCGCGTAAGCTGGCTTCACGGTTTTATTACCCTATTTGAGATGGTACAGGCTAAACGTGCGGTGCAGTGCTTTATTTTTCCCTCTCGCCACCGGACGATGCGCAAGCTTGTACAGCTCCCATGTGAAAAGAACGGTAGTTTGGTGACAGATTTGGTGCATTTTGTATCCGAACCTTGTAACAAGCGCCGAAATGCCTCATTTCACCAACCTCTAACTTTTGCCGATCACCAGAAACTTCTCTCTCGAACCGAATTCATGCAATTTGGATTTTGGTACTGTTCAATGGTGTGGCAATGTTGGTTCCATCCAGCAGTTCCACTTTGTCGTTTGGATTTTACCGCATAGCTGCTCTAGAACTGCCTATGACGACAGTCTGTCCTGGTATCGTGTGATGCTCCCTCCGGAGCGGGTTTCTCCGCCCTACAAAAACCCATTCCTGGACTAGAAAAAAAATGTGTTTGACTCCCCTGGCATTGGAATCGGTAAAACAAGAAAGTTAACTGGGCAGCGAAAACTGCAGCTGAGCATGATTTGCGGGTGGGCGGCTGTCGTGTGGTTGTGCTTGAAGAGCGACATCCTGCTGGCGGGTCGCTGGCGTCATTTCCGTGGCGGATATGACGTCAGTAAAAGCTTGGTCTATCCCGGCATAAAACACTCTCGGGTTAAACTATAAAACCCGAAAACGAACGTCCTTAAGCATAACGTACCCGTCAGTACTAAAGGTCGCTTCCCCGCAAGAAATCCCTGTGTGCAGGGGTGCACCGTTTACAGACCGCTTGCTGGCGTCATTTTCGTGTCGGATATGACGTCAGCAAAATTATTTGTGTAGCCCGGAGTAAAACACTTTCGCGTTAAAAATTATACTAAACAACACACTTGTCCTAGGGCCTTTATACTTTGATAGGAGGAATAAATGGCCTCTAGAAAAATGCCTTCCCAGCAACAATTTATTGCTTAGATGTGAAGGCGGAATCGAGGGGATTGGTGAAAGTACACACTAAACTTTTTTACACCCTTTTAGCCAAAAAGGGTGTAGCATAGGTGGAAAAAGGGTATTGGGAGGCCTTTACACCCTTTTTCTTGAGTCTCAACTCCCTTTTCCTAGCTCTACGCCCTTTTTGTTTGAAAAAAAAGGGTGTTGATCAACTTCAACACCCTTGGTTTTTCTTAGGGTGTTGAAAGGGCGTGGAAAAGGTGTTCAGCTGTTCATTGAATAAGGCCATGTTCGGATGCTAATAGCACTGTAAAGAAGAAGACATCCCCTCATATACTCCTCTACTCGCAAGAAATTTCCAAACGCAAAAAAAAAAATAATTGCTCTTATGCAACGATCACTCGTTTTCTTATTCGGTGCAACACATTCCCCAAGTTTAGCTTTGGCACGTGAAACACCAATTTGAACCTTCAAAATTAAGAAGACTGTAGTCGTGTGGCGAAAAGGATGTTTACCAACTGCAACACGCTTGGCTTTCTGTAGGTTGTTGAAACGGTGTGAAATAGGCGTTCAGTTGCAATAAAAGAACAACGGAGCTGGGGGTCGACCTAGTTTCTTCCGGTGTTGCTAAGTTTTGTTATGTTTGCCAAGCTTTACAATGTTCTTGCTCAGCCAGGATGACCACTCAGGGATGAGGCGAAATTTAACCGGCTTTCACAAGGCTGTTCCAGTGTGCCCCCCTTCCCCCCCTCCACATTTCCAGGAGATCCAAGAGGGAAACAAGGTAGGTCGGCCCCCAGCGTTGCTGTTTCTCCAGCCTTGCACCACTATTGCAAGCTGCGCGAATTTTTTTACCTTTTAGAATCCAAAAAAGACTTGTACCTTTGAAATGGTACAGTAAGAGGTGCGCATACGCATACGCCCGTTGAGCTCACACTAACAAGCTCGAAAGCCGACTTCACTGTTATAATACCCTATCTGTGGTGGTGCACCCTTTACAGGTGCCCCAGTTCTTTTTCTTTGTATTTTTTGCTAATGCCACCGAAACTACCTCCTGAAGCTTAGAGAGCTTCACTGGTAATAAATTATGCCAATTCATATAGCTGTAAACATCGTGAGGTACAACCCCCCCCCCCACCCGCTTGTAGAGAATGTTCAGTCCACCCGTGTAAACAGGTACAAAATGCCTCCAAAATTGGAGGTCTCTCCACCTTTTTTCTTCATTGGCGGTCTTTTCTTACACCCTTTTTTTCTTTACGCCCTTTTTCTTAGTTTCGAACACCCTAATCTGTATCTTCACACCCTTCTGGAAAAAAAGGTGTTGAAATTATGAACACCCTTTTTGAAGTGTTGAGGTGGTAGGGAAGATTTGTATGGTATTTATTAAAATTTTATAAGTTACGGATCAGAAAAACTACCGAGTAATTAAAAAGTGTTTGCAAATCCACGTTTTTATTTGTATATTCTCGTAGTAAAATCCATACTTCCAAAATTAGCGCTAAAATATCAGTTTTTTGCGACAAGCCCACCGACTCCATCTGGGGGCTTTCCTCTGCTGGGTATAAAAGCAAGAAGAGCACATGTATTGCTAAGTAAGTATGCACTCCCTGTACCGCTTGCGTCCCGTGTTCCAACTGTAACTTGTACGTATTGGCTGTTTGTGTTGAATGCTGCGCGCTCCGCCGTTTGACATTGCCTCTGCGCATGCCATCACCTCAAAAAAAGGGTGTGAGACTCAACGCCCTTTTTTTAGGGTGTTGAGCATCCTCAACACCCTTTTTTAAAGGTGTTGAGCTCAACACCCTTTTTTCATCCATACACCCTTTTTTTGCCAAAACACCTTTTAAGGTGTTAGCCATGAGACAAGATTTTTACACCCTTTTCGGCAAAAAGGGTGTAAAAAAGTTTAGTGTATCGTCTCCTTTATTTGTCAATTACAAACTCAGCAGCCCTGGACGGCCATACAATCTCTTTCCTTCTACTACTTGCACTCTCCCCAACCCGGTAGCGCCCTCAGTGCTTTAGTCAAGGCACTGGTGAAACTTGAAACGACGCGTGGTGGAAAGCAATAACGTAGGGAAAACTTGGTGTGCCACGGCACATAGTTGCGTATCACTGATCAGAGTGTTGCTGCTTCTGGTTGCCTTGGCCCAAAGGCACTAGCCGCTCGCGGATCAAGTTATTGGCGTGTGATCTCGGTTGAGCATGGGGCACCACTTTACGACATCTGGCCGAAACAGGTCTCCCAGTCACTCCGATTGTAAAGCACGTAATGTGTTTGGCATTGAAAAAATACAGGTAGCGATGGTGGAAGCTTAGCGTTCTCAAGCTGCCGTTCCTACATTTGGCCTAATGCGCACTGAAGCATTGCCATCAACGGTGGGAGTCTGAGAACCGAAAAGGGCTGTAACTCATCTTTTATCAAAACTACCCCTAAAGAAATTATATGATAATTAGTCAATGAGGCGAGTTATTCATAACCCCGAATTGCATTTACTTTGAAAAGTAGTTGTCAGTGAAGATGTAAAAGTTACAGAATTACTGTCTGCTGCTGTCAAAACACAGCCATTTATGGACTAAGTATGGTTAGAGAAAACGTATCGCTGTCGTTTTTCCTGAACTATCCTCGACCAAATGATATGAAATTATTCCATTAAAACTACTGCAACGTTACGCAGCTAAGCTGAATCTTTTGCAAAGATAAAGCACAGCTACCGTAGTTCAGCAGATTTCACACCGGGTGGCACTGCGTTTATTATTTTTTGAATCAATGCTTCTCGCATGAAGAACCAGATATGTGACGTGCTTTCGGTGGTGGCCAATGCTGGTGTCCAAGTCCCCATGGCCATCTCGTTGTCCCTGAGCGGCCGCCTGTACGTACCTCAATTCAACAATCCTGACCTACTGGATCTGCGCGAGTACGAGCTGTTCGGCCCATGCCAGGACTTTGAAGGGGACTACCACTACAACCTGGGAAAGGTGAGATGACTTCTAGGGAACGACGACATCAAGGACCCTTTTCTCGGCTGCACAAATTACCGGCAATTCGCCATGTTTTTTTTGCGCTAGCACGACGTAAGCAATCAGTGACCTGCTCCGCCTAAAGCTATGACGACATGCAGTGTAATTTTACGATTCACTCATAAGGATCGCAATCAAGGTATCAAATATTGCGCAGGAA
Organism: Haemaphysalis longicornis; assembly: GCF_048455015.1. Taxonomy (NCBI): domain Eukaryota; kingdom Metazoa; phylum Arthropoda; class Arachnida; order Ixodida; family Ixodidae; genus Haemaphysalis; species Haemaphysalis longicornis. Next base: position 93,707,558 of record NW_027526385.1, read on the forward strand.
AGATATAAAGACACATGGCATGTACTATAAAAATTAACACAGTAGCTGAGGCTGACAAGAAAAATACATTTCTTCAGGTCAAAATTGGCGTCAACACCGCAAGGAGATCGAGTGATGTTGATCCAAAAGTGAGCGAAAGGCGGATGTCGTGCTAATGTACATTACCCAATTTTTTTTACCGTATCTATTTATTTCTTTCAACCGATTTTAGTAACATAGTTCGGCTCTCTGCTTCAATGCAAGCTTTGTTGCGTTATCACCTTCCCACACACCCAGGCTATCGTTTGCTGCTATGTTACAAGTTTATGGCGTGATCACAGAAAAATACGGCTGCGACCATCGCTTGTGTGGCAGTGGGGTCCACACTTAAAGGGACACTGAAGTATTACGAGCGCAAATTGTAGTACGGAGTCCCTAGGCACCGTTTCGACCACTCTGAGCGAGTTTACGCGAATTTATTAAGTAGAAAATTCAATTCGATAATGCTGTCCTCCTCTCTGCACCCTCGAACATTTTCTGTGGCATTTTCGTGTGACGTCACCAGAAGATGAGCTGGCAATTGGCTGCGGTACTGCACCGCTCGCCGGCCTTCCGGCAGAGTCAGTCGGCCCAGTGTTTTGTCCGCCAGCCGCCGACGGGCCTTCACAATTCGTTCGCTCAGTTGAAACGAAGCCAGGACACGTTTGCGAATGGGAGAATGTGCGTTTCTTTGCTTTGTTAGTTTGTATACTGTATCTAGCTCCAAGTCAAGGTCGCTTCACACAAGCGCTGCACAAGCACACATGCGACGCTTCGCTGACTGGAAGCTGCAGTAGGAAAATATAACGCCACCTGAAGGCGGGAGAAGAGTCAGCGAAGGCAATATATGTACTAAGGAAATAAAATCAACTGATACTTTTGCCGTACAGCGTAAAACAAGGGTGCAGGAAGCACTTTTTTGCGCTGGGTGAACAAGCACAGAGGTCCGCACCACGACCGCACATCTGCGAACGCTTTTAAGCCTAAGAAATGCAATTGCTAGACTTGAGATATTGTGGAAACTTGTGGGACGCTTACTGCACGAGCGCAATGCAACAAATAGTAACCTAAGCTGCTTGAAATGCCAAAACTAAATAAAAGTGTAAACTGGTTATACATTATATATCTTATATTTCCAGCGTAAGCGGGGCTCGCCCGTGGCCGAGCGGTCTGCAGCGCTAGGTGTTTTACAGCAAGAGCTTTGGAAGTCGCTAATTCGAACCCCCGGGGTTACATTCTTTTTATTTTATAAGGTGACTTTTTCGTTTTCGGCACATGTTTTCTATACTGACTTCACCTTTTTTTGGGCCGTAACGTTCACTGTTCCTCGAACTAGTTCACAGAACGCACGCAGGCTGACACTGGCGCGCTAGCGAGTTCTCATTGGGGTGCGGTTGCCATAAGCACCGACTGCATGCGGGCAGTAGGCACAGGCCAGAATCAGCACACCCTTGGCCTGGTGCGAGCACGGTTTTTACGATACAGGCATGAGTGAGGCAAGCTCCAAATATGCGGCAAAAGTGCATGGCACTTGAACGTCTGCGGTGTCGCGGAGGGTGTTCATTCAGTGCGTAGGCCTCGGCTAGTGATTGCTACAATTCCAAGCCGTCCTGGAAAGCTTATCTTAGGCATTTTACAGCCGACAACATGCAGAAGCGCAGAACGACGATAACTAAGATATCGAGAATGCCCATCCAACGATGCCATCGGATGTCGAGCATTTAATTTTACATAACCGAAACCGAAACTTGTTTGGTTGCTAACCTTGGTCATCGTCCAATCACGGTGCGTCGCCTCCCGTCGTCCCAGCCATTAGTTGGTGTGGCCGCCGCAAACCGCGCATGGTAGTTTTTCTTCTTTCGCGCTTTTTAAAATAATTACCGACTTTTCAACCATATAAACGATGAAAAGTCTGCTAATTTGAGCCAGTCTACGCAGTGGAAGCAAAAATTAGGCCCATCTCCCGGCGAGGGGGACTCGAGTAAACGCGTCGCATAGGGGGTGGGTTTATTGCGTTAACGTTTAGTGTTTGGGGAGTTGGTGGTAGTGAATGCGTTGTATCAGCAGCTTCTTGACGTAGTTTGATTGAGTCAAGGATATAAGGCGCGTTTGTAGCCTCCCATTCTGTGTCGGCTTTGTGGCGCAGTGGGTAGAGCACCATGTACATTGCGTTCCGCCCGCAGGGTCGAGGGATCGAAACCAGGCGCCGGATAGTATTTTTTTTATATAGTGTAGGGGGAGGGGTGCGGACTACGACTACGGACGTCAACGCGGGTGACATCGTGAGTTACTGAAATGCTCTGCATTTAAAACGGGAGCTTGACGAATTCACCTCAGTCTCCCTTTAAAGGGAAACGGCGAGCGCGTGGCCACAGCGCTCCGCAAAGCGCCGGCGCTGAGAAGTGGCGAGAATGGGAAGCGGCCGGCACATGCGCGCTGGCCTCAGGAGGAGGAGCAACCGCCTGTCGTCTGCTACGGCGCGCTCCTGCCGCAGAGCCGGCGAGAGCCGGGAAACGCCGCTGTCGAAGGCTGCGTTAGACGGGAAGCACGCCTATCTTCTCGCCCGAACTTGAGCGCGCTTCGTACCGCCATATATTTCTTCATTGACTGTACTCACTAAATAGACCCTCTTTTAACAGAGGAACTGTTCTAGAGATGGTCCTGACGAGTCCCTGCTGGTATCGTGACATGCTCTCTGGAGCCAGTGCTTCCGCCGCCCGAAAGCAGGTTCCCAGCAGTTTAAAAAATCACAAAAAGTAAAAAAAAAGGCCCTAGGGCCTTCATATTTCGATAGGAGAGGGCTCATGTCTCCCCTGGAGAAGTATCTTCTCAGCAAATCGTGGGTGATTAGAGGTGAAGCCAACTTTAAGGGGTCGGTGTATGCATAGAAGCTGGCTTTTCCGCATTTCCTGTCGCCCAGTGAAGGATGGCCATCTTTAGAGGGGGTATAAATACAGAAAACGGCTTTAACTGTTGTTTTAGCGGAACTATGCGGAAATAAAATGTGTGACAATTAGTCGCCAAGACGACTCTCCCTTTACGTACGACAGCTTAGCTACACACCCTTCTTCACCGAGGGAAAGGGAACTCAATTTTTTTACAGTCAACTATACGTGTGAACCATTCGAAGAGCCTGTCAGGCAGAACACCTGCATTTCTTGGCCCCTTTTGTTTTGTATTCTTTCCGTGATGGGGCACGCTATCCCAGGGCAATAAGCACAGAGGTAAATTTTGGTCAATAATGATTTGGCGTGATTATTACTCGCGTGTTTAATATGTATGTCCAACAACATTCATACAGAATACGAACTCATGTTCCAGCCATACTATACGAAGCAGTAGCTGTGTGCGGCCTAATTCTTTTGGCTGTGCCGACTCCTACGACGGGCCGATAATGCCGCAAGCCCAGCCCGCGCAAAATGTTTCTGAAATGCCTTCATCTCAGGCTCATAGTAAATTAACACACGCTCTTACCCTTCCCTAAGCAAAATTACCGTTTTAAGGGGCATCGCAATGCATAAAAAGACGAGTAAGGAGGTAGACAGGACGGCGCTTTAGCCCCGTCTAGTCTGCGTTTTCCCGTATTTCTCTTTGCGGTACTGTCAAAAAGCTTTCTAGATGACACAAAGCAAAAAAGGCACCTCGTGATATAATAACAATTAGTTTCAAACTGATTTCCAATTTAAAATAAGCAAAACGAAACTGTAAAACATGTGAAGCTTGATGGTGAACACGCAACGCACAATGCCACCTGAGGCCTACGTTGCTTTCTGGCCTGCACTTCCGCCTGAAGAACTTCGGGGACTGCACGACGCTCATAAGCACGTCGACGAGCAGGTTCACGAGTACGCTAGCGATTATGCTCACGAGCGCGCGCCCGCATAACCGCCTGCTCATCTGCCGAACGAATCACCCGTGGCCTACCCCTAGGTAGGCTGAATATGAATTCAGATCATTAAATCTTCAGAGCTCCTTAAGATGCGCTTTACTGCATGGAGTTTACATTACACTTTGCACGTTCAAGTCAGTTATTTCCGGCATCGCTTGAAAATGTCGGTATTTATGCTTCTGCGCAATCTCGGCATTCCGTGCTAGATGTTTCAGGCGGCAGCCCACCTGAGATACTGTAGCTACTGTTTATTACTATCGGGTGTAATATCTTAAAGCACTCTAAACAAAGTAAAAGATGCCAGCGGAAGTGGAAATGTGCACCGAGCTAGCAAGGTCGAAAAATGGGAGTTCACATATAATTTTACAAAACGTGCTACAGCATTAAGATGGTAGTATTAAGAAGCTGTTCGTTTGCTGCTACCTTCATTTTTCCTGCGGCAGGTCAGTTGAGACTCCTGGCAGCGTACGCAGCTCTCTTTTCAGCTCCTAAACGTTTTCTTCGCGCAAAGCGCCGGGCGCAGCGTGCGTGGCGGGCGATTCAGGTTTTGAATTTAAATACAACTCTGAACTATCACGGCAACCGGTGTCGTACGCTCAAATTACTGACGAGATTTGATTTTCTAACGAAGATCAAGAAGGGAGACTGTTGCATACTAATGGTAATGTTTTCTATTTACGTATAAATTCGGGTAATTCGAAGTTTTTGATGTCCCCATGGGCTCGTGTTGAAGGTATAAACGGGAGACGACTGAGATGCGTTTCCGGTGCTCATTTTGGGGATTACGCTGGGGAAATTCTTTTTGATGTCCTTTTTAACACAATAACATGGACGGTTTAGCTATAATGGCTCCTTCACAAGTTAGCGATTAATAAATCAATTCACATTTTCTAAACGACGACGTAAGTTTATACTGGTCATTTTATGCCATTGTGTTGAAACAGCATGGTGATACACTTTTCTTTATTTTTACTTAGCCACAGTTCGTCCAACGAGTAGCTGCCAGTGTCCGTACTACTGTGAGAGTGTGGGGCTGCATTACGAAAGACGGATTGGGACCACTTGTGCAAATATAGGGAAAGCTGACTTTCAAGCAGTACTGCCAAATCACTGAAAATGTGGCGTTCCCCTTCCTCAATGAGGGCCAGTTACCTGGAAAAGGTTAGGTGTTCCAGCAGGATCGCGCCCCTGTGCACACGGCCAGGAAAGTCAAGGCACTGCTCCAACAACAAGGTGCAACCATTCTCACGTGGCCTCCCCAATCACCGGATTTGAATATCATTGAAAAAATTACGCCCCCCTCCCCTCGCGGGAATCCTGGTGTGATGCGACACTGAGCGGGGTTCCAGCGCAAGCGGAGAGCAGCCGTCGACCGAAAGGCCGCCGGAGAGCGGCACACCGGTTATATGCGCAGCGCGCCAGAAGGAGAGGAGACCGCGGAGAGAGAGAATGCTGCACATGCGCAGCACCGCGCGCAGCGCCGCTCACCGGCGGAGTGAGAGCGCGCTGGGCCGCACACCCGCAGATATTGAGAGAGAGTGTTCGCTCTCACCTGGGCACGCGCCGGCGCCAGTGCGTCTGCCGCGGCTATGACGCAACACAATCCAACACAATCCCTTTTAATCCAATCTAATTCAATTCAATTCAATCCAAGCCAAGCCAAGCCAAGCAAATCGAATCCAATTCAATGCCCCTCGCGAGAGAGTGTTCGTTCTCGGAGAGGAGGTGAGCGGAGGAGAGTGCGGACGGACGCCGACGCACGCCGGACAGGGCCGCCGGCAAGAGATGCTCCTCCCAGCGTCGCATCGTAAAGTCTGGAGAAGAATGAAGACGGCACTTTCGCGGCAATCTCTGCACGGACTGTATAGTTTTTGGGCGGCAGTCCAAGAGGAGTGGGACCGACTCAAACGGAACCCGACGCTAGCCGGTGCTTTGTATGAGTCACTGCACGCGCGTATGACCGCAGTGAGTGAGTGCCACGGTGATGTCACCCGGTACTAACCACTGCAACCGAACGTATCATGCATCGTACAAAGCGGCGAAGAGCACTAATTTTGTTTATTAAAATTGGGATAAGCCACCCGAACCCAAAATATTTATAGCATGTCCGCTTTATTCACATCATGTCCAGATTTTCATAATAGTGCACCCTACACTAAGAGGCTTGTCGCTTCGTAAACTTATCGCCACCATAAAGAAGAAAATGAGAGAAAATTAAACATTTACGTAACTCATTTTAATGCGGGCGCTGCGTCTCGTAGAATATGGGGCAACATTAGACTTTCATGATACTCCCGCAAGCACGTTGTATAACTCGTCGAGATAAAAGGTCATTGTTGGCAAACAACGTTGATGGTCTTTTTTAACGTACACAATGTGATAACCATTCTTTCTGCTGATTTTCTCGTCATAGCGTGCCACATTGCGTAAACAATACGCAAAAATTCAGTGCCATTCCCGTTTCAGAAGGTGGATGACCAGCGGCGCTGTTTGTAGGTAATTTGTTGCCGACAAACTTCCCGCCAAAGCGTTCAGCGGGATTGGAGTAGGCTTCACTGTGCAACCATTCATTTGGGAGAGCCTGCTTACACAGACCTCCAGTCATCCTCCTTTCTAAACAAAATGAATTGTCGGAACGATAATTTCTAGGGGCCATTAACGCCTGCTTAAACCAAACAATGCAGCCCCGGTGGCGCGCAGGGGCCTATAGGGATATGGTGTGTGAAATGGTATGGAGGTGGGCGGCTTTTATCCATCAACGTACACTCGGGGATAAGCCTACAACAGATCCACTCTAAGAAAGTGGCCAAGAAACGCAGGTGTTCTGCCTGACAGGCTCTTCGAATGGTTCACACATATAGGTTACGGGAATAAAAATGGAGTGCCCTTTCCCTCTGTGAAAAAGGGTGTGCAGCGAAACTGGTGCGTAAAGGGAGAGTCGTCTTGGCGACTAATTGTCACACATTTTATTTTCGCATAGTTCTACTAAAACAACAGTTATAGCTGTTTTTTGTATTTATACCCCCTCTGTAGATGGCCATGTTTCACTGCGCAACAGGCAGTGCGGAAAAGCCAGCTTCCAAGCTTACACCGACCCCTTAAAGTTGGCATCACCTCTAATCACCCACGCTTTGCTGGGAAGACACTTCTCCAGGGGAGACATCAGCCCTGTTACGAATCGGCCAACGCCGCCGTATTTTCCCGCATCAGCCACCACGTGGGAATCGACCACGTGCGCCCGCGTGTCGGTGAATCGTACTTTCGTGTCTCGCCATGCCGGGTCAGTCACCTCGATTTGCAACGCGCCTCCGGCGGCTGCCAGCGCCACACCCTTCCGGCACCTGCGCGTCGGTGAGTCACGCCCCGACATACCCGGCTCAGACGTTTCGCTATCGGCGCGATCATCCTTCGATAGCGCGACCCCAGCACCTTTCAAGGACACTCTCTCCCCTCTCTCGGACGCCACGTGGGGCGAACGCATGAATGACTCACGAACTATGGAAAGAGCGTGTGGGTGTCTGTGATGTTCGTGGAGTGTTACCCTTGGGGGCGTTTTTTTGGGTATAAATAGAAGCAGCACAAACGCTGAATTTCATTCCTGTCTGAGCAGCGAATCCATGCGGTCGCTCTGCTCGAGTCCTGTATTGTAACCTCGCCCGTCAGGGCATTGTATGTTTTTTTGGCTTCGGCTCACCTCTCGCCATGAAGTAAACAGTTACGTTATCCTACTGCTCTGGACTTCTTCACGGCTGCAACAGCGGCTGGCCGCTCGCATCATACACGCTACCCATCGTATGTTGGAGGCCACGGAACAAGGATCGGGTGCCCCCGCCCGGTCGCAACAGCCCTCTTCTACCAAAATATGAAGGCCCTATGGTCTTTTTCTTTACTTTTTGTGATTTTTTTACCAGCTGGGAACCTCCTTTCCGGCGGCGGAAGCACTGGCTCCAGAGAGCGTGTCACGATACCAGCAGAGACTCGTCGGGGCCATCTCTAGAACAGCTCCTCTGTTAAAAGGTGGTCTAATTAGTGAGTACAGTCCATCAAGAAATATAGGGCGGAACGAAGCGCGCTCAAGGTCGAGCGAGAAGATAGGCGTGCTTTCCGTCTAACGCAGCCTTCGACAGCGGCGTTTCCCGGCTCTCGCGTGCTCTGCGGCAGAAGCGCGCCGTAGCATACGACAGGCGGTTGCCCCTCCTCGTGAAGCCAGTGCGCATGCGCCGGCTGCTTCCGATTCTCGCCACTTCTCAGCGCCGGCGCTTCGCGGAGCGCTGTGGCCACGCGCTCGCCGTTTCCCTTTAAGAGTGGACCCCACCGTAGATAAGAGCAGCAAAGCGCTACGCCTGATAACCGCGGAGGGCACCGATGTCGCCGATTCACTTATTCGTCAAGCTCGACTTCAATCTACGCTGTAATAAACAAAGGAGTCATTTTTCTTTGCTATTTTTCTCTTGAGTTCGATCATGTGACCCAGCAGCTTACTAGGAGGTTCGTGGACAAATACCATGCATTGGGTTCTCTTTGTCATGGGGAGACTTGTACTGCCCTTTTATGTTGCGGTTACGCAAAACAAATAATTTTTATCTTATTGCCAAACGTAAAAGCAAACTACGGCACGTTATGGGTATGCTCCCTTATCGCTGATTTGGAAACAGTCGAAACTATTAATTCTTTCGGTAGAAAACAAGCTTTAGCCGCGCATCATGCGAAACTGCGCCTGCTGCAAATTCGAGGACATTTCACGGCGCCGAAAGCCGCGGCAATATTTTGCGACAAAAAAAGCCGCCATTTTCAAGCTGTTACGTAACATAACGTCACTTTTACGCAGGCTGAAGTTGCCGATGGGGGACGTAATCGTTCGCGCCAACTGTTTAAATTACGTCACGCCTTCTTAGCCAATCACACAGAGGGTGTGTATTACAAGCAGAATTGTTGAATAGCAAAGACAGGCTTACGTTGTCATGTCCGGTGCATTTAGTCTAGTTTTTCATTGCCGGCCAAGAATTATGCGCTTTCAGTAAAGACAAACAAGGCAAACTTTAGAACTGGTGGCCGTAAACGTCATGAAACGTCAAAACGACGACAGCACACACAACCTATATGTCACCAAGAAACACGTGACCAGAATTGAAAGCCAATCAGAAAAGACTTCCGGCAAATTTTCTGATCTGGCGGCAATTTGCAGTCGAGAATAGGGCCCCAGAACTTGAAACGGGGAAAAAAATTACACCATCATCCCACGTGGGAACCCTGAGGAGATGCAAAGCCGTACAAACTCGTACCAACACGAGATGCTTTGCATCTCCTCAGTGTTCGAACGTGAGAAGATGGTGCAGTTTTTCTGATTTTCGCCTCCATCAAAAAAAAAAAACAAAGCGGCTGCCGCGGCCGGGATTCGAACCCGCTTTCCCGTGCACAGCAGCGCAACGCCTTAGCCACTGAGCCACCGCGGCGGGTCACCGCAAGAATCGTTGGCGTCCATTGTCAGCTCATCGGACGGCGCAGACCGAAGAAGCAACTGAAGGGAGCAGCGGCGCGGACATGGTTTATCTGAAGTGTCGAGTAGGAGGCGAGCAGGAGGAGCGCGCGCAGCTGTTGGGAAGAGGGGAAGTGGAGAGAGTGACGTTATCACAGCTGGCGTGGAGAGGGGGAGCGGAGGAGCAGCGCTCAAAGGGGGTGTTGGAGAGGAGGAGGGGAGAGAGTGACCTTCTCACAGCTGGCGTGGAGAGGAGGAGAGGTGCGGATGGACTCCCGAAGGACAACGGACATAGCCCCGAGCAAGAGACGCTTTGCATCTAAAAATGAATGTGTAATGCTATCTACTTGCAACCGTTTGGCCAGGCACGTTTCAGAAAGTTTCATGTAATATAAACTGGGGCTAAAATTGTCACTGGAAATGCGGACCGTCGGAGCGCCGCTTATTAGCTAGCAACGTCCCTATCATCATAGAGTTTCATGCTAATATATACTAGAAGGACACATGTCGCTGCAGTCGCGGGCCGCCATGGGCGGCGCCATTGCCACAAGGGACGCTGCTGGCCTACTTGCATTAGCCAGCAATATGGTATCTTTTTTGTCTCGAAGCCAAAATAACAAAAACTGGTAACATATTTTGATGTTCTTCATGCATGAAGCTTCTGCACAATCACAGACAAATAGGTCTTTTTGGATGTTCAATTTTACAATAACAAAAAATCATTTCATGAACCTTCTACCGTAATATTGTTGCTTTTTGCTGTCAGGGCCAACTTCTCAGCCTGTTCACGCCAAGAGAAAGTAGGACGTGCCTGCCCTGTATATGACGAACCGCTCGCTAAAGCGTGTCTGCCCTAGACAGTGGCGCCAGATTTTTTCCCTAGTATATATTAGTAGGAAACTACGGCATATAGCATATCTACTTCCCGTTGATCGTATCGCTTCGATGCTAATGTGCAGTTATCAGTGTTTTTAGTGCGGTCCACATTACGTCACTCCTGCCGGCAATGCGTTAGCGTAGTGTTAAATAGAAAAATTTTCTGATACAGATTGTGCTCCTTTTCGTTTAGAAAAGAAAATGATGAACCTAAAAGAAAAGAAAAGACACTGACGCTGGTGCAATTGCCAAAGACTGGTTATTTCAAACAGAACAAAGTACTAATTTGTCACCATGACTCCTTTAAAAATTTCTACTTAATTAGGTACCGGCTAAAACAGGACAAAATATTTTTGGACCTGTTGTGTGTACACTGTCAAGAGACCTCATTGCAATGCGTCGGCACTGACGCCGACTTTGGCCGGTTGTCGTTTTTTCTTACCCCTTTTACAGATAACATGCCAACCAGGCACCAACATGTACGACTCTGTAAAAAGGAATACACCAGATACCTTGTTCACGTTCGACACTACTATATACCGGACGATTACTTTTGACGACGGAAAGACCATGCGCCACAAGGTGACAGCCCGACGCTCGTCAATGAATATTTTATCAGATTTACGCTGTTGTAACGCTTTTCACTGAGCACCTTAACGATGTATTTGGGCAAGAAAGCTTTGGGAGAGTAGAGTGAGGGGCGAGAATGTGCCTTTGCAATCCTTCGTTGGGGGAAGTTGCTTTTAAAGAAACAGGGCTCTGCGATTGGTGTGCCTCTGTATGATAAATGCGGTGGGGAGCTGTCTCATTGCGAGTTTCCAATTCGCGCTTAGTTTTCTAAAGGCGAAGCAGTCATGGCCTCACTGATGGCGTCTATGTGCGAGAAAAAACCGAACATTTCTATGTTAATAATAATAATATTAATAATAAAAATCAATCAATCCTTTATTAACGTGCCCAGGAACAGCCGAAGGGGCATTGTGCTGGCGCACGAAGACAAAAAGAAAAAAAAAACAGGAAATGTAAGATTCCCACACCTCACAGGTAATGGAAATAAAGGACAGCGATGCTGACACACGCACACAAAAATTACACACTGTCGTACACCAGAATATACATGCACCCACAGAAAACACAAACACACGCATGCACACAAAAACAAGTACAGTGCCTTGCAGTAAGACGTGTGACATCACGCCAGTGGTCGTCATACACAGATAATTTCAAAAATATACATAAATATTACCAAAGTTCAATTGAACGGAAACGGAGGGAATCACGATAGCTTATATGTAAGAAAAGGAGCATGGAAGGAATGTACACGTAAAGAAAACCAGACATAGAATAAGGGAATATATAACAAAAGAAAGTCTTGTGTTGTCATCACTTCATGCTCAAGTGATCGCGTGTGAACAGAGGATAAAAAAGGTCACTTATGTAACAAGCTCACAGATATGTTTACGGAACTGTCTCGAGGAATTAATAGATATGTCTAAATATTCGTTGTACTGATTGTACGTACACTGGAGGCGAAACATGGGGCACAAGCCACGCAGACAGCTCGGAATAAAAAATGAGTCGTGTCTTCTGGTGGATTTTTGCGGCACATGGAGTGTTATATGTTGCAGCATTTCACCACAAGATAATGTGCCGTGAACGATTTTGCACAGGAAAAGAAGATCAGCCTTAACAGGTCTGGAGTTTAAGCACTCTAGCATCGGTACAGAGAATGACCCAAGATTGTTATGGCTAGCAAAGCAATGATTGGAGATAGAGATAAACTTTTTCTGAACACTTTCAACATGCACACAGAGTGTTTTGCATGCGCTATTCCATACCACAGAAGCATACTCTAGCTGCGGACGACAATTAGTCACGTACAGCTTTAGAAAAGAGCCCGGCTCCTTGAACTCTTCTGATAGGCGACATATAACGCCAAGAGATCGGAGGGCCCGCCGAGTGACCTCCTGGATGTGCGGGGAGAAGCTCAATTTACTGTCGAAATTAACACCAAGATCCTGAACCTCCCCAACGTGGTAGCGCTTTACCGTTAATGTTATAGGAGAACAATATGCTGTCAGTTTTTCTAGTGTAGGTCATTACCTTAGATTTTGATGTATTAATAAGGTGTTTCTTTCGTGAGCACCAATCGGAAAAAGACTTGATTGCTCGCTGGAGAGCCGAGCAGCTTGCGGTGTTTCAAGAAGCCTTAAATATTTTGACATCATCAGCATATAAAAGAAAGTGACAATCATGAATTGCTGAGGAAACGTCATTTATAAAAATTGAAAAAAGAAGTGGCCCCAGAACAGATCCCTGAGGGACACCACTTGTGGCTTCGTAGGAGAGGGAAGACTGCCCGTTTGCATGCACGAAGCATGACCTATCCGGTAAATATTTACATATTAGGGAAGTGTTGGATGGTTCTAAATCGAGTAGACACAGCTTTCTAAATAATATATTACGGCAGACGACATCAAAAGCCTTGCTCAAATCGAAGTACACGACATCGAGTTGCCCTCTTCTCTGCACAGCTTCCGAAGCATGTAGCATAAAATTTACAAGATTAGTTGTGGTAGATCTCCCAGCGAGAAAGCCGTGTTGCTGAGGTAATAATATAGTTTTTACGGTGAAAGTGAGTAGTGTATGTAGTACAGTATCAAAGAGTTTTGACGCAGCGCAGAGAATAGAAATCGGGCGGTAGTTTGGGGGGTCTAACTTTGACCATGACTTAAATATAGGAACAACCCGCGCAAACTTCCGACGAGTAGGGAACTTACCGGTATTGAGTGACCTTCAAAATATACGCGCCAAGACCGGAACAAGAACATCACCAAACGACTTCAGTACCACTGAAGGAACGCCATCAGGGCCGCACGAAAATGACGGCTTAACTCTCTTTAGAGCTCTGGATACAAGACTTTCCGAAATGAAACATTCTGAACTTTTATCATACCCCGGAAACACTTGAGGGGGGCAAGCTGCAATTTTCTTGCCGAATACTGAACTGAATTGTTGAGCAAAGGCATTAGGAACGTCAGGAATGCTTCACCCCTCTTGTCAATGGGGTTAATCTCTCCTGGGTTGTTTTTGGAAGTTTGTGCACGAACATGACCCCATAAAGCTTTAATAGTTATAATAATATTAATACTAATAATAATAATATAATAATAATCAATCAATCAATCAATCAACCTTTATTTTTGGTGCCCAGGAACAACCCTAGGGTCTTGGTACTGGTACACCATATACAAGCATTCATAAAAACAAACTAAAATCAAGACAACACAACACAGAAAACCATATATATGAAAGAAACAATAAGGTAAAAATAGTTACAGAGATCCCAGAATGCAAACCAGCAAAAAAAAAAGGAAGCCTAGTGCTAGAAGCCATGACACCCGGCCAGCAAAAACGTTGAAGGCACGTGAAAAATTGAAAATACACAAGCAAATACTCAATGAACATGACGGAGATAGATTATACACATAAAACAAAGGTTTTGTAACAAAATTATAGGAAGTTTCAAAATGGAAAAACGAAGTTCAGCATTACAAGCACTGACACTCAAACCGACAGAAATTCAAGCAACACAAAATCAGAAAAAGTGAAAAACAAACAAGCAAGATGATGATTTGCATAAAATAAATATGGAACAGAAATACGGCACATAGATGACATAAAGGCACTTAAGCTACAACAGTTTTCAATTCATTAGAGAACAAAGACAAAGAGCTCTGGAATATATCAAGACGATCGGAATATTCATTATATGCACATTGTATTCTGCAGATGGACGAGCGTCGTCTACTTAAAGCATCTGTTCTGAAAGTTCGAAATCTTCGGAAAAGTTTGTTCGGCAAGTTGACATTGATAAGTGCAACCAAGTCATCACACAAAATATCACCATGAAGAAGTTTATAAAGAAAGATAATGTCAGCTCTCATTCGTCGACACCAAAGGGAAGGAATACTTTTGAGACAAGACATGCTGCCGTTTGCGTCTTCTTGTAGATGACGGAAACGGTGCCTAAAGATAGAAAGGAACTTATTTTGAACCCGTTCGATGCGGTCACTATTGGACTTGCAAGTTCCATTCCAGACAACAGACCCGTATTCAAGAAGAGGTAAGCAGAGAGCCGAATACAGCTTTAAGAAAGGAAGCGGACCTTTAAACTCTCTAGAATACCTGCAAACAGCACCCAGACAACGAAGAGACCGACGGGTAATTTGAGCAATGTGGGAAGAGAAAGTCAGAGGAGAATCAAAAAGTACTCCCAAGTCCCGAATTTCGGTCACCCTCGGCAGAGTGGTGCCTGCAATTTCATAAGGGTATTGCAGCTGTTGAGTTTTTCAACTATAGGAGACAACTTTAGTTTTTGAAGGGTTCAAAATAAGGTCGTTTTTGGTCCACCAACGATGGAATGACACAATATCAACCTGAAGAGAAATACAGTCCTGAACACTACGCACTTCTCTAAAGATTTTTATATCATCAGCGTACAACAAAAAAGAAGAATTTTGAATGGCAGAAGCAACATCGGTAATGAAAATGGAAAAAAGAAGGGGACCCAGAACGGCGCCTTGGGGTACACCACTGGTTGCTTTGTACCTAAATGATGTTTGACCGTTAACACTTACATAGCAATATCGCTCCTTGAGATAACAACGTATAAGACCCACCAAAGAAGTGTGTACATCTAACAGAGTGAGCTTTGCAAGCAATAATGAGTGGTTGACAGCATCAAAGGCTTTGCTCATGTCACACTAGACCACATCCAGTTGGCTTCTACCAACGATTGCTGGGACAGCCTGCTCCATGAAGCATACAAGGTTCGTGGAAGTTGAACGACCACGCATAAATCCATGTTGATTAGGAATGAGGACATTTTTAAATGAGAAAGACAAGACCGTATGAAGAGATAACTCGAAAATTTTAGAGCAGAACAAAGCAGCGAGACAGGCCTATAGTTTATAGCATCAGTTTTTAGGCCTGACTTGAAAACAGGGAATACGCGAGAGATTTTCCATGAGCGAGGAAACGTTCCCGACCGGAGACAGTTATTAAATATTGAAGTGAACACAGGAACGAATATATTTGCATATGTTTTTAGGATTGCAGCAGGAATACCATCTGGCCCACAAAAAAGCGAGGGCTTGAGCCGCTTGATGCTGGTCCGAATGATGTTCTCGTCCAGTTGTAAACAACCGGAGTTCTCGCCCTAGTGACAAGGGGCACTGCTGTTGTCACTACTACCGCTAATCCCAAAAAAAGAAGAAAATTGACGAGCAAAGCAGTCGGCCACCTTGACAACCTCATCGCCGTTGGAGTCTAGAAGACGAATAGAATGTTTAGTTGTACTAGATCTAGAATGAATGTATTTCCAGAAGGCTCCCGGTTGGTGAGTTGCTTTAGTTTCTACCGACGCCAGGTGCGAAGTATGATCACGTTTGTGCAATATTTTACATAGGGCACGTAGGCGCCGGAATTCCTGAGCAAACTGGTTGGCACCAGAGCGCTTCATTTTTCTGTGCGCACGTTCCTTGAGTTTTAGGGCATCCCGCAATTCAGAAGAAAACCAGTGTGGAAACTTGAACCTCCTCGGTAAATATTGCGGGATGTATTCCTTCATACCCGAAAGCACAATCTCTGTGAAACGGTCGACTTGTTCATTGACATCAGTGTGGTCAATGACGGTCGACCAAGGGGCAGCGGAAAAATAGCCTTACAGCCCAGCATAATCTCCCCTGGCGAAAGCGTAATGAGGTTGCGTGTTGTTGGAATTTACGGAACGGTGGAGCAATGAAGGGAGGCAACAGGAAATAGAAAGAGGAGGATGAAATCTGTCCGGTATTACTAAAGAACAATCAGAGTGCAACACACTAACGCCATCAAAGTTCGAAAAGCACAGGTCCAGAATATTTCCACTGCAATTTTTTATGCGATTACACTGTGCCATAGAAGTGAAAGCCAAAAAATCTAGCAACCTATTACCCTTCTGTTCAATGTGGTGGTTGTAGTGGGAACAAGTTAGCTGGCTCCTGGTGGGAACAAGTTAGTGATAATAATAATAATAATAATAATAATAATAATAATAATAATAATAATAATAATAATCAACCAGTAATGAAGTGTCCTTCGTGTTGGCGCGCTAACAGGGGAAAAAGGCCTCATTGATATACATCAGCGGCTGGCACATAAACAGCTAGCAAAAAAGTTGGGTGAGTGAAGAACAATAAAAAAAAAGAAATACTACAGGGCATAAAACAAATGTGGATTCCAAACTATTTTCACGAGTAACAGAGACTGTGAATTATGGTGCATTGCAAAAACACATAGTACAATGACCATAGCAATAGGATGGAGCATCAATTACAAAAAAAAAATGTATGAAACACAGTACAGGAAATATTTGTAACTATACGCAGAAAGTGATAAGTGATAGAAGCATTTGTTATAGTGGTCTGGCCCGGCCACTTAATATTAAAAAAAATAATAATCAATCAATCAATCAATCAACCAACCAACCAACCTTTATTTTCGGTGTCCATGAACAACCCTAGGGTCTTGGTACTGGTACACCATATACAAACATTCATAAAAACAAAAATCAAGATAACACAACACAGAAACCCCTATGTATGACAAACAATGAAGTAAAAATAGTTACAGAGATTCCAGAAAGCAAAACAGCAAAAAAAGGAAGCCTAGTGTTAGAAGCCATGACACCCAGCCAGCAACACGTTGAAGGCATGTGAAAAATTGAAAATACACAAGCAAATACTCAATTAACATGATGGAGATAGATTATACACATAAAACGAAGGTTTTGTAACAAAATAGTAGGAAGTTTCAAAATGGAAAAACGAAGTTCAGCGTTACAAGCACTGACACTCAAACCTACAGGAATTCAAGCAACACAAAACAAGGAAGAGTGAAAAATAAACAAGCAAGAAGATGATTTGCATAAAAATAATACGGCACATAAATTCGGAATGACATAAAGGTACTTAAGCTATAACAGTTTTCAATTCATTAGAGTACAAAGAAAAAGAGCTCTGAAATATATCAAGACGATCCGAATATTCATTACATGCCCATTGTATTCTGCAGACAGACGAGCGTCGTCTACTTAAAGCATGTGGGGCGGTATTCTCGAGTTTTGTACCTTTTGCGTCCCTTTCAAAGTGTCCCTTTTAGGTAAGCCCTGATAGGCTAAAAGCAAATAACTGGAAGTGACGTAACGCAAGCGCAGCAAACCTACTGCCAACGCTTACTGCTTAACCAGAAGTACGTCACAATGAAAGGGATGCAAAAGGGACGTTTTCAAAAGGGACAGTTACGAGAATAGCGCCCCTGTTCTGAAAGTTCGAACTGTTCGGAAAAGTTTGTTCGGCAAGTTGACATTGATAAGTGCAACCAAGTCATCACACAAAATATCACTATGAAGGAGTTTATAAAGAAAGATAATATTGTCAGCAGCCAAGGACGACGCAGTTGTTTTGAAAAAGAAACAAGTTTATTGGAGCGAACTTGTGCTCCGCTAAAAACTCAAAAGAGTACAGAGGCGGTGAAGCAGCGGTCAACAAAGTGACGTGCGTCGGCGAGCGTCTCAGAATCGAATACCCCGGCGTCTGATCTGCAGGCTTTTTATCTTTCGGCGCGCGTGGTTTTCGAACCGTCGATTCACATCTAGAACATTGTAGATCCAAGAAAATTATTCTAGGCTGTTCACGTTAGATCAGAATGCTCTCCCTATCAGAAGAGATAAAACATGCGGCACAGAAAGAAAGAATAGAATACGCGCTTCCCTTGGCACTGAGATAACACAGACCGGCGCAGCCGGGCTGCAAAAGCAAAACACAAACAAACCCATTGCATGGTTTGCGGCAATATCAGCTCACATTCGTCGACAGCAAAGGGAAGGAATATTCCTGCGACACGACATGCTGCCGTTTGCGTCTTTTTGTACATCACGGAAACGGTGCTTAAAGATAGAAGAGAACTTATTTTGAACCCTTTCGATAAGGTCACTATTGGACTTGCCAGTTCCATTCCAAACAACAGAACCACATTCGAGAAGAGGTAAGCATAGAGCCGAATAACACTTTAAGAAAGGGAAGAGGACTTTTAAACTCTCTAGAATACCTGCAAACAGCACCCAGACATCAAAGAGAGCGTCCGGTAATTCGTGTAACGTGTGAAGAGAAAGTCAGAGAAGAATCAAATAATACTCCCAAGTTCCAAATTTCGCTCACCCACGGCAGTGCAGTGCTTGCTATTTTTTACGAGTATTGCAGCTGTTGAGTTTTCCTACTAAGGAGACAACTTTCGTTTTTGAAGGGCTCAAAATTAAGTGGCGTTTGGTGCACCAACGATAAAATGACACGATATCAGCCTGAAGAGAATTACAGTCCTGAATATTACGCACTTTTCTAAAGATTTTCATATCATCAGCATACAACAAAAAAGAAAAATTTTGAATGGCAGAAGCAACATTGTTAATGAAAATGGAAAAAACAAGCGGGCCCAGAACGGAGCCCTGGGGTACACCACTGGTTGCTTTGTATCTAAAGGATGTTTGACCGTTAACACTTACACAGCAATATCGCTCCTGGAGATAGCAACGTATAAGACCCATCAAAGAAGCGTGGACATCTAACAGAATGAGCTTGGCAAGCAATCACGAGTGGTTGACTGCATCAAAGGCCTTGTTCATGTCACAGTAGACAGCATCAAGCTGGCTTCTACCAACGACTGCTGGGACAGCCTGCTCCATGAAGCATGCGAGGTTTGTGGAAGTTGAGCGACCACGCATGAAGCCTTGTTGATTAGGAATCAGGATGTGTTTAAGTGAGAACGACAAAACCCTATATATTGATAACTCGAATATTTTAGACGCGGAACAAAGGAGTGAGACTGGCCTATAGTTCATGGGGTCAGTTTTCGGGCCTGACTTCAAACAGGGAATACACCGGAGATTTTCCATGAGCGAGGGAACGTGCCGGACCGGAGACAGTTAATAAATATTGAGGTGAACACAGGAACGTTCATATTTGCATAAGTTTTTAGAATTGCAGCAGAATTACCATCTGGCCCAGAAGAAAACGATGGGTTTAGCCGCTTGATGCAGGTTTGCACGATGTTCTCATCCAGTTGGAAACAACCGGAGTCACCGTCTCGGTGACAAAAGACGCTGCCGTCATCACTACCACCGCGAAGCCCAAAAAAGAAGAAAACTGACGAGCAAAGCAGTCGGCCGCATCTGCAACCTCGTCGCCGTTGGAATCTAGTAGACGGATAGATTCTTTCGTTGTACTAGATCTAGAATGAATGTACTTCCAGACGGCTCTCGGCTGATAAGTTGTTTTAGCTTCTACTGACATCAGGTACATAGCCAGATCACGCTTGTGCAATATTTTGCACAGGGCACGTAGGCACGGGAACTCCTGAGCGAACTGATTCGCACCAGAGCGCTTCATCTTTCGGAGCGCACGTTCTTTGAGTTTTAGGGCATCCCGCAATTCAGAAGAAAACCAGTGTGGGAACTTGAACTTCTTTGGTAAATATTGCGGGATGTATTCTTCATGCCCAAAATTACTATCTCAAAAAACGGTCAACTTGTTCATTGACATCAGATTGTTCAATGACTGTCGACCTAGGGGCAGCAGAATAGTAACCATACAGCCCAACGTAATATCCCACGGCGAAAGCGTAGCGAGGTTGCGCATTGCTGGAACTTACAGAACGGTGGAGCATTGTAGGAAGGCAACAGGAAATGGAAAGAGGAGGAAGATATTTGTCGGGTATTACTAAAGAACAATGAGAGCGCGACACACTAACGTCATCGAAGTTTGAAAAGGACAGGTCCAGAATGTTTCCACTGCATTTTTTTATGTGATTACGCTGTGCCATGGAAGTGAAAGACGAAGAATCTAGTAACCTATTACCCTTCTATTGAAAGTGGTGGTTGTAGTGGGAACAGGTGAGGTTGCTCCACTGAATGCTAGGCGCGTTAAAGTCTCCAAGAAGGATGACCTTGAGGTCGCAATGAGTAGTGAGCACCTGTTCTATGGAGAAGACTAACTTATTGAACGCGCCAGGAACTACATCGGGAGGAATGTAAAAAACACCAACTAGAAGTTTTTCAGTTTTAGAGAGATGAATTTCGACACATGAAGACTCATTTGCGTTTTAAATATCGCTACGTAGCACACACGGGAGAGATTTGTTAACTGCGAGAAGTACCCCGCCCCCCTTTTGTTTGCATCCAGTTAAGGCACGATCATTACGATATACATGGTAATTTTGAGGAAAATAGTCATTGGATAGAATATCAGGGCACAACCAAGTTTCAGATATAGCTATTAACGGAAAGCAAGAAGCCAGAACATTACCAAAAAATTCAGTACCCGTAGTTCGAAGACCTCGCACGATCTTATAAAGATATCTAAATTAGTCATGATGGTTTTTCTTATGTGATGCGCTCACAGCTGTGAAGCATGCCTTCGCGAAACATGCCTCGAAACTCCTTAAATAGGCAGTCTTTCGGCCAAACAGCGGGCTCAGTTAAGCGCTCGAAACAATCTTCATTCAAGGAAATATAAAATGATGCATACGTGACAAATTTAGTCTTCAGTCGTCGGCAGCTCAAGGGCGAAACACCTAAATTTGACAGATGGGCATTGAGACTAGCAGAGGTGGTTGTCGGCGAAAGCTTTGAAACAAACATAGCTTTGGGGTGCTTCGGCTGCGAAAAGTCGACCAGTCCAGATGTGTTTGATGCACCCACACATACCAGGCTTCGGCGCTTCTCAATAATGGGAGGGTGACAGTCAGGCACAGACACAGAAAGCACCGGGGAAGGGGTGGACGGAGTTGGAGGCAGTGTGGGAGACGCCGGAGACACCGCCTGCATCAGAGCCGACGTAACCGATGAGGATGGCACTTCCTTGTTGACAACTTGGGCAAAAGAAGGCTTCCCCGAGCTGCCGCGCACTCCATCCTGAAAGGCAGCGGGGTGGCGAAGCCATTCGGATCGCAAGGAGCAAACCTCTGCACGCCGGGAAGTGACCATGAAGAGGCAAACATACCAACCAAGGACGTTTATTCAAAGCCGTCCCAACGTTTCGGAGCCAACTCGGCTCATTCATCAGGGGTGACAATGTACGACAAGAAGCAGTGGTTATATACGGGGTCTTCTTATTTTTCGTTTTCTTTTTTCTTGCTGGAATCTTGCCCTTGCAAGTCGGAGGCCATGGGCGTAGATGGTGGGAAGGGCTCCGATGGGTCTATTGAGTTCTTGCCGGTCTTTTGTATGTGCCAGGACTCAAGCAGTAATCTTTGTAAGTAATAGGTTTCGGTGTCAATCACTTGCGCGCCGTCAAAGTTAATCCGCTGGTCAGCTTTTTCGCAGTGCTCGGCCAATGCACTGCGTTGAGTGTCGGACTTGCGAACGTCATTTTTGTGTTGGCGGAGGTGTTCCGGGAAGTTCCTGGTCTCCTTAACGTAACTAGCGGGGCATTGTTCGCAAGGAATTTTGTAGACTACCCCTTGGGCTTTCTCTTTTGGCGGCCGCTCTTTAGGTCGAGGTATGAGCCGTCCAAGAGTTGACACTGGCTTGTGGGAGACGATAATGCCTTCCTTGCGAAGAATGTGGAATAACGTTTCACTCGTTACTTTCACATAGGAGAGGGAAATACGGGTGGGTCGGCGTGCGGAGAGGGAGGGGGGGGGGCAGACGGGGGAGACCGGAGAGGAGTTGTTGACCGGCGGCGTCAGTACAGAGGAACTTTCTTCGTTGCAGCCCAATTGAGGGAGACGGCGTTTGACGCGTCGTATGAAGTTGCTCGTGTATCCATTTTTCTTCACGTCAGCGATTACGGCTTTTTCTTCTTTCTTCCGGTCCTCTTCCGTTGAGCATACAGTTCTGAATCTAAGTAGGAGAGCTGAGACCACAGATAATTTGTGAGAATTTGGGTGGCAGGAATCAAATTGCAGGCAGCGGCCGGTATGGGTGGGTTTCCTGTACACTGTGAAATTTAGTCCATCTGGCTCTCTCTTACCGTAAAGCCGTAATCGCTGACGTGAAGAAAAATGGATACACGAGCAACTTCATACGACGCGTCAAACGCCGTCTCCCTCAATCGGGCTGCAACCAAGAAAGTTCCTATGTACTGACGCCGCCGGTCAACAACCCCTCTCCGGTCTCCCCCGTCTGCCGCCCCCCCTCCCTCTCCGCACGCCGACCCACCCGTATTTCCCTCCCCTATGTGAAAGAAACGAGTGAAACATTATGCCGCATTCTTCGCAAGGAAGGCATTATCGTCTCCCACAAGCCAGTGGCAACTATTGGACGGCTCATACCTCGACCTAAAGAGTGGCCGCCAAAAGAGAAAGCCGAAGGGGTCGTCTACAAAATTGCTTGCGAACAATGCCCTGCTGGTTACGTTGGGGAGACCAGGAACTTCCCGGAACGCCACCGCCAACACAATAAACCCAGCCACCCGAAGGGGACACCGAGAAGGATGCATAGCCGAACCTACACTGGACCGACGAGTTTCGACGCCTGCAGAACCAAAGGCTGGAAACCGTCACGCAGCGATACCTGTGCTCGTTGGAAACCTGCCGCGGTGGTGGCGGCGGTGCAGACGGTGGCGGTGGTGGCGCATTCAGGCTAGCGCTCCTAAACGTCAGATCGCTGCTAGCTCACGCCGTCGACGTCAAGCGAGATCCGGTGCTGACCAAAGTAGACGTGCTGTGCTTCACCGAAAGCGGGCTACAATAAAAGCGCGCGGCGCACCCCCGCTTTATCTACACTTTGAGAGAGAGAGTGCGCATGCGCCACCGCGAACGTTCGAGAAGCGAACGTAGCAGAAGTTCGCGAAGTGCGCGCAGCTGTTCGGAGAGGAGTGGAGAGGGGGAGAGTGGCGCTGCTGTTGAGAGAGGAGGAGAGGAAGAGGTGTGGACTACTACTACTACTACGCCGCAGGTGAGTTGGTAAGATGCTTTGCATCTAAAAATGACGTTCGCAAGTCCGACAATCAACGCAGTTCATTGGCCGAGCACTGCGAAAAAGCTGACCACAGGAGTAACTTTGATGGCGCGCAGGTGATTGACACCGAAACCCATTACTCACAAAGACTACTGCTTGAGTACTGGCACATACAAGGGAACCAGCAAGGCCTCAATAGATCCCTCGGAGCCCTTCCCACAATCTACGCCCACGGCCTCCGACGCGCAAGGGCAAGATTCCAGTAAGAAAAAAGAAAGAGGAAAAGAAGACCCCGTATATAACCGCTGCTTCTTGTCGTACATAGTCACCCCTGATGAAGGAGCCGAGATGGCTCCGAAACGTTGGGACCGCTTTGAATAAACGCCCTTGGTTGGTGTATTTCCCTCTTCAAGTTTAAAAGCCAACCAGACAGAGTTCTCTCAAAAATGTTCACATTCAGGGAAGTGACCACCTTCACATAATGGCGCGGTCTCCCTCCCTCTCCTGACGGAGGTAGTCAAATGCCTGCGCGTTTTCCCGGTGCAGAAGGTTGTTGTCCTCACGCAGCCCGGCCACTTGGTCACTGAGAAAGGCAATTCCCTCCAGCGCGTCAATGAGAATCGCGCGAAGACCGGCAGCTTCGGCGTCAAGGTCACCCGGTTGGGGCGGGGGCCTCGGGGCCTTCTTGACGACTGTCGGCGAGTCTCGACGAACGGAGCAGGGGGAAGAAGCCCTGATGCGAGCTCGCGAATGTCGTCGCTAGGCCTAGCCGCCACCTCAACCGTTTCACAGATATTGCACTTGAACGGCCAAGCACCAGATCTTAGGAGCTGAAGCTCAGCGTCCGGCCATACAACACACTCGGTGTGCACGCGTTTCTTACAGGCAATGCAGCGGAAAAACTTTTGCTTACTGTAAAAAACGCAAGAGCATAAAACACAGCAATCCTTTCTAGGCGCCATAGTAATAATAATAATAATAATAATAATAATAATTATAATCAATCAACCAATCAACCAATCTTTATTTTCGTTGCCCAGGAACAACCCTAAGGTCTTGGTGCTGGCACACCATATACAACACATTATTAAAATAAACGTTAGACAGCACGGCACAACACACAAAATTCC
Organism: Haemaphysalis longicornis; assembly: GCF_048455015.1. Classification (NCBI taxonomy): domain Eukaryota; kingdom Metazoa; phylum Arthropoda; class Arachnida; order Ixodida; family Ixodidae; genus Haemaphysalis; species Haemaphysalis longicornis. Next base: position 93,731,941 of record NW_027526385.1, read on the forward strand.
CGATATGACCAAAAAGCAAAAAAAAACAACGTTGGAAACTATGGCACTCGGCCAGCGAAACTTTCAAGGCACTTGAGAAAAGGAAATATACAACAAAATACACAGTGCACATGATAGAGACAGAGTGTACATATAAAACGAGAGTTTTGAGTTTTGAAAAGTTACACTGCAATAAAGTATTACCATAAACCGAGCGATTCCTTTGCGATGTCCCATCTTGTCGAGACACACAACAAACATAGCAACAAGTTTGACAGAACAATAGCGAAAAAAACAATGGCAGAAGTATAGACATAAATGATCAGACCAAACAAGCGCGGAGATAATAAAAATTATGAATGAATCAACCAAATAATTGTTTATTAGTGTGTCCAGGAAAGATGTGCTGGTGCGGAAAGAAAAGTGCGTATCTTAGAAAAATATAGAAAATACCATTGTATAGTCTGAACGAGAATGAGAAACTTTGAGATACACACACGCCGACACACGCACATGACCCGAGCACATATGCAAACAAGGCATTGCAATCACTGCATAGCAATAAGACACTGCTGACTGCTATGGAGACTACCTAGTGTAATACAACAAGGCATGATTAAAACTCTGTACACTGAAACATGTAAGCCAGGAAAAGATATTAGCTAAAGATCACGCCACAATGAAGGCATAAACTTAGATACACAAGGAAATATCAAAACAATTAGCATACATACATAGTTAACCAACCCCGGCAGCATAAAGTGTGTGAATGGACGTTACGTACTAGGGCAAGCAAACTACTCCTGATTTGTCAAGCTCCGCAGTTTCTTACAAAAAGCTGGAAAGGCACGATAGAATACGTCCAAACTTTCTGCGGGCATATTGTATAGGTGCTGAATGCGTCCCACGGGACTCTTGACACGGGTGGAGACATGAAACGGTCTAGGTGCCCTGGTGTTGCCTGTCGGGGTTCTGAAATTTATGGCACCCAACAAATCTGTACAATCAATGAGGCTGTGGACCAGTTTGTACAAGAATAAAAGGTCAGCCTTGGCCCCCCCGGCTGTGTAATAGGTCCATTACAAGCAAGCTGGTGTCATCAACACCAGGATCATCTTCAGGCTTCGCAGTAGCGTACCTATGCTTTAGTATTGAGAGAAATGTAGTTTCCACTCTCTCAATGGCCGCCGCGTTGGACCGGCACGTTGCATTCCAGAGCACGGATGCGTATTCCAATAGAGGGCGACACATAGAGGTATAGAGCTGAAGAAGTGTGTCTGGATAGTTAAATTATCTGGTGACACGACATGTTGCACCGAGTGTTCGCAAAGCACGACGGGTAATCGCATTAATATGGGCTGTAAATGTGAGCTTAGAGTCAAAGAAAACTTCCAAGTCTCTGATTTGGCATACCCGATTCAGATCGTCTTCACTTATGCGATAGGTGAAATTGATATCATCTGTTTTACGGGTATACGACACCACTTTGGTTTTTGCACTGTTGAGTGTCAACTTATTTCTGTTGCACCAATCTGAAAACGCGGCGATATCACATTGCAGTTGTGCACAGTCTGAGATGTTGCCAATCATTTGGAATATATTTTGATCGCCTGCGTATAGCAAGAATTATGAGTACTGAATTGCCATCGAAACATCGTTGACAAACAGTGAAAACAAAAGAGGACCAAGGACAGAGTCCTGAGGCACCCCGCTGGTGGCTGAGTACGTTCCGGAGTGTTTCCCGTTACAGTGAGCGTAGCAGTTACGACTGGTAAGGTAGTCACGGAGCAGATCCAGCAACGGATCAGGAATGTCAAGGTGGTACTAGTAGTAGTAGTAGCACCTTTATTGGTAAGGCGGGCAAAAGGCCGATTTAGGGAAGAGGAAGGGGAGTAGGGGAGGGGAATGCAGTGTTTTTACAGGGATCTGGCAGCTTGCAGGGACCAGAGTCGACCCCAGCTACACTGCTCGTGCTAGGCCACTTTTGATAGTAAACAGCCCTATTTTGTGCAGTAGAGGTTTCTCCATAGTATGATAGTCTTCTGGGGTGCTTGTGGGCGCTTGGAAAGATGTGATGATGTCTGAGAGATGTTGCGAGAAGGAGGAGCAATCCCGAAGGAGATGGTTGAGGTCTGCATGTGTGAGGGTATTGCAGAATGTACATTTAAGAGGCAGATTGGGTGAGAGCCATTTTCGGTATATGTGCGGGGGGTAGGCGGCATTTGCTAGGAGCTTGTTGAGAAATACCTCACCGGCTCGTGGCAGGGGAGGAATGCCGGTTAAGTACCCTTGTGGGGTGGCAGCGACGTAGCGGTTTCTCTTGTCGCGTTCATGTCGAAGTAACTGCAAGGAAGGAGGTAGCGGTGACGGAGTCGGCGTGCAGGGAACGAGCGGAGGTGTGATACGGCTCTCCTGTGCCGCAGAATGTGTGGTCTGGTTACCCGTGCAAGCTGTCTCGTGGCCGGGAACCCAATCAATCCGTACAGATACCCCGTTACGACGGAGTAGGGCAACATGGGTCAAGATTTGTTGTGTGAGGGGGTTGAGGGAGGATTGGCGTCTGAGTTCTTGAACTACGCCGCAGGAGTCCGTGAGGATGCGAATGTGGGATGGGGGCATCTGCGAGACGTCGAAGCCTATGTGGTTGAGGGCACCGATTACAGCGTGGAGCTGAGCCTCCAACGGCGTGATGTGGACAAGGTTGAGGCTTGCTGCGCCGCTGAGATCTGGGTTCTCCGAGTAGTGCCAAGCCAGACCGACAATGTGGTCCCTGACGCTGGCATCCGTATAGATGTCAATCTCTCCGGGCAAACGGGACCGGTTGAGCTTTTCTAGGCGCTGTTTGCGCAGCATGGTGTGACCGCGCGGGACTGGTTTCGAAGGTCATTAGGGGTGACATCCGGGAGAGTCCATGGCGCCTTTGGGCTTAGAAGGTTGTGCACCTGGATGGGCCGTTGGTTGTCCCAATCGGAGAGCGCCAGTCCTTGCAGGGTAAGAGTCCGCTTGAAGTCCGCTTGCATTCGAGTTTCGTTCATTATCAGATCGATGGGGGGAAGTGGAGCAGCTTGTTCCAGTGCCGTAATTCGTGTATGCCGAGGTAAGCCGGTTATGGTTCGGAGTGTGGCTCTGTGAAGGGTGTGGAGGATATTGAGATTAGCCTTGCTGAAGTCATATACAGGGGCACCATATGCGAGGGCACCGATGGCCACAGCACGAGCCAAAGTAACGCATGAACTTTGTTGTGCACCACCGTACTTGTTAGACAGGCGCTTAATAAGGGGAAGCATCAGTTTCCATTGCTTTTTTAGTTTGGTTAGCCAGATCTTCGGACTGTTGAGACTGCCCAGCGGGATGCCAAGCAAGGTTGGAAAGGTTTCTACACAACAATGAATAGGAAACCACATCAAACACCTTGCTAAGGTCACAGTATACCACGTCAAGTTGGCCTCGGTCTTCCACTGCCTTTGACACATGTTCCATAAAAGAAACTAAGTTTGTAGTGGTCGAGCGGCCACGTATAAGACCATGTTGATTTGGGATAATTTCATATCTTACTCTGGATTTAATGAGGGAATGAATTACAGATTTAAGAATTTTAGAAGCACTGCACAGGAGGGAAATTGGTCTATAATTTTTTGCAGTTGTTTATGACCCGGATTTGTGGACAGGTACAACTTTAGCAATTTTCCAGCAGTTAGGAAACGTGCCAGTACTAATACCGTTGTTAAACACGCATACGAGCACTGTAACAAGGAAGGACTGAAAGCCTTGCAAGTAGAACCATGGGAATGCCATCTGGGCCACACGCTAGCGAGGGCTTCGCGTCCCGTAGGCTTTTCATACGCTTTCGTCCCCTACAAATGCCGTGCTCGGTTCCATACTGCAACAATTGGAGATGGGAGCTGACGTAACGTCGCAGGTATACCTATACATCGTCTTAAACTGCTGAGCGAACACGGCAGGGACGTCATCGATGATTACTCCATCGGAGTTAAGAAGAATAATGCATTCAGTTCTATGCTGGGGGGATCTACTGCGGACATATTTCCATAAATCTTTGGGGCTCCTTTTAAGACTGCTTTCTATGGACGTAATGTATGCAGCCCCATCACGATCATACGGTTTTTTACAAAGTGACCGGTATCCTTTAAAGGGACACTGAAGGGATGTGTAAACATTGCGGGATTACTAGCGCAAATTGTAGTCCGGAGTCCCCAGGCCACGTTTCGACCACTCTGGGCGCGTTTACGCGATTTTATTTAGTAGAAAAATTAATTCTAAAATGCTGTCCTCCTCTTTTTACGCTCGCCTATTTTCTGTGCCGTTTTCGTGTGATGTCGGGAGGAGCCGAGCTCGCAATTGGCTGCGCTACTGCACAATTCGCCGACCTTCCGATCGAGTCAGTCGGCACAGCGTTTAGACCGCCGGCCGCCGACGGGTCGTCGCAATTGGCTCGCTCAATTGAAAATAAGCCACCACACGTTTGTGAATGAAAGAATGTGCCTTTCTTTACTTTGTTAGTTTGTACACTGTATCTAGCTCCAAGTCGAGTCAAGGTCGCCTCACACAAGCGCTGCACAAGGGCACATGCGACGCTTCGCTGACATTACGCTAGTAGGAAAATCTAACGCCACTTGAAGGCGAGAGAAGAGGCAACGAAGTCAATATTGGTACTAAGAAAATAAAATCAACTGAAACTTTTACTGCACAGCGCAAAACTAGGAAGCAGGAAGCACTTTTTTGCGCTGAGTGAACAATCACAGCGGTCAGCAGCACGGCCGCACATCTGCGAACGCTTTTCCGTCCAAGAAATGCAATTCCTAGACGTGAGATATTGTGTAAGTTTGGGGGACGGTTACTGTACGGGCGCTATACGACAAAACGGCTTGGAATGCTAAAACTAAATAAAAGTGTAAACTGGTTATACATTATATACCTTATATTTCCAACGTTGGCCACGCTCGCCCGTGGCCGAACCTAGTTTTTCGTTTGAGACAAACGGTAATAAAGAAAAAAAAGCCCGTGGCCGAGGGGTTTGAAGCGCTAGGTGTGTCAGCGCAAGTGTTTTGCAAGTCACAAGTTCGAATCCCTGTTGATACGTGCTTTTTTTATAGGTTAACTCTTTCGTTTTCCGCCGATGTTTTCGATACTGAGTTCACCTTTTTTTGGGACGCAACGTTCATTGCTCCACGAACTAGTTCACAGAACGGGCGCAGGCTGGCACTGGCGCGCTATCGAGTTCTCGTTGGCGTGCTGTTGCCATAAGCACCGACTGCTTGCGGGCAGTGGGTACAGGCCAGAATCAGCAGACCCTTGGCCTGGTGCGAACACGCTTTTTACGTTACAGGCATGAGTGAGGCAAGCTCCAAATATAGGGGAAAAGCGCATGGCATTTGAGCGTCTGCGGGGACGCGGAGGGCGTTCATGCTCTGCGTAGGCCTCGGCTAGTGAATGCTACAATTCCAAGCCGTCCTGGGAGGCTAATCTTATGCATTTTACAGCCGACAACATGGAAGAAGCGCGGTACGATGATTACTGAGATATTGAGAATGCCTTTTCTACTTAGGTGGTTCGGGTGAAAAGGAAAAGGATGTGCACTGGGGATATTATTGAGCGAACTGGGGGGTCACCTGCCTACAACCCAGTGCGGTGGGGAGGTTCGTTAGGGGGATTTAAAGATTAGATAGGAGAAAGGGGGTGATGAAAAGATGCCCATCCAACAACGCCATTGGTTCTGTTTTAAAAACCGAAACCGAAACCGAAACTTGCTAGATTGCTAACCTTGGACATCGTCCAATCACGGTGCCCCCTCCTCCCAACGTCACAGCCTTAGTTGGTGCGGCCACCGCAAACCACGCATGGTAGTTTTTCTTCTTTCGCGCTTTGTAAAATATTTACCGATTTGTCAACCGGACAAACGATGAAAAGTGTGCTAATTTGAGCCAGTCTACGCAGTGCAAGTAAAAACGGGAGCTCTAACTTCTAACCTCTAAACCTCTAACTTTCATTTTGTCTCCCCATTCTTTTGAGCTTTCCTGTGGGCACGCTTTTCGCGTTTTAGTGCCGACCGGAGGTCTCTCGAGAACAAGAAAGGATACTTCGAAGATTTGGATTTCTTTAGTGGTATATATCTGGGCATACCTTCTTGCAGTACTTTGGTTAATTCGCTGGCCTGGAAATTTGGGTCATTTGACGCGAGGATTGCCGACCAATCACAATTCGACAAGTACTGGTTAAAATAATGTAGTCACCTGCAGCAAAATTATAGCGGGGGAGTTCGGAAACACGTGGCTTGGCCTTTTGCACATCACTTTGAATAGGTAGTACTATAGATAAGGGTGGATGGTAATTGTCCGGGGTAACCAAACCAGTAGGGCTTATGTTGGCACTAAAGCTTTCGATGTTTGAAAAACAAAGGTCAAGTAAGCTCCCAGCAGACTTCACAACGTGGTTGCACTGTTCAAGACCAGTAAATGAAATAAAGTCCAGTAAGACTGAGGCCTTTCGAAGAACGTAGGTATTGTACTGAGAAATACTAAGGTCACCCCATTCTATTGGGTAGAAGAAGAAGAAGTAAAAGCCCCGAAGCGCTCTACACCGGCTCCGTGTATTTTTAGCCGAAAATGAGGTAATTCTTTAGGGTACGCTTATCCCAATCATACCACCGTATTCAGGAGGTCTTCGCCGTCATCCTGACACCTCGTTTGGACAAGTGGGTGAAATATTTCGGAAGCTACTTCCATACTACGCCAGCCCCTGGCTTCCGCTTGGTGTAGGCCTAGCACTGGAGTTGTCATGCAAGACACAACGACCAGCGGCGACGAATCAACTACTGTGAATGCAGTCTCAACCAACTCCACCTCGGCCGACGATGAAATGGATTCAGCTCAGATCGAAGAAAGGCGTGAGCCTACAAATCAAGAAGAGCTACAAGATTTCATCGAGATTGTCTCCAAAGCTCAAAGAAGACGTCAGCGTAAAGCAACCTCCTCTGACCTGACTTCCACACCAGTCTCGTCTTCAACCATGCCACCTCGTTTGCACGCAGGTAAGCCTGCTGTGAAACCCAAGCCTTTACCAAAAGATGACTTCAAGCTGGTGTTAAGACCCAAGGCGGACTAGCTCTCGGCGACATTCCCTATGTTGAGCTCTCCTTGGCGTTGCTGACCGCAATAAACGCCACGTGGCGTGAGGCAAATCTTTGTTTACGGGTGGACGTCACGCAGAACATAGCTACAGTCAGCACCCCGTCATCGGAGGCAGCGAGGTTGCTCAGCCAAGTTAAACAACTTACCTTTGACAAGAAGCAATACCCTGTTCAACTGTATTTTTTTATTTATTTATTTATTGGTACCTCAAGGGCCCTTTTGGGGCATTACATGAGGAGTGGGCAGGAAAAATAGGCAGGCAAAATATAGTGCAATGATGTAAACAATAAGGGTTACACGTCATGACACAAATCTTGTATCGCAGACCTAAAACGAGTGCTATCAGTAATAACGGCGATGTCGGCAGCAAGATTGTTCCAGTCATGCGCTGTATGAACAAAAAATGAACGTTGAAAAGTTGTAGTGTGAGCGCGTGGTGGGTAAACAGCGTTACGATGGCTGTGGCGCGATGTTTTAGGAGGGGGTAGGATGGAGGGGGTAGGGGGTATGGACTTGTACCTGACGACTCTATCAAAGGAGTCATTCGTGGCGTGCCCACAAGATTCACAGAAATCGAAATCCTGAACAACATTGACCCGACGGTGGACGAAGTATATACTGTCATACGCATTGGAACCTCCTCCACGGTCATCATCACCTTTGCTGGCCCCAAAGTCCCTTATACTGTGCGGCTATACGGAGCAGAATACCCTTGCTCGATTTACAATAAAACAATTCTCGTCTGCGGCGCCTGCCACAGGGTTGGACATCGAGCAACAGCCTGCCCTAATCCAGCAACTGCGGTGTGTCACACATGTGGCCTCCAAACTCCACAACCAGAACACGCCTGCAACCCTACGTGCAGCATCTGTGGTTGCTCCCATCTCTCTGGGTCCCCTGGGTGCACTAAACGCTACGCTGAATCCTTCGTTCTCAAGCAATGACGACTCCGACAGGCACGAAGTGAATCATCCCGGACACCGCAGGACCTATCACCACATGGCAGTCGCTCACGAGACCGTTCATCTACGCCTGCTGCGCCGAAACGCTACCGTTCCAGAAGCAAGTCCAGGGGGGCATTATGCACCACATCACCTGGGGATCAACTGGAACGGCCGGCACAAGTAAGCTGGGCTCAGATGGTTTCTCCCACAGCTCAACCCCAATCATTCCCACCCCTCCCTACCATAGCTACACAAAATCGAACACCCTGCATGGAGTGTAACAAACTAACCCGTGTCCCGGAGGAACAAACTGCCTTAATTACGTCCGTTCAGGCCCGTCTTGAGGTCCTCGAAAGCTCTCAAAGTAATCTTAATGAGAAACGCAAGAATCCCAATCCTTCTCCCGCCACCTCAACCACTCCTAACTCCGCTGCTCCGCCCAAAGAATAAGAATCGATGGCCCTTCCCCAAATTCATGATATGCTCTCCCAGCTCACAAGCCAGCTTCGTGGAATAACTCAAGAAATTCAACTCAACCGCCTAGAAAAATCAGAGCCTTCAACAAGAACTCCAATCTCTACGGGCTGATCAATGTTCCCTCAGAAATGAAATCACCATTCACAACCCGACCACATCTTCCCCAGACCACACCTATGACCTCAGCACTCCTCGCACCGAACGCCCCAGTAAAAACGTGACCCGTGCCCACGGAAGAGCTCTCCCTTACGCCCGTAACTCCGATGCAGTCCTTTCCTCCCACCTCCCAAATGCCAAGGACGCGGCGTCAAGCTAGCTTAACCACCATACTTCAATGAAATTGTAGAGGAATCAAACAGAAAAGAGCAGCTCTCCATCAATTCATCTGCACCCTCGACCAAAAACCAGTTGTTATAGCCGTTCAAGAGGCCAACACGTGCATAACATTACCTGGGTACATATCCTATGGATCAATCGACACCTACCCAACTTTAACATTTGTAAATAAGGCCGCATCAGCTGTTCATCACATCACACCGCAGCACGGATGTAACCACACCCTCCTGGAGCTTCTGTCCACATCCACCAAAACCAAGTCCAGCGCATTCATACTCAACATAAATTGTCGCCCTACTCAAAAATCACCCGACATTAAAGCCACGATCAACGAGGCCATCAAAATCGCCAAAAATAGGCCTCTTTTCATTTTAGGAGATTTCAATGCCACTCACCCTAACTGGGGCTACCACTACAAAAACCAGCGGGGCTCCATTCTGGCCAATGTTATCGACGACCTTAATCTACTGCTGCTCAACCAACCTGATTCACCAACCCGCACTGGTACAAGCGTCATCAGGGATACTACCGCGGATCTTTCATTTGTTTTGGGCTCCCTAAGCGTCTCCTGGTTTCTCCCGCAGGAAACCCTTGGATCTGATCACGAGCTTATACTAATTACAATTAAAAACCACATGTATAATGCTCAGCTGGGGGTGGCGCGCCTTACCAACTGGGATGCCTTCAGAAAGGCAAATTCTTCCAAACCTATTGACCCCAGTCAGCCCCTATCAGCATGGATTGATGGTTTACTCCAAACTGTTCAGTCAACAACCAAAACCGTGGCTATCACCTACCACACCCCTGATGTCGACCCGAAACTCTTAAGGCTTTGGGAGGCACGACGGAGCCTCACCAAACGCTGGAAGCGCCAGCGGCACAACCGCAAAATGCGTCTCCGAATCGCACTTCTAAATCAACAGGCAACAGAGTACGCCAACCACCTTTCAAAAGAAAATTGCCTACAGCTGTGTGACAGCCTCCAAGGTACCCTGACAACCAAAAGAACTTGGCACCTGCTCCGGCATCTCATCGATCCCCAAACCAATAGGAGCGCTTCTCATCGAGCATTGACCCAAACTTTCCATTCTTTCGATGGCTCTTCTGAAGCCCTCATGCGTGCCTTAGAAAATAAATATCTCCACACAGCCAGAAATTTCACTTCCCCTCCCTACACAGGCCAGCCAAAGCCGGACCTTGATCGAGATTTTCAACTTTACGAACTCCGCGCATCTCTTTCCGAATGCAACAAAAACAGCACCCCGGGCACGGATCATGTGACCTATCGTCTCTTAGCCAACTTTGATGACGCCTCAATGGAACAACTTCTGCAGCATATTAACGCCAATTGGAAATTCGGAAAACTTCCCCCCCAATAGAAAACAGCAGAGATCCGCTTTATCCCGAAGCCTAACAAGTCCCCCCACCAGGACAATTTTCGTCCTATTTCTTTAACATCTTGTGTGGGTAAATTGGTGGAGCGCATGTTACTCTGACGTCTACAACCCTACCTAGAAACTAAGGATCTCATCTCAAGTACAATGCACGGCTTCAGAAAACATCTGTGCACCCAAGACATGCTTCTTCGCATAAAGGAAGAAATTCTCATACCAGCCTCCCGGAATTCTCCTCGTGCAATTCTTGCATTGGACTTAAAGGGAGCCTTCGATAACGTCTCTCATTCTGCAATCCTCTTCCGGCTCAACGAAACAGGCTGCGGCTTGCGTACTTACTCCTACACTGCCGATTTTCTCACGCAAAGAAAGGCGATCCTAAAAGCAGGCGATGTTAAATCTGACCCAATCACCCTAGGAGATCGAGGCACTCCTCAAGGTTCTGTTCTTTCACCTTTACTTTTTAATATCAGTCTCCTAGACCTCCCTCGTCAGCTTAAAGCCATTCCCCGTGTTCATCACGCATTGTATGCGGATGACATTACCATTTGGACTGACACGGGTTCTTTAGGTGAAATTCAAGATACCCTTCAAAAAGCCACTGACACTGTAAAGCAATATGCCTCATCAATTGGCCTTCGGTGTTCCCCTAAAAAATCTGACCTCATCATTGTACGGAAAAGCCCCCCTGCATTCAATAAAAAATCAGTTCAAATTACCCTCGATGGTCAGCTTATACATCCCAGACCTTCACTCAAGATACTTGGTGTTACAATCCAGGCCAATACACGGAACAATCAGACATTATTCAAGCTCACCACAGTATTTAGTCAAGTTACCCAGATGCTTCGCCGAATCTCCAATCGACATCGCGGCATGAAGGAGGAAGACCTTCTCCGCCTTATCCGCGCCTTCCTCATATCACGGGTCATCTACATCGCCCCCTACCTAACAGCAAAACTGACACGGAAGCCATTGATCGCCTCATCCGCAAAGCTATAAAGAAAGCTCTTAATCTTCCTATGTCCACGGCGACAACTAAACTGCTCCAATTAGGAATTCACAATTCTGTCACGGAACTCATCGACGGGCATATTTCCAGTCAACGACTTCGCCTAACTCAAACACCAACAGGACTAGCACTTTTACAGGACCTCAAAATGTCAACTACGCAGACTACGGACCGAAAACCTCTTCCCCATAATTGGCGTCAATCCATTCGTGTCCGCCCTCTTTACAAAAATATGCATCCCACTTTGCACTCCGGTCGTCGACACGCCCGTAGCCAAGCCCAAGAACAAATTTTGAAAGCAATCCTAATGTTTTGTACACAGATGCCAGCCCTTACTCCAATCCGTCCCATCACTTAGCCATACCAACCACTAAGGACAAGATCATCACCTGCGCCTCAATCAAGACCCCTTCTATATGGGCCCCGGAAGAATTCGCTGTGGCCTTCGCCATCACTCAAACACCCGCAACGATTCTAATTACAGACTGTCAAGCCGTCTGTCGCAGCTTTTTATCAGGTTACGTGGCCTCAACTACGTGGAACCTCCTGGCCCAACACGCCCCCAACAGGAAGATCGACATTGTGTGGACCCCGGGACACTCCTCACTAACGGGCAATAATTTTGCCCATAGACAGGCCTGCGAACTCTCCTCCCAGGCCTCTGAGGAAACACCAAGTCTCGTTCCCCTGCACACATTTCAAGACATCACCCAACATTACCGCACATCAAGACAACATTTTCCCCCTCCTCACCCGCAGCTTACTAAAACAGAAGAAGTAATACTCCGGAGGCTTCAAACAAACACCTTTCCTCACCCAACTTGGCTACGTCGGATGTACCCCACCCAATACCCTGCCACATGTAAATTCTGCCCTAACCCATGTACCCTCATACACATGATCTTGGGGTGCGCACACAACCCACCCCTCCCACCTTTACCCACTTCCCTTCCCCTCCCTGAGCTGTGGGAGAACCTGACGACCAGCGCCGGCTTGGATGCACAGCAACTCCTGGTGTCCAGGGCTGAGACAGCAAGGTCGTCGCATGGTCTCCTGGACTCAGGAGCCACTCACACATCACCAGGCTCACAATACAGTTTTTCCTCATCTTCCTCCTCCCATTCTATTCCCGGTGAGGTAGAGTCATCAAGAATCACGATACAGTGTCTAGGATGAGAGGAAATTACATTTTCTATCGATGTTAAATAAGTTTGAAAAGAAACTGGAGCTATGTTAGGAGTTAAGTATATGCACCAAGCAGGACGCGTTCACCACCGATGCAACACAAGTCAACCCAGACAGACTCATCATCTGTCTCCAGGTCTGCGCGCCTCACGCATCTGAATGAGCTATTGACAGCTATCAAAGCTCCCCCTCCCGTGCATGTGGCACGGTCACTGCGGAACACGTTGTAATAAGGCGGAAAATAATCTTAAGACGAGTTACTGGGTAAGAGGCAGGTCTCCGTAAGAACAACCACAGAAAAAATTGAGGAAGATACATTACATAAAAAAACTCGTTAGCTTTTGTCCTTAGACCACGGAAATTTTGATACAAAACACCTATTCATGAGTGACCTGTTCATTTTCAAACTGAGATGCGTGCAGGTGACGATCATGAAGAATTCCCTGGAAAGGTTTAAAGAGGCAGTTTGGCGGCCATAGGCCCGGGTCTTGCAGCTTCTGAAAAGTTTCGTCGTCTACTGCAAAATAAAATGTGGAATAGGATTCGCACTTGGTTTTCAGTCGTTAGCGCGCTAACGGTGCGATCGCCACGCTGGAAACATATGCCGACACCTGGGAAGACGATGTTTCAGGAGCCAGCTTTGTCACGAACAGCGCCTTCGATCGCCGATGTTGACTGTCGACCGACAACGCTGTACTTGTTGACAGTCCAAACCACGCAGGTGATCGTTCCTTGGTTGGACGGTGAGAGCCTGTTGCCTGTAGAAGTGGTGGGCTCTCACCAGTGGTGGGCGATTGCGAAGACGTGTCCGAGGCAGCAATTTCGGGCGCTTTCGGCTGCACTGGCCCCATGGGCCCGCATACAGACGAAGGGAGCGCCGGGGCGGGGAAGCACAGGCAGACGACTTCGGCGACGCTACCGCACCAGCAGAGCCCGGCTGCGCAGGCCACACAGGCATACTGGTAGTGGCCACCAGAGTAGAAAACGACGTCGATTCAGAGCGTTGACGCGTCAGCTCGTTGCGAAGCGTAATGCATTTCCTGCCGCAGCGATTTAACAGCAGCTGCGTGTGCATCTGCCTTCGCCGCCGCCTCCCTGCGCATCCGTTCATTCTCCTCCTTCAGTTGGGAAACCTGATCTGTCAGAAAGGAGATTCCCTCGAGCGCGCGAACAAGAAGGCTGCGCAGGGGAACCTGCTCAAGGAAGGCCGGTTCCTTAGAAGGAGCAGCCGCTGCCGTCGTCGCCGCCGGCGGGTTAGGGGAATGCGCCGAAGCTGCTTCGGCTCCGTCGGTCAAACCGATGTCGCGGGTAGGCCTAGGCGAAGGGGCGCACACTCACACTTATTGCAGGTAAACTGCCGCTCCCCAGACTTCAGCATGTTGAGCTCATCGTCCTGCCAGGTGACACACTTCGCATGAACACGTTTCCGACAGTCAACACAACGAAGAAACTTTTGTTTGCCGTAGAAATACTGTGAGCATAGGGAACACGCATTTGTTCTCGGCGCCACCTTGAATAATAATCAATCAATCAATCAATCAATCAATCAATCAATCAATCAATCAATCAATCAATCAATCAATCAATCAATCAAACAATCAATCCATCAACCTTTATTTTCGGTGCCCAGGAACAACCCTAGAATCTTGGTACTGGTACACCATAAAAAAAACACTACAATTAAGACAAGACAACACACAAAAACTATATGTATGACATAAACAATAAAGTAAAAATAGTTACAGAAATCTTAGAAAGCAAAAAAGAAAAAAAAAGAACAGAAAGTCAAAAAAGAAAAGGCAGGCTTAGTGTTGCAAGCCCTGCCACTCGGCCAGCGAAACGTTCAGTAGATTCGAAAAATAGGAACTATACAAGCAAATATTGAATCAACATGACTTAGAGTATACGTATGTAACCAAGGTTTTCTAACAACATATTAGGAAGTTCCAAAAAAAAGGGGGAAAAGCTTCAGCATTACCAACACTGACACTAAAACGTACAAATATTCAAGCAACACAAAACAAAAAAAAGTGAAAAGCAAGCAAGAACAGTTTGCACATAATACATAGGGTACATAAATTTGGAATGACAAAAAGGACTTAAGCTACAACAGTTTTCAACTCATTAGTTTTCAATAATAATAATAATAATAATAATAATAATAATAATAATAATAATAATATTGATGATGATGATAATATAATAATAATAATAATAATATTCTTTATTGCCACAAAAAGAGAAACACAATGATTAACAGGGCTGTCAAAGCCTACGAGGCTTGTGGGACATGGCCCGGCAATTGGTACGGCAATACAACAAGTTGAAGTAACGATAAAAGAATTTCAGCATTGCTGTGTAAAGAAAACACACGCACGTTACACTTAACGGCAAAACGTAATACCATCCGCAAATAGAACAAACACAATAGAAGAGCAGAAATAAAGAAGGAAACTGCAAACAGAAACCGATGCATCCTAACGTCACATCAGAAGCTGTGAAGAGGGAGACATTGATCTAACGCCACTGATCGCACTCAATTGCAGTAAGCCTATTCTTCAGCATTTTCTTCGAGGAAGATAACAGCACATCTTCAGGTAATTTGTTAAACAATCTCGGAATGTACACTGAGCGCCGTGCTTCGCCGTATCTCGTTGAGGAACGAGGCACAACGAAGCGCGCGCGAGAACGGAACATGCGTGAAGGTTTAATTTCAACTTTAAATTCGGTGCTCCAGAAGTACTTCAACACCACTGCTCGAGCAAACAACGAGCGGAAAGAAGGAAAGCCTAGTGCTGCGAACACATTTTCAGACGAAAGTCGAGGAAAGTTGTAGCCCACGCTTTTAAGTATATTTTTTAACAAAGCATCAATACGGGCCTCCCAGCGTGCGGAACAGAAAGCAAATACCGTTATGCCATACCTGAATACCCCGTAAGCGAGAGCATGTACAATAGTTTTTTTGACCGGAAATGGGACAATGCTTTTGATATGATACATCAGCCATGCAACACTCCTAAGCTTGCCGCATAGGTGTGCCAAATGAGTATCCCACGACATGTTAGAATCAAAAAATATTCCCATGTACTTTATCGATTACACATACTCTACTATCGACTGCACATACTCTAAGACAAATGCATGGTGCACAGGACTTAATATAATAATAATAATAATAATAATCAATCAATCATGTATATTTATTGTGCCCAGGAACAGCCGTGAGGCCTTGGTGCATGGCATACAGATGGATACAAGTGAAAAAAAGGGAAAAAAGTGAAAGGAAAGAACACTTTGACAACCAATAAGATAAAAGAGTAAAAAAAAATAACTTTTACAATGTATATTACAACGTATACCGTACAA
The DNA here is from genome assembly GCF_048455015.1 of Haemaphysalis longicornis. Classification (NCBI taxonomy): domain Eukaryota; kingdom Metazoa; phylum Arthropoda; class Arachnida; order Ixodida; family Ixodidae; genus Haemaphysalis; species Haemaphysalis longicornis. Next base: position 93,747,782 of record NW_027526385.1, read on the forward strand.
ACCACTACAAAACGTAAAAAAACATGTACACTACATGCAATGAACACAAAGAAAACGGGCAGGATAGAACATAATTAGTAATTACATCGTAAAGATGAAACAGAACATATTCACACTATATGTAATCGTGTAACGTTAAAACAGCAATCCATAAAATGGAAAACAACAAAAAGTCATATAAACAGCATACTATTCATATAGTAAGGACAGCAGGTAAAAAGAAGTTACTATACCTAAAACAAGATCCATTCAGTATGCCGGAACAAAGAAATATTCGATATACTTCCATGTAAGAGAATAAGAGGGAGCATATTAGCCAAGGAAAATTTTGCAAGTGTCTGAACTGAACCGATTGAGGGAGCTGTTAAAAATATCTACGTCTGCAGAGTAGAACTGCAGACGTAGATATCGTGGAACTGCTTGCAGATAGGTTCGCTCCACCACCCCCTGCATCTTTGGAGCAGCCTCGACCCCACGCGGTGAAAGAAAAGCTGCCAATAGGACCGTATGGTTCCCCGATCTCAGCGCTCTGTCACGAAGACCTTTCAATGCACGCGCTTAGGAATGCCCTGAAGAAGACTAAGCGTCGTAGCCCTCCTGGCGCTGATGACACCATCTAAACAGTGATGCGGAACTTGGACAGCCTGGAGCAAGAATGGCTTCTAAGCGCCTTCAACATCGTCTGACACTCAGACGTATTGTCAATTTCCTGGCTCCTCGCCTTTGTTGTCTCACTCCTGAAACGTGAAAAAACACAAACCGCAGCCAGCTCATATAAAACTGTGTTCGTTATTTCGGCTGCAGGGGAGCTCTTTGAGATGATCTTATTGTATCGCCTAGAGTGGATCGACCGTGTTCTTGGAGCTTTCACTAGGCAACACACCGGTTTACGTCAACTCCACTGCACTGCCGACAGCATCGCTGATGTTGTTTCCGCACTGGAAGAGGCCCAACACATGGACGAAGTGGTATTTCTGGTTTTGGTGAATTTTGAGCTTGCCTTTGACCGCCTTTCACACCCAACTATTGAGTATTGGCTGGACCGCATTCATGTCATCAGAAGACTGCGGAACTACATCCGGGCTTTCTTGTCGGGTCGCCAGCTCAAAGTTCTTGTGGGCAATCTCCTCAGCAATCCAAGATTTGTCAGTGGCGGAGTGCCCCAAGGTGCAGTGCTTAATCCGCTGCTGTTCAACCTCGGGCTGTCGCGCCTGGCTGACATCATACCAACAGACCTAGAACACAGCATATGCATTTCCGTTTATTCTGACGATGTTGCACTGCGGACCTGGGGACCAAAGCGTCAGACTAGGCAAATCAGAAAATCTCTGCAAAGACTGCTGGATGCGATATGGGAGTATATCACGGGAATCGGGCTGCAGTTTGCACTACCAAGTCAGAAGCTATGATACTCCACCCCAACCCCAGAGCACGGCATCGAATCCCCCCTTTGGAAGTACATGGCTCATAGCTCCGGTGGGAGACCCAGGTCAGATATCTCGGACTTACTACTGACCATCGCCTGACCTGGGGCCTAGCAATCAAACAGCTACTGGGCCAGTCCAGTCGTGTCCTGAAAGCGCCATCCATCAACTATTGGCCAAGGGGCGTGGGTGCTCACACACTTGGGACTTCGAGTTTACGACGCTATTGTGTGCTCCGCAGTGCTCTACGCTATGCTCCGTGTCACCGTCAAGCCAACACGGTAGAAGAAAGTCGAGATCGAGCACAGGAATGCACTTCGCACCGCTTTAGGCTAGCCCCCCTCGTCGCAATGCGTGGGCACTCTTGCAGAAGTCGGTGCCTGGCCTCTCGCACTCCGCGCGCTACAGCGAGCCCTCAATGACGTCTAGCGGCTAAATAGGGCTCCAGACAGAGGCACCCTGCTCGCACGGCCATGAGAACGACCTCACTTTCGAATGGGTATGATTGTCCATACCTTCGAAACGGTGATTGGCCAACCTCCGATCGTTCGAATCCTACCTCTTCCACCCACGTGACGAATGAGATCACCATAAGTGCAACTCTACCGCACGTGACCTCAAAAAGAATAACTTCAGCGTGTGGATTAAGGCATGAAGCACAGGCCTCCTCGGAGAACCTTGAGGGGCATGTGCTTGTTGTGGCGCGCACCTTATGTTCTAGCAGCGCCACTATCACCTGCATCAACCCTAGATCATCATCAGCGGTGCTTGCCCGGTGGCGTCAGCAGTGCCACGCGCCACGAGATGGAACACGACCGAGCGCCTGGGTGGTCGCTTGCCATCGCCGCTCCCTCTCCAGCTCCGGCCGGGCCTGGCGCACCCCAATAAAGAAGAGCCACATCGCCCGCCTCACCGAGTCTACGGCTCCGCTTCCTACAAGTGGTGACGCGGACGTTATCCCCGGCCAGCGGTACACCGACATGACGACGTGGGGGGACCAGCCGATACCGGTGTTCGACGCACGCCACGTTAGAGGATGGTTCTTCAAGTTCGAGGCTACCACGTCAGTGTACAGCCTCTGAAGCACTCCGTCCTCTGGGAGACGCTTCCGTTAGAGCTCCGCTGCGTCTTCGTCCTCCCACCGCCCAGCGCCACCCCCTACGACGACCTTCGCGCTGCCGTGCTCGCGCACTACGCCCTCACGGACGACCTGTTTCGGCCCCTCACCAGAGGATTTACGCGCACGCTCTCCGCACAAACTGCAGCCGCCCATTGTACCCTCTGCGCCATCGCCTTCGTCCGGGGCCACAAGAATCGGCCACCTAGACGCCACCTCCAGCGTGGCAGCCGCACCTACACCGACGCCACCGACGACACCTGTAGCAGACGACAGCACGGAAACTCACCAGTCACAGCCCGCCTCGGCCCCTTCTACCGCCTCATGCGAGGGCTCTGGTGAGCTATTTCTCGGTGTTACCACGAAATCCGTTCCAACCTCATCGCCCGCTACGCCACCATCGCTCCTCATATATGCCCCGCTAAGTTGTTAGACTGCCCTGCTCCACTGCAGTCGCAGTATGACTCACGCGAGACGTACGTCTTGGCATCCAAAGTCAACCCAGACGGACTGACGTCTCTCATAGAGCCGCCGTCAAGGCTTAAGCCGAAATCTGAAGGGAGTGAAGCCGCTAACCATGCCGACAACGTTCCGGCTTCCCAACCTTTAAAACAACACACCCAAATCCTTTCTGAAGAGCGCGTTGACAAGGCATCTACGACTACAGCGCCGCTGCATACGTTGCAAGAGTTTTCTCGCGTCCAAGACAAGCCAGCGCTCACAAAGCTCGACGCTCCGGCAACACGCGCCCAAGTGCGTAACTGCTCGTCGCAACCAGTTCAGCGTGCTTCTGCCAAGCGGCACCAACATCGCCCTAAGCACCTGTCGCCAAAACAAGCTGCATCACGAGCACTCCTGGGGCACACTCCAACGTGCCATTAGCGCGGTCCTGCCCAGCACCGTTCATACACGCGCTGTCAACGGCGACTGCTGTTTTGGGCGCATCATTGCCATTCCGGGCCATGGGCGCCTCGAACCCACGCCACGAGGCTTCACCCGAACCAGTGCTCAAAACGTCGCCGTCAAGGCTATAAACCTGCTCGTACTAGCAGCCGAACACTAAGCGGACACACGCCACAAAAGTCTGCGCGTAGAGCGCCGGTTCTGCAAACATCGCCTTGTCCGCGCAGCGGCCGCAACTCGCGTTATTTTTACTTCGAAACTCCTTCACCCTCCGCCAACTCGTCCTACTCTCCGCTCTCAGCCAAGGCCACCGGAGGTCCACCCAATCACGGGACGCTCTTTTGGGACCGACAACGACAGCCTAAGGACCTGGAACGCGGACGAACCTGCATAACTGTCTGTGTAGTTTATCCATGTACATAGTATTTTGTACATAACTGTACACACGCAATTTTCATACTGCGCTTCGCGCTGGGGGGAGCCACGTAGTGGCGCGCACCTCATTTTCTAGCAGCGCCAATATCATCTGCGTCATCCCACCGTCATCATCAGTGGTGCTTGCCCGGGGGCGTCAACAGTGCCACGCGCCACGAGATGGAACACAACCGAGTGCCTGGGCGGTCGCTTCCCATCGCCGCTCCCACTCCAGTTCCGGCCGGGCCTTGCGCACCCCAATAAACATAGGAGAGCCACCACGCCCGCCTCACCAAGTCCACGGCTCCGCTTCCTACATGCTGATATTCACCGAGGGGTCTGTGCTTTCAGACAAGGGGGTGGTGGTTGCAGCATCCATTGCGCCATCCTTAGCTTCAGCCAGGCAATGTCGCCGTCAGTGGCCAGCAGCTCCACAACGGCAGAAATCAGGGGCCTTCACTTGCCTGCGGAAATCATTAACGAATGCGAGCAGTACCTCATCTACCAGAAAGTCGCCATCCTCTCAGATTCGAAGGCTGCCCTACTGAGGCTCTAGAGGGCCCACCTCAGTTGTCTCTATGTAGAAAGTCTATCCAGCAAACTGCGAAGCCTCGGCGCCAAAGGCCTTAGCATCCATATGCAATAACTACCTGCTCACGTAGGTATCAAGAGAAGTGAGGAGGCTGATCGCCTGGTAAAAGCAGCGCATCATCCATCCACTCCGAAGAGTGAGGCAATCCGGCCCCCGGACGTCTCGCGGTACCTTATCCGAAGGGTCCTACAAGCCGTGCACCCTGACTCCAGAATTGCATCCGGCAAGCCACTGCCGGCGCTTCCTTCAGTGGGACTGACCCGAGCTGATCGTGCTGTACTTCATCTGCGCACCGGCTGTCACCGCTGCACAGAAAGAAGTCACAGGCTTGGCATCACTTGTTCACCAGCCTGCCCTCACTGTCCTGCAATAGACACTCGCGCATGCACTGTGCGAGTGTCCAGAGAATTCGCAGGCTCGATCAGCGCTGAAAGTGTCATATGCGAAACTGAGACTGCCTTTTCCCACCTGTTCAAACCTGTTGTTCCCGAACGGTTACCCTTCAAATCGCCAAAAAGCGTTCTGTGCCCTGCTGGTCTTTTTAACTGACACGGGTCTCTCGGACTTGCTATGATGCCGCCAGGGCTGTTCATGCTGCGCGGCTTGTGAACAGTCATCTTATTCTCCTTTTCTATTTTTTTCTGTCCACCCTCTTTTCTGTCTATCCTCCTCCTAGACTCAGCCTTGATTGGAGTGCCCTCACCCCGAGAGGCAGTTATCTGCTCGGTCGACTTTCGTTTGTCTTCCAATAAAGCAACTCTCTTTCTGGCACAGCATACAGCCCCCTCACCCACTGCACACTTTCAGAGAGTGTTCGCGCGGCCACGGCGAACCGCCCTCTCATCACAGTTTCACGACACTATCCTCCATTGCTGTCTTTCCCTGTTCGGTCTTGCCATCTTCACTCGGTTACGACAGCGACGCGTCTGACCCAAGAGACGCCCGCCAAAGCGCTGCGCCCCAAAAGATAGTTCCACAAAACGATGATGATAGCAAGCGAAGGTTCCGATGCCTCACTGGTGCCATTCATCGTTGCACCCAAACGCAATGCAGGAAAGCCAGCTCATACAATGAGTGTACCCAAAGGCACACCATTCAACGCAAGAAAACACTAGCAGTGGCTTCTACGCCAGGATATGCGTAGCGTGAGATAACGTTCAGCTATTTACTCGTACATTTCCTGGTTGTCTAGGATTAGCTGATTGGCATGCTTACTGCTGGTAAAACGAATTCCATTCCGATCCAATCCAATCCATTTTAATCCAATCCAATCCAATGCATTCCAATACAATCGAATACCCTCCAGTCGAATCCAATCCAATGCAATACCATGCAGTCCACTCCAGCCCAGTCCACTGGCGGTGGCGGTGGCTCCGGCACGCCAGCTGTGCAACGTGCGACGTCACTGCTCCTCGCGCATGCCCAACACGGCTCTCAAGGAGCCACGCGAAACTGCTGAACCTCAGCCAGGGTAGCTCACGTTGCAGAAAAATGCTCCTCGCGATCGATCCGCTGCTAGAGGGCCAACATAGCCACACACACTTCGTTCCGGTTAAAGCTTCTCACTTCGCCCACAGCGGACGAGCACTTTCTGACCACCTGATTTTGCCACCAATCAAACCAGTATGATGCAAAGATTCTCCTGATACTGCTTCCATTGAGGTCAACCCAACAGGCGAGTCACTCCGTCTACTCTAAAATTCACCACCGCCAGTGGAGAGCTAACCCTAACGCCGCAGCGAGGAACAGCTTTGCCCTCGCTTCGAGCAGCAGCTGCGTGTAGCTTCCAGCTGCACCCCACGTGCACATCTTGTCACATCGCCACCATGGATTGCGGCGACGAGGAACGTGCAACGGTCGCAGCCAAGAGTGAGCATCTTTCTCTACCGTAAAACCCTTGGATACAAGTGATTACAGCCCATCACCACGCAATGCCTCTAAAAAACCGAAGACGGACCACAGAGCTACGCTATCACAAGGCTACCCTATCCACGTACACACCCCGACCAGTTCGTCGCTGTAATATGATCGGGTGGCAACGCGTGCGTCAAAAACGGCCACATCTGAAATGACCAACGGCCTTGTCACCACCACAAGCTTTGGTAGAGCTGGCTTCCAACGCCAGGTCACTATCATTATTCAATACACGAGAAACCTGGTTGTCATTGCATCCAAGAACATCGATCTTACTTGCCGCATATCCCGAATCACACGATCATCCTCTCAACCACATACCAGGTTTGTGCCTACATGAACACCCCGGGTATCTCGCGAGGCGTTATCAAAGGCGTCTCGGAGGAAATTGACCTCCTGTCTCTGCAAGATCCCCTCGCCCACAACGAGCGCTACTTAGTCAACGCCCGCTCTATGCGCAGATGAGTATGGCTCAACAAACATTTGAGGGCTATCGTGTCCCATACTACGCAAACTCAGATGTGAGCTCGTCAGGTGCCGCCCTTATCACTGGATGATGCAAGTCTGTAACAACTGTGCAGATACTGGACACCGAAGAGATGTATGCCCGTCAATCCCCAGACCATCTGCGCCAGCTTTGCAACTGTGAACCCCTCCTCTGCTCACTATTGTGTCTCGAAATGCAAACTATGTGATGGTCCACATCCAAATGCCAACAAAGACTCTCCACAACGTTCACATCCCCCGTCCGACCCGCGAATCGCACTTCTGATCAGATTTCCCCTGAAAACTTGTCCAGCTCGCTCTTCCACTGGACACAGACAGGTTCCCGGTTCGAGTGAAGACCAACCAGCGAGCAGCCCATCCCCAGGTGAGCTGGTCAGCCGTTTTTACCGCGTATTCCACTGTTACACCATTTCCATTCCATGATACCCTGTCCTCTCCCACCAATCCCGATCTCAGTGAATGCAACTAAAACTGGAATATGTATACGCCCAGTACATGGCACTCCTGCAGTGGCACAACCGCCTCGCTTAGCACGTTGCTGCCTTCGAAACACACCTCATGACACTGATGGCTTTCAAGTGTAAGGCCACGGTTATTACACTTACCAAATAATACAGCACTTACCCACACGCACGCCACATTAGCCCTACCCTACGAAGAACACGAACACATGAATGCACAGCTTGGTCCACACCAACAACCCGAATCCTATCCTGCAGCATTGCTTTTCAAAAAAGCTATACTCGTATTTCTACCAGGAAACAGAACCCAGCAAACGAACTTCCAAGGACACTATGACGCCTATGAAGGACCTGGACGCCCATGAAGACACAACCCACCTTCTTGCTGCAAAATCTGCAATGGAAATGCCGATCTTTCACAAGCAAGAAACATCAAATGTATCTCTTCCTCGCATCCGATCCTGCAAACTTACTCGCCCTTCAAGAAAATAATGTCTCGCAACCTAAAGTGTATGACTACCAAACTTTCAAAACTGACCCCTGCCACCGGGTGGCCACTTTCCTATAAGCGCATATCCCGCTGTTAATTTATATCCTTGCCTCTGATAACCCCAAGACGGCTGTACAAATCCTGACGATGGCAAGAAATTCCACTTGGCTCATCATTCTCAACGTGTATAGCCCACCAAACCAAATACTACATGATGTCAACACCCTAATCCAAAAGGCTGTTACTATAGCAGGAGGCGCTGACTTCGTAGTAATTGGAAACTTCAACGCAAAACCAACGCCGCCTGTATAAACATTGCCTGACGCGTCGCCCGCTTTCCAATGGGAATGGTAGGGACGCTTAGTTCAGCCACTCCACCGCAATGTGGCGCGCGCCAGCGGACACCCCGCCCCGCCTTACGTCACTGCTCGGAAAGTCGCGAACACTGCACCCACTTCTACAGCGTGTGTCTGTCAGCTTGCCTCGAAGGCGTCGGAGCGCCGCCTGGGGAGCGCTAGACAAACTCAACTATTTTGCATAGTTTCCGAAAAGCGGCGCTGGCTGGCAGACATGAAAGCACGCACGAAGGCTACAGATCGGGAAAGGGTAGGAGAGAGCAAAAGGAGAGTGGCTGTTTGGCCATTTTTTGCTCATGCGTTAGGCAATGTTTATACAGGCGGCGTTGGCAAAACATATGGGATGGGGATACCAAGAGAACTCAAAAGTACGCGCCGACAAAAAGCCATCCACGATCATAGACTTGGCCTCCAAAACGACCTTACTTATTCTGCCTTCATCGGAAATAGCATTCCGCATGAAAATTATTGAGGACCTCACCTTTACAAAAATTGTTTGTTAATGTAGTGTACGTGTAAAACTAACTGCTTAAGCAGTGATCATGCCAATATATCTATCAACCTAACTTAGCAAAGTAAAAAAAAGAATCAGGCGGGCTCATATCACCGGCTGGCAGAAAGTCGGCGAAGATGACGCACCTCTCCCCGTACCTCGGCGAAGTTGGCGAGGCTCACTCAAACTCACTCACAATTTTTTTCTTCGAATCACCACTCACTCAAACTCAGACTCAATGCTGAGCAGCACATCTGCGCTCACTCAAACTCAAACTCACATTGAGCGCAAAACTCAGAACTCACTCGGACTCAAAACTCAAATGTACTCAGAACTCAAAATGTACTCAAACTCAAAATGTACTCAAACTCAAAATGAACTCAAAACTCAAAATGTACTCAAAACTCAAAATGTGCTCAAACTCAAAGTGTACTCAAACTCAAAATGGACTCAAAACTCAAAATGGACTCAAAACTTAAAATGGACTCAAAACTCAAAATGTACTCAAAACTCAAAATGTACTCAAACTCAAAATGTACTCAAACTCAAAATGTACTCAAAACTCAAAATGTACTCAAACTCAAAATGTGCTCAAAACTCAAAATGTACTCAAAGCTCAAAATGTACTCATACTAAAATGGACTCAAAACTCAAAGTGTACTCAAAACTCAAAATGAACTCAGAACTCAAAATGGGCTGAGAACTCAAAATGATTTCAGAACTCAAATGGCCTCAACACTATCTCATGCTAGAAATTTACTCGGGGTCAGATGAACTCTGATTTCATTAGCAGTCAGTGTTTTCAAATTCACGCCTGGTAAAAATATTACGGGTGCAAATTCGTGATCTCAAACTCTTGCATTCGCCACGACATGACACCGTAGCTCCTGTGAGGTCGGAAACAATTTTCATTACAGGCTTATTGCAGCTATACCTGCTGCCCATGAAGAGTAGCGCTGGTTGGAAGCAATTGTACGTATATATTGGATACCGAACTTTGATATAGGCTCCGTGTTCGTGTTCATGACAGAGGCGGTCCAGGCTCGATGGTGTGCTGGGTCCCCAGGTCGAAACAAGCAAAGTTGGGTGAGGGGACGTGCGCTCACTGTTCCGTCGATTTATGTCGAAGCTGTTTAGGGTTACGGTTCCGTGCATTCTTGCTCTGCATCCTGAAAAAAGTCTTGTGTCAAAGCGAACTGTCCCCGCGAATCTCTGAAGCGCGAGGCGTTCATGGATATACCTTTGCTGTTTTATTGCGTAGCATTCTTTGCCGAGTACACCCCTCCCCCTATCCCCGCCATGATCTTGTAACGCCCTGCATATACACAAAAATGCAGATATCACGAAAGCTCAACCTGTAATCATTATAAAAGCGTAAATGTAGAGAATTGATGAAACTAAATGTTAAAAATCTAAAAAAGAAATATGAAAAATATCGAAAATGGCGAACTGTGTAACACGGGAGTCATAGATCATCTCAGATTGGGTGAAAAAGCAGAAAGGTGTGGTGCTAAAGAATGTGGGGTATCAAATTGAGCGTCTCGAGGAGGGAAATCACGTGGGACAAACAAAAAAGTGCTTCGTTGTTTGCTGAGGCACTTGTATTAGTTTTTATTAGCATTTCGAGTCCAGGATTCCTGCCCAAGCGCCCCTAGTTCTCAAAGCTGCCACCACGTGCCGTAGCAGAATGGAATTTTGCCTACACGGGCTATTTTCCCTCATTCTTCTCGAGGCGGTCGCGGCGTTCGACCGGTTTGACTGTCAAGTGCGACGGCGCGGTCAACTCCTTCTCCTCAAGTTAATTGTTCGTCTGTGAGCGGGGAGTCACTTCAATAGAGTTCCCCAGCGACTATTGTGGGATGGCAAGAGGATGCCTCAGAATAGAAGCTTGAGCCGGTTGGTGCAAAAGTTGGGACGAAGCGAAGACGAGACACACACAAGCGCTTTGTGCTTGTCTCGTCTTGGCTTCTTCCCGTTCATTGCGCTGCCCTCTACTCTTAAATCGGATGTCCTCTGCGTTAGGATTTTGGCGGAGCTTGGAAATGTTGTCCGTTGCGAAGTAATTCACGACAACTACTAGATATACGGCTTATGTCTATCTACGACGCTATTTTCCTGTTTATCGCACATTTCATACCACCAGAAAAAAAAAAAGCATTTGATAATAATTACTTATTTCGGACAGCTACAACTGCGGAACGATATTTTCGAGTAAAAAAATGCTACGGCAGCAGCCGCCGTTTCTTTCTTCCGAAGTTTGGTATTCTTGAATGGCTTTTGAGAAAATTCAAATTGCAGGGACGCATCTAATTACGTGAGCAGAAAGCATGAAATTTCAAAACGCGTTCAAAACAGTACCTGCGAGCGATGTTCCCGGTGCGTCACCTTAGCTACTTCAATGAAGTTCTGGAATTGATTCATTTTATGACATCGTGAAGTATCAATAATTAGTTTTAGACTTCCTCTGTCACTGGTCATTATTACCTTTCCGCACGATGCGAACTCACGGACACACCACTAGAGATAAAGATTTGTAACTAGTGTTTCAACTAAGGGCTTAGCTTCCATATGAGTAATATTCTGCATATATTTATTTATTTATTTATAACTATCTCTCAGTTTCCTCGATAAGGCATTGAGTAAGGTAAGCTAAAAAAGACACAAGTACAAGTTTTAGCATGTGTAACAAGTAATGCGTGAACGGGGTATATAAAAATGAACGCTAAACATAAGAAACGCATAAAACAAACCTACACATAAATGAGGATCTCACCTCATGGCAGAACAAAAACTGCAATTCACTGCACGGATATCGCGTCTGATGAATGTTAAATTTTACTGCATTTCCTGCAAACGATGTCGATTGCATGAAGACTCCTAACCCTAGGTAGCTTCATTAATTTATGTTGCCGGTCGCCCTCCAAGCCCGTGGTAATCGCGAAAATTATTCGTTTTAAAAGTATTCACATATACGGTTTTCTTTTCCGTTTTTCTTGTTTTTCTGGAAATAAGAATTCCCGTTGCCAACACACCATTTACCACAGCAGAACGCCTTTGAGGCGATATAAGAATAATAAGGACACTGCGCTAACATGAGTGCTCACTGTATATGAACTCCGAAACGTATTGTAGAAAAATTCTGAATTTAAATCACCCCGAATATGTGTACTCCAGTTACAAGGCCGAATACAATCCGCGAATTGGAGTGAATTGGTAAACATTCATGTTGGATACACATAAATAAGTGCGGGGGTCACGAGCAATAGCGTTAGGTCAAAAGGGGGAAATCCCGCTTCACGTTTTATGAGGCGCACCACAGTGGATTCCTCCGGATTAATTTTGAACACCTGGGGATCTTTAAAGTGCGCCGAAATTCCGGACACACGGTCGTTCTTGCTGTTCGCCTCCACCAGAAAAGCGGCCGCCGCAGCAGGGAATCGAACCCACGTCCTTATGCTTAGCAGCGCAACGCCTAAGCCCCGCTTTACCCACACCCTCTCTTTTCGGAACCGGCTTCCGAAACAACGACAGCGAGCCGCCTCATGACAAATACATTTTTTAGGCGAAGCTCATTTGAATATATAGTGTTTTTTTTGTATTTTGCATGTATGCAAACAAAAAGTTACGTATCTGAAGAGTGAGGCGTTCTTTACCGTGGGGCGTTCGAAAAAAAATGTGCCGGTGTAGGCATTGTCAGTACACGGTCACCACCAATGTCACTCGCCGTTCTTGACCTCAAGCTTATGCGTCTGAACACTCGATCCGCACCATCAGTAGACTAGTTAATATGATGATGCACCGTCTGCTCGTTCGCTAGAATTAAAAATAAAAGTGCGTGGATAAATGTATGTCTTCCTTGAGGATGCCCATCGTCAACTTTCAACAGAAATTAAATTTGTTTACACCTTTCCGGTAAATTTGGCGCCACCTGCGTGTCACGCACCAAGACAAGCTTCGCTGGTAATCCACATTCACCTGGAATGTCTCGTGATTTTTCTTTTCGATTATTCCTCACAAAATTGGGAGCTATCAATCTACATTTAATCTACTATAACACTTACATGTTCCAGCGTGACCAATTCGACACTTATTGTTGCTGCAGACATACATTCTTACGCAGCATTATTACCACTCCAGGCATATCGGATAATCTAAAAAAAAACTGCGCGCAAATTAACGGGGACAAAAACACACGAAGACAGCACAGAAAACCCCGTTAATTTCCGCGCAGTTTTTTTTTAGATGCATTATTACCAACTCGCCCAAATCTCAACCCTTTTACATCGGATAACTTGGAAACCCGCTCAAAACATTTTAAAAGTGTAGCTTTTCTGTGTGGACTCAACACGCAAACCCTTCTGTCCGTCTGGGGTGCAGGATGTGCCAGACTTTCCTGCATGCGAAAATTGTAAGAATAAAAGACCCTGAACCTTCGTGTTTTAATACAAGAGCACTCATATCGGCCTTCCCAGGGAAATCGAGAAAACGGCCGCAACAGTACTCAACTGTCGTCGTCATGATTCCACAGCTCAGACGACAAGGACAGAAAGAAAAACGCAAGACAGGCGCTATGTACGACCAGCGCATGCGATTCGCATGCGACTGATCCGCCAAAACCCGTCCTAACAATCAGTCGTAACGATCAGTCGCATGCGAATCGCATCCGCCGGTCGTTCACGTGTCTACCGCTTTAAACAAGTCCTCGCCAAAAACGAGCATCTGCAGTATCTGCGAGCTTCCAAAAAAAAGTGAAAGGTATGACATCATGAAAAGTATGTCATATATGTGGGCTTTTGTTTCCGTTCCATGGATGTATTATATATACATGGTGGTTTCGTCAATAAACTTTCAGCGCCTGTTTGGCGTCCTTTCTTTTATCTTTTTACTGGCCTAAAATAACGTAAAATTACGAGCAACAACAGTTGTAATAAACACGTTCGATTTGCGTGCTTGCAACTCCCTTGTTAACAACGGGCGCGGATTTTGCTGCCTCAAACGCTCGCTCGAGTTCGTTTTCGTACTGAAACGACCTGTACCGAACCGCCCTGTACCAAAATGTCCTGTACCGAAACGTACGTGTACCGAAAAGACCGCACCGAAACGCCCTGTACCGAAACGACCAGGACCCCCGAAATGTCCGTGCACCGAAATGTCCGTGTACCGAAAAGACCGTACCAAAACGCCTTGTACCGAAAAGACCTAGACCCCCGAAATGTCCGTGCACCGCAATGTCCGTCCGCCGAAATGTCCGCGCCGAAATGTCCTACACTGAAATGTCCGGATCCCCATTTGACTAAAATGCCACCTTTGAGCTGACACACAACGTTTTTCAAAACCATTTGATTGAAAGGCCGTTTGAGACAAAAGAGCACGACTATCGACCTTTAAAAATCTCCAAGGCCTTTGAAACGCGAAAGCTTGTACTCTCGCACCCAGTTTGTTAGTGCCGATTTGCAATTATTTGCGAGTAAAACTTTGTTATTAAAGAGCTCGGTCATAATCACTTTTCTTTTGTTTTTGTTTACTATCACTTGGTCGACTACTAGAAAGTAGCTTAGACTCCCAACACCAGTGGTACGACAAAAAAAACTGCCTATGTTGTGCAAGTTTGGGAGCCGCGGGATGACGTGCCTTCGAATATCTCTAAAAGTTCGTATGCACAAGTGCTTGTGGGGTCGCAAATGATCGTCATTCAGCGGAATCAATGGGAAATTGGGTAGGCCCATTACCATTTGGTTCCTCTGTAGGACCCACACAACATGCAGTGAAGGTAAACTTTTGGCTGCGACCTGTCTGGTTGGGAGGCTACAAATGAAAAGCTATAATTACACTGCAAACAATGGTACAATAAATGGAGAAGCCGACGTTTCACAACCAGCTTTCTTTCTCAGGGGTGACTGGGGTCAGCCTGCTGCCGCGTCCGATAGCCTTTCAACGCGTTAGGTATCTCACAAAGCGCAGGCCATGCGCAGGCTGTCTAGCGCAGGCCGGCGTGTACACAAAAGTGAGAGTCCCAAGGTACACCAAGTTTTCGTTCTCGACGGTGGCCGTCCCGACGAAGTCGTTTCTGTGGCCGGGTGCATGGCAGTGCTATAGCTATACATGCACCATGAGCTGACATAATCTCTTTACTGCACAACAAAGAGCCACCGAAGAAGCCCCCGAGGACACAATGACCAGTCTCATTCGCCCCAGTGTCGCCCATCTCAAGGAACAGGCTTGCTCCCTGCACCCTTCCGCGCGTCGCCGTCCTAAGGGCCTTAGTCATACCGATGGCGCCCCTTTCCAGGAATCGCTCCTTTTTCGCCCCGTTGGCCTCCGCGGCTTCAAGCCGGGTATAATAACACTTCCGACATTGTTGGATGCAGACGTCTCCTCGCCTGCTCCCAGTATAATAGGAAGGAACTTTTAATCGGCTGGTGTGGCGAGAGCTGCAACAGTTGTCTATAAGCTTTCGGCGCCCACTTTGCTCAGTGGAAAAGCACAAATGGCACCCCCGACATAGGAGGCTGGTTCTCCAGCAACAACCCCCCCCCCCCCCTACCTGGTCAATCCCCTTAGCAACGCCACTGTAAGTGCGATCGCTGATTATTTTTGAGTAGAACCAGAGTCCTTCAATACACCGAATGCAACGACGACGGGGTGATAGAGAATATCAGGAAAGGCGAATGCACACGTGCTTTAATTAAAAGGCACTTTGGTTTCTTTCCTTTTTATTTTTTTCGTGACGGTTGAGGGGCTCATTAAACGCGGAAAGTTTGGTCTCTCTCTTGGTCTGTTTGTCAGCCTGTCTTTCTGTTCTTCGATTCAGCCGCCCGGCCAAAGTTAATGCAGAGGAGAGTTCTAAACAATTAAGTCCGCTGGCAATGTCAATACTTGTGATTATTGTTGAGCCGAAACAAAACATTAGACATATTTGAAATAAAACACCAATACATAACATATATTTGCATTGTTCCTTAGAAAAATTCCAAATGGGTAGTCCTTGAGAAGTTAATTATCTGTACGTATGCTGCAGAAAACATTATTACAAAGCATTTCCAACTTCTGATAAAACAAACAATGCAAACCCGCCGCAGCCCCTGCTAACAACGAAGCCGGGACGGAAGTGTGCGGCGACAAAAAAAAAAAAAAGAGAGAGAGAGATAGATAGATAGATAGATAGATAGATAGATAGATAGAGAGAGAGAGAGAGAGAGAGAGAGAGAGAGAGAGAGAGAGAGAGTAATTTATTGCATGGAAAGAAAACACAGAGAGGTCGGACTGATCGTATAGTCTCTGACCTGCTACTTTGTGTGGGGGTGGGCAAGGGGGAAAGAGCATAGATGGAGAGGGTGACAGGTATGACGAATATAATAGGTACCTTCCGTAATGCATTTCTAAAAACGCCTTATTAAGCACTTGCGTTATAAAAAAAACCAACGCATACAAATGCGGAATGCCGAGAAATTGCCCTACATCATTTAGCGGTCTAAAAAGGCACAGGTTCCTTTTCCCGCGCAGTGGCCCTCATTTCCGCAGCCTTTGTCGTAGGGGATCCGCAAAGTGTGAAAATAAAATAGTTGCTCTCACTGATTTTTGAAAAAAAAAAGCGATAATAAGTCGTCAAAACACGACCGAGGAAATACGGTGATACTGTCACTGATTTGTTATATAAAATACTTAATAAGTCGCTACAAAAAGAATAATGAACAATTAGGTTTTATAAATGCTACAAATATCCCAGCTAATATTCAACAAATAAACGGAAGTTTTTTTTGGCAAGGCCGCATAACCAACTGCTGGCCTGAAATAACGCAGAACTGCGAACAAGGATATCTGTAATAATTAGGTACGAATTGCGTGCTCGCAACCACCACGTAAACAACGCGCGCAGCCTACAGCGCATGCCGGAATTCGCCTTTGTACCGAAACACCCGTGTCCCGAAAGGTCCGTGTCCCGAAACGCCCGTGTCCCGAAAGGTCTGTGCGCCGGAAAAAGCGTACCGAAACGCACTGTACCGAAACGTCCTGCACCGAAAAGACCGGAGCCGAGCGGGGCGGCTGCCGGCGGGGGGACCGCGGAGGCTATGGGGGCTGTAGAGGATGCCGGCCACTACGAGAGAGGGCACCACACGTTCCCACTCTCTAACCTGGCATCAGACTCCAGACAAAAAGTGCCCAGTAACATTTTTCTGTGAACCAATCACGTTGAATTTTATGGCGTCTTGAAGTTAACATACTGTAGTACTCAAATCCGGGAGAGCAATTGGATATCTGATCTTGAAGCGACACAGTGCTCGATTTAGGAGAGCCAAGTGGTCCATTTTTCAGAGACTGCCCATAGACGCCATTGACAAAAAGTTATATGCCCAGGTAACACGCATCGTTCGAGTTACATGATTGAAAATATACAGTAATGGAGAGTGAAAACTGTTCTGCATACAACCGGGAGAGCAATTAGCTCACTGGTTTGGGTGAGGAGATATTGATTTTTCATTTTTCGCTCCCTTCAGTTACGGAGCGTCGCGCCGCCACACGCCGACAGAAGGCGCTGCTCTCCGCGGAGGCGCTTGGGCAGGAATCCTGGGTTCGTGTGGGATGAGCTCTCGTAGCTCGGAAAAACACCACGCTGTCGTAAGCAATGACCGCCCCCATACCCAGCTGTTAACTTCCAGCATGCACGGGTGTGTGTGTGTTTGTGTGTGTGTTTGAGAGAGTGTGTGAGTGAGATGAGAGAGTGTGTGAGAGAGAGTGAGCGAGATAGAGCGAGAGAGAGTGAGAGAGAGTAAGTGAGTGAGAGTGAGAGAGTGAGAGTAAGAGAGTGAGAGAGTGTGAGAGTGTGAGAGTGAGAGAGTGTGAGAGTGAGAGAGTGTGAGAGATTGTGTGAGAGTGAGAGAGCGTGAGAGTGAGATAGTGTGAGAGAGCGTGTGAGAGTGTGAGAGAGAGTGTGATAGTGTGAGAGTGCGAGTGTGAGAGTGAGAGTGTGAGTGAGAGAGAGAGTGAGAGAGAGTGTGAGAGAGAGTGAGAGTGAGAGAGAGTGCGAAAGAGTGTGAGAGTGGGAGTGTGAAAGTGAGTGTGAGAGTGAGGGTGTGCGAGAGCGAGAGTGTGAGAGAGTGAGAGGGAGATATCATGAGAGTGAGAGAGTGTGAGAGAGTGTGAGTGAGAGTGAGAGTGTGAGTGTGAGTGTGAGCGAGAGTGAGAGTGAGAGTATGAGTGAGAGTGAGAGTGAGAGTGAGAGTGTGAGTGTGAGTGAGAGTGAGAGTGAGGGTGATGGTGAGAGTGTGAGTGAGCGTGTGAGTGTGTGTGAGTGAGAGTGAGAGTGTGAGTGTGAGTGAGAGTGTGAGTGTGAGTGAGAATGTGAGTGTGAGTGTGAGTGTGAATAAGAGTGAGAGTGAGAGTGATAGTGAGAGTGTGTGTGAGTGAGAGTGCGAGTGAGAGTGAGAGTGTGAGTGAGAGTGAGAGTGAGAGTGTGAGTGATAGTGAGAGTATGTGTGAGTGTGAGTGAGAGTGAGATTGAGAGTGTGAGTGTCAGTGTGAGTGTGAGTGTGAGAGTGAGAGTGAGAGTGAGTGTGAGAGTGAGAGTGAGAGTGAGTGAGAGTGTGAGTGTGAGTGTGAGTGAGAGTGTGAGTGTGAGTGTGAGTGAGACTAAGATTGTGAGTGAGCGTGTGAGTGTTAGTGTGAATGAGGGTGTGAGTGTGAGTGAGCGTGTGAGCGTCAGAGTGTGTGTGTGAGTGTGAGTGTGCACCGTTTGCTATATACCTTTTGCTAAATCATAATTATAACCAGAAAGCATTTTTATATTTGTCCCACGTGATCCCCCTCGACGAGATCTTTATTTGATACCCCACACACCCTAGCAGGGCCATATCGAATTCATTCCAGTCAAACTAACCATGACTCTCATGACTTTAACCGGGACGCATTATTTAAATGTCCGACGTGATTCGCCTAACTGGAACCTTCAATTTTACTCCCCACATGCTTCAGCGCCTCACATTGAATTTAACCGAATCTATGACTCATAATGACTCTCATGATTCGAACTACGAAGCCTTTTTTTATTTGTACCACGTGATTCCCCTCGTCAAGACCGTAAATTTTATACCCGGCACGCTCTGGCGGGGTCACTTCGAATTTTACCCCAATATAAGACTCGCCATGACAATATCATGGTTATAACCACGAAGCATTTTTGTATTTCTCCCACGTGATTCCGCTGATCAAGACCAATAATTTGATACATATCACATCCTAGCGGAATCAATTTGAATGTTAAACCAATCAATCACTAACCATGACTATCTCGTGATATAGCCATACCACATTTTTGTCCAACGTGATTTCTCTCATCGGAAAATTCAATTTTATGCCCCGGACACCCAGTGGCATCATTATGAATTCTAACCTAATTTGTTCCCCATTTTGACTATGCCATGATAATAATCAGGAAGCACGTGATTACCCTCATCGAGACCTTTAATTTGATACGCCACACGCCCTAGCGTCATGAACTTGAATTTTAACCAAATTTATGACTTACCATGACTACGTCATGATATATCTATAACGCATTTTTGTCCCGAATGATTCCCCACATCGAGACCTTGAATTTGATTCCCCACATGCCCTCGCAGCGTCTTTTTTAATTTTAACCCAATCTATGACTCATTATGACTGCCTGATGACTACAATCAGGAAGCAATTTTTTATTTACCCCGCGTGATTCCGTTATCCGGAACTTTCAAATTATACCTTACACGCCTTAGCGTCATCAGTTCCACTGTTCACCCAATCTAATGTGGTCATTATTCTGTCTTAAGGGGCGCTGCCCAGTCAATTCAGCTAATTCATTTGAAACAGCAGAAAGAACAGCCCCCGCCCCCATTTCCCCCTGGCTCTCACCTCTTCCTTTGTGAGCACTAGTATATCAAGCCGTTAACAGTAGCAGGCGAACAACCAGCACGCCAGCGCCGCCGTGTGCTTTCCCACCACCCTTTCCCACGCTCTTAGTGGATCCGTCAGGAGGAAAAGTTAAGACAGCCCTTTTTTATGACCTCACCAGTCAATTATCACTCACGCGCCCAGCCGCGAAAATTAGGTATACAGCAAGTGCTTAAGGCCATGAAAATTCAACAATAAACTAAAAAAAATCAGACACCCTCTCCCTCTCAACCGATCATGCAGATCGCGAATGGTGCCGTACACGCAGGTAACTTGAATTCCGAGCCCACAGTGACGCATGAAACTTAACAGCCAACCATAGCTGCCTGCTAGGCACTCATATGTACTCAAACTCAAAATGTACTCAGAACTCAAAATGGACTCAACTCAGAACTCAAAATGGACTCAAACTCAAAATGTACTCAGAACTCAAAATGAACTCAAACTCAAATTGTACTCAGAACTCGAAATGGACTCAAACTCAAAATGAACTCAGAACTCAAAATGGACTCAAACTCAAAATGTACTCAGAACTCAAAATGGACTCAAACTCAAAATGTACTCAGAACTCAAAATGAACTCTAACTCAAAATGAACTCAGAACTCAAAATGGACTAAGAATTCACTAGGTCTCAGGCGTACTCAAACTCAATCGGACTCAAACTCAGTCGGGATCACTCGGCTCAAACTCACTCAAGCTGAAACTCACCATGCCACACTAGCCTCGCTCTCACTCAAACTCAAACTCACGCGGGAGCTTGAGTCCAATCGAGTCTCAGTGAGTGGACTCATGAGTGAGTTCGCCGACCTCTGCCTCTCCCTTCCTCGCAAGATAACCTCTACACACAGGTTGATGCACTCGAGCAACGACTGCAGAAGTATACGACAATACCATTGACGACGGAACACCCGTTACCAGACCTGCACCTCGTTCACATTTCGAAGCCAGACAAAGTCTTACTAAACGGTGGCGTAAACAGAAGCACAATAAACGTAAATTTTTCGCCTTGGGGCAGACAATAGAATCTATAGCGACGTGTTGCTGTAAACCAACAAGCCCAAGACTACTGCAAAACCTTACAGAAACAGAACCGGACATCTTTCTTCAACTATCATAAGGTACGTTAAGCACAGAGAAAACATGGCACAAACTGCGCTCTCTTATCAAAAACAACGCTCCTATACCGTCGCGCACCCTTAAGACCAACCAAATTCACCGACTAATAAAAACCCCCGACTGATACAAACCCCCGACTTATCCCCTGAGGAACTCCTACAACCAGTTCGATAGAAAATATTTTTACAAAAATCCCAATGCCCACCAGCAAACGATTCTTAAGCCATCTACTGGAAATGACAATACAGAGCCAGACTTCCCGTTCATCATACAACTCCATCAGGTGCTGCAAATGTTAAATCGCGAGAGAACACCAGGGAATGATCGAATATCCAACCGACTAATACGCAATCTGGATTTCGAAAGCATACAAGCCATGTTTGACCTTTTCAATCACAAATGAAAAGCCGGAACTCTGCCAGAACAGTCGAAAAATTGGGATATCATGTTAATACATAAACCCCATAAATACCCAGGACTTAACTGTCTTCGACCTACCTCACTTACGTATTGTGTTGGCGAACATTAGGAGTACCTGATACATAGACGTCCAGCCACGCACCTCTAAAGAACCGGAAAGTATCCCAACACCATGTTTACCTATCGTAGCGGACTATTCACTCAAGACAGGCTGCTACAACTTAAACAGCAAGTAATCCAAACCCTTAGCTGACTCCATCCAAACATGACCATGACTCTCGCCGTCCAGGGAGCATTTCACAACGTTTACCATTCTTCAAATTCTGGGAATCTTACTTCCACACACTGTGGCCATCGAACGTTCGACCACGTCAAGGCTTTCCTCCACAACCGGACGGCCACACTTCGTTTCGGCTCGTACTCGACCCCCCTTTATGACATACATGCGCGCGGCTCATGCCAAGGCTCCATTATTTCGCCTGTCCTCTTTAGTATTGCTTTACTTCATCTACCCCTACAACTCGACCACACCTCAGACCTTCCCCATGCTTTCTATGCTGATGACATCACGCTGTAGACAACTCAATGGTCAGGCGGAGATCAAAAGACACCCTGCAGCAAGCCTAAAACACACAATTGATACGTATCTCATAAAATTGCTCGTAAAGAATAGATGTACTTAAAAATGTATTCTATAACACAAATATTGCGATACATGCATTCGGCGCCTAATATAAGATATACTAACATACATCGAAGGTTGACGTACCGGAATATTTTAAAGATAGTTTTGCAGGCACAAAAAAAACCAGTCCGGAATACCGATAGAAGATATATACATCTACCAAAATGCTTATTTTTTGGGTGACCTCAAGTTCTGAAATATATTTTCACGGAGCCTTGTGTATTTCACATTCAGTAAGTACGCCGATAGAGGTGCTGGGAATGGAGTAACTTTTGCGGTGTCAATTATCTACCAGGATGCATCATCGGTGCCGCGTTCGGTATTTCAATCTTACACTGCCATCCACAAAAGGAAGCCAGGAGATGCAAAACTGACAGACGGTATAGGAAAGTAGGTGATATGGCTCCAACCGAACAAAAGTAAGTGGGCGGCTGCTGCGCTACAAAATAAATGTAACGAGATGCTCATGCGTGCCAGGGTATTGCAAGGTATTCGATACACCCTACACGCATTTCACTACTGAGATACAAATATTTTTTAAAGGCATTTTCAAATACATATATGTAACTACAGATACTCCAAAGCATATCTAGGATACCATCGCGATATCCTAATATCGCGTTACCACCCAGCCCTGTCTCGAAGGCACAGACTGGTACTCTACTTGAAGAGTCAAGTCAAAGAGGTGATTTACTGCTGCTGACGTGACATATATACACTGACGGGCGTCGCACGTTACCCCATGGTGGTAGCACCACCGAAATCAAAACCGAAACTGATACCCCGGATACTATATACAGCGTCATGGGCCTCTTGCAGCTCCTTGTCGGGGAAGTGGTGGGGGCTGCGGCTGATGAGCAGGCCAGTCATCGCGTGGCGAAAAGAGCAGCCTCCCCCGTCGCAGATCTCGTTGGACAAGGGCCTAAACTACGACCAACCGAGAAGGCGATTTTGGGCTTAGCAAAGCACAGAGTTGGGAACGTGGGCAGCGACGAAAAAACACCTGCGCTCTCGACGGAGGCCCAGCCGGTTATGGAGACAAACGCGTTTAGAATGTGCAGGGAGGCCAGGCGGAAAGGAATGCGAATGTGTGAGGGCCAGGGCGACATTTTCAGGTGGCGTGTGTTTTTCTTTCCGGCGGCTACCCGGTACAAAATAGCCTAGTCAAGGAAGCGACCACCGAAGTCAGAGCGAGCAGCAAAGTGCTAGTCACAAGTACGAAATGCACGAGACGTGGCTCCCCGCGTGACGTGCTACGATACGTTGCCAGAGTTTATCGCGCAACTTCGGGTGTTCGCGTAGTGCACAGGTGCCGTCAAATGTAATCGGAACATCGTCTCGTTGACACACAGGGGCCTCTCTGTCCGCAAGCTGTCTGACTGCATTGCTGTGCCTTCAAAAGAGTCCTCCCTAACAGAAAAAGCTTCCTGTAAACAGTAATTGCTGTCATAACGTCAGTAACAAAAATATTTTGATATTCATAAATCCTTGTTTAATTTAATCATGACGGCACTTGTAAGTAATGCTGAACCACCGGAGAGCAGCCTCACATTTTCCCTAGGTCACGTGACTATTTTCGTGAGAGTGTTCCAGCACAACAAGAGGGCAATGCAGGCGGTGGCACAAAGTGCGGTTTGCACGCACTGTACTACTTTTTCCGGCCAACCCTGCCAGACGGCAAGAATGCTGACAATTTCTTCCAGTTTTAAAAGCGAAGCTTTCTTTGCCTTAGTAATAGTGACCGTATGCAAAGCAATATCTGGACAAAAGCAACTTTACACAAAGGGTCGGGCCCTTTAGTACGATGGTTTTGCACAATGGACATAAAGCACATCAGAAAAAAAAGCCCTTCCCCTTGTCGGAATACAACAGGTACCCCTCGAGTTCTGAAGCCGATGTCTCTCCGAGCACCATTTTGACACGGCCAGAGCAATTTAGATTTTCAAAGACGATAGTCTTTTTTTTGGCTTGTCAAAGCCAGAAAGTTTGGTCAGTCGGTCTGTATGTCTGCGGCTGGATTCAGTCGCCCGGCCATAGTGATACGAGGCCTGCGCAATAGTCTTATACACTCGCAGCCCAACCTAAACGTCCAATTCCGGTGTAACGTACCTACTTGTCAACACTGTTGAACAAGAACAAGAGATTACGCAAATATATGTCAAAAAATTATACAAAAGTGATATGGGCAGTTTTCTTTTATAAAAATCATGGATGCTTGCTTTTTCCGAAATGAAATAATGCATCCACGAAAAAAAGCGCTAAAACGTCGCCTGCTGCTGTTCCCGCAACTGTAGGTTCTGGAGCCATTTTAAAAAATTAATTGGCAGCAGTTACGAAAGGTTTTACTGACAGGTTCCATGTTCTGCTTGGAACGCACGTGGAGTATCGCAACTTGCTTCTATAAATGTTTAAGGACGGCGCCTCGCTTCACGGGCGCCTCTGCCGTACGGTAGTGCTGGCATCGAGGCACCCGGCCTGGAAGAGTGGAACAGCGTGAATTTAAATCGACTTAAGCAAACCTTTCGTATGTTTTCCTTAAAAGGAATACGACGGAAAAGGAACACCATGACCGGTTGAGCGGGAAAGCCAAGAGAGGCATTTACTTGGCCAATGTCGTCAAAGACTATCATCTTTTGCCGACATTCGCAACGAAAGGAGCAGATACGTGGCCATTTTTTACTTGGCTTTCGCTCATGTTCTGTGGGAGACAGCTTCGCTTTTTAACCGTCTTTCTCCAAAGAAAAGGGCTTAGATTTTATTTGGATGCTGGAAAAGTGGTCTTGAAGACGTCAAAGTGGCCCGTCCACCGGGTTAGGGGGTGGTTTGCGTTTTCTTGGCAAATCCGCAGGGAGAGTACTCGAACACATGAGAAATTTTATGAGGAGCATCACCCGTACAGTGAAGTGCTGTCGGTTTCTAATGCTCGCGCAGGTGTGCGAACTGAAGACAATCTGCCCTGGACATCAGTTTGGCCTTGCAGCCTTCGACATTGAATACGACGCCTCAGAGAACAAGTGCGAGCGCTTAGGCCTCCTGGGCCCTTTCTCGCGCCTTTCGTTTCTGCGCAATATGAACAAATACCTCACGTCTCGCAACCTCACCAACCCCTTCGACAAAGCAAAATGCCTAAATGTCTCAATAAAGGCGTGAGAATCGCTGAGATATGCCAGAGCAAAACTTTTAGCCGACAATAAACTAAATAAAAAGAAGTACGTCTTCCTGTCGTTATTTGAGCGAGCTGCAACAACTGCAGAAGACAACAATGGAGAATTATGAACTGAACCATACATAATTACGAGATGAACTACAAACACGAAAATATGAACGGTAACGCGTAAAAACCCAAAATATTGTTCTTGGAAGCCCAATGATGGCGCAGTATTTTTATAGATGGAAGGCCAGTTTTCTCGACATTTTTTTCCGTGATAATGCCACTACTACATTAGACTTCTTTGGATAAAATCTAGATGTTTTTGTGCTATGGTGCGAATCCGCGTAATCGTGTTTCGTTTGACCATGACTCTACAAACTTCCTACTCCGGATTATTCATAGAACGTGAACATTCATCCGAATTCTCATGTTCACCGATAAATCTTTAAACATAGGTTTATATTGTGGGCCCGTCCCCCTATTTCTTAGGGAAGTTTGTAAAGGGAGTTTATTAGAAATAAATCAGTTAGTAATAACGTTTCTAGGATGATTTATAAATATAGCGTATGGTCTACGCTTGATTGATTTTAGGGTTTAACGCGCCGACGCAACGCAGGCGATGAGGCGCGCCGTAGTGGAGGGCTCCGTATTAATTTTGACCACCTGGGGATCTTTAACGTGCGCCGAAATCTCGTACACACGGGCGTTTTTGCTTTTCGCCTCCATGAGAAAAGCGGCGGCTGCGGCCGGGAATCGAACCCGCGACCTCGTGCTCAGCAGCGCAACGCCTTAGCCACTGAGCCACCGCGGCGGGTTACGGTCTATGTTACCTAACGAATGCACAGTGCAACGCGTTTTGGATGGATTTCGGGAGACATTTTTCAACACAACCATACCATAGTTTTCACTAACTGTTAAACATGTCTTACATCGAGGCGTATAGGATAAAAAGGATGGGTGTCGGTACCTACATTCGCATATTTTTCGCAACTGGTTACAAGAATCGATAAAAAAAAACGTGTTTATGGGCTTAATGGACGTAAGAGATTTCAAGCAATTCGTATTTATGACAAGGGTTCTTAATATTTTCCTAAGAGAACATGTTGCAACAAAACAAGATTGCCGTTCTTTAGAAAAAAACTGAACCATTGAGGCTCCAGTAACGGCAATTAAAAAGTGTTCCAACCTAACCAGTAGTTGGCGGTTTTGGGGGTCCGTCTAGGCGGCCAGGTTAGTCACTCACAGTACGGCAAGGAACCAGCAATGACTGCTGATGTTGATAGATGAGTACTGTTAGCAATGATAGCAGCGAAAAGAGATGTTCTGTCACCAGTATTATCTGAATAAATTTCTATTCCGTTAACGGAGGTGTGGAATTCGCGACATAGGGATGCCGAAGTTCCGCGAGATTATCTAACGAAGATAATGTAACACAACGGACAGGGTTCATGCTCGAAAAAAACTAAAACTGCCTTTCATTATTTTCAAACCATGAACCTATCCTAGGAGACCTAAACTGCAAAGGAACAATTTGTACAATAAGCTCTTATAACAATGCGGATGTCCCAAGTGAAGCCTGTCGTTTTGAGGCTGACATTTTGAGGTTGCATTCGAAGGATGGGATGAGGCAGCGACTTGAGGGAGGGTGCAGGCGCCTGGCGAAACACCAGTGCCTGCACATATCATGTTCACCTCGCTTGGAGCTGGCGGCGTCTTCGTAGAGGAGATTGAAACTGTCGCCGTTTGTTCCAAGGTCCCGTATATATTACGACGCACTCCACACGGCTCACCGTTCTGAATGATCAGCTGCTACGCCAGCACAACACTGCGCAATAGTGCCTACCGCAACTTGAATAAGGCACTGCTGTGTCAGAATGAAAGCTTCGGGTTACTTCGATTTCGACGTATGTGTGGGATGCGGAAAGTTTTATTTATATTTTACCCAAAACACTTCGTAAATCTTTATTGATATATAAAAGCAACAGGAAAAAGCCTGTAGCCTTGTGCGGTATGGCATAACTTTTTGGTTTATTCATTCTGCACAGTGCGGAACAAATGAACACAGTTCCAGGTACACAGGCCATCCCATCAACTAAGTAGTACGATATCAAACGGAGTATGCTAAAACCCTTTGCGTAAAATTTAGAAACTTCAAAAATGTGGTTGATTGTTTACAGTCCACCGCATTGCTGGTCGTACTGAAAGTGCAGGGAATAGAGATGAACGAGACTCTTAGGCAATGCATACACGAACGGTGCGGACTGGGTAAGTTTCCACAATTATGGAAGGTCATGGTCAGGAAGGGACTATGGCAAGTAGCCACCATCTCATCGAAAAAATTTTTAGGGTGTCTGGAAGAGGTATTGAGAAAGATTGATAGGGACAAGGCAGGAGGCTGATTACACACACATCGATATCATTAGGATCACTAATGGAACACATGTCCATCAAACATTAGAACGCCTGCCAAAAAGTTTCAGGGCTCTTAACCAGAATGCCTGGTTGTAAAGTAGAACATATTATGGCTACGTCAAAAGTAATCTACAAAAATGAAAACAAAATACGCCCTCTTCAGCATTCATTAAAAAACTTCAATGCAACAAACGTAACTTAGAATATTTGGCACAGATTAGGTATTAGGTGTAGAGCAGCACTCGTCAGGCACGTTCAAGCGATGAATTGCCGCCTAATTCTATCACTAAAAAATGTAACTCAGTTCGACCCATTGTGAAATCAGGTTGAACCGCGGGGCTGTCATTCCCTGTTCTGGCTGGAACCCTACCTAGTGGTCGCCGCATAAGAGCACAGCCTTGGCCACGTAAATTTTATCGTTCACGCAATGGAATCAGCAGCTTAACGTCTGCGCCAGCCTACCGCCCTACTACCTCTCCCAGCTGGAGGAAGAGGACTAAAGCTTGGGACTGGGCTAGTTGGTTTGAAATATCAGGTGGAAAAACAGCGCAGAGGCGGGGCTTAAATAAATATAAATATAATACATTAAATTTTAATATATATTATATTTAAATATAATATAACTTATCTTGAACATATTGCAATGCACGGTAAACAAACCGTGCTGACGCTCCGAACGTCCCCACGAAAGGCAGGCGCCCCCGCCTCTTTTTCGGCCCATACCTCTCCCGCCCCCCCCCCCCTAAGTGTACTCTTGAGGGGTGTTATATAGTTTGTACTGAGGCCAACTGAAACTGCCTATGAGGGATATATTCCTAAAGTTTTGAATATTATATTTTATTTGTATTTTACATTGTTACATTTTCTCTCCTTGTGCTTTTTTTATATATATCTGAGCACTTTCTTCGTCCGGGAAAAGGTAAAAACGCGGTGTACAGCACCGCGCCTTACACATACCGCAGATATTCGCTGATAAGCAGCAGTATGCACTATTGCATGTTTGAAAACTGTCCAGATTAAGGGGACCGACTTGGCACCATTCGGTTAGAATATCCAGCTTGCGATAAAGCCCACGCTCAAGAAACTGTGCGTGCCATTTTAACGCTCGAGAAACCACTAGCGTGTAACTTTACGATGCACGAGGTCGCGATGACGTGCGATGCACGGAAAAGCCTGCGACTTCCCTGTGCGTTAAATCTGTTACCATGCAAGAAAATGCTGTTATGTAGCCTTTTTCCTATTTTGTTCGTAAATTGCACTAAATTCTCAAAATATTTCGCAAAAAGGGCTAATGCACCAGCTGCAGAAAAGTACTCATACGCGCAAGGGTTGTGACGTCACTTTTTCCTCATGTATAAATTGCAGAACGCAATAAAGCACCCTCAGTTGTTAGTCAGCGCGTGTACTGTCTTTTAGTCCGTTAGTCCCCGTCTCTGCGCTGTTTTTCCCCCTGAGAGGAAGAGGAACCCGTTCCAGTGCGACGACTGGGATATTTATTGGTGGGTCTGAGAAGCACCGGCGAGAAGATTCCCAGGGCCACCGATTTAGGCCGTCGGCGGGTCTGGAAACCTAATGTGAGTGCAACTAAAAAATAACAGCCGTCAGGGGGCGGCGCACAGGCAACATTCGGGTGTTGTTTGCAAATCAGCTTCACCGTTGCGGGCGCTTCACCGTCTTCGCGTAGAAATCGTCGCTTGCGCGTATGAGGACTTTTTTGCAGCAGGTGCATTATCCCTTTTTGCGAAATATTTTGAGAATTTAGTGTAATTTACGAACAAAATAGGAAAAAGGATACATAACAGCATTTTCTTGCATGGTAACAGATTTAACGCACAGGGAAGTCGCACGCTTTTCCGTGCATCGCACGTCATCGCGACCTCTTGCACCGTAAAGTTACACCCTAGTGGTTTCTCGAGCGCTTAAAATGGCACGCACAGTTTGCTTGAGCCTGGGCTTTATCACAAGCTCGATATTCTTACCGAATGGTGCCAAGCCGGTCCCCTTAATCTGGACAGTTTTCAAACATGCAATAGCGCATACTGCGCATATCAGCGAATATCTGCGTTATGTCTATGGGGCGGTGCTGTACACCACGTTTTTACCATTTTACGGGTGAAGAAAGTGCTCAGAAGTATATAAAAACGCAAGTAGAGCAAATGTAACAATTTAATATACAGATAAAATATAATATTCAAAACTTCAAAAAATATATCCATCTTAGGCAGCCTCAGTTGGCCTCAGTACAAGCTATATAACACCCCTCAAGAGTACAGTTAGGGGGGGGGGGCGAGGTATGGGCCGAAAAAGATGCGGGGGCGCCTGCCTTTCGTGTCGACGTTCGGATCGTCAACACGGTTTGTTTACCGTGCAGTGCAATATGTTCAAGATAAGTTATATTATATTTAAATAGTCAATAAACTCTCTATCAGCAAATGCTGCGAGATGCCTACAGCCTTTTGATTTTCTAACTGCGCGTGATAGAAAATTCTTGGGGGAGAAGTTGTTGCCAGTAGTAAGTGGCATTACCAAGGGGAACATGCTTGCTCTTCTTTCGAATAGAAAGCCCTTCAATCACGATGCCTCAGAGGTTTTTATTAGTGTTACCCTAAAATTCCCGCTGAAGAATTATACTCATCGCAAAATCTTGCGTTTCATTTTTTTAGCGAGTACTGGAAGGTCTAGAAACAAAAAAATGACAGAGGAAGAATGAAGCATATCAAAAATTGGCTGAGCTTCCCTTAGAGGTGCAAGGACGGAGAAATCAGCGAGCTGGCGGCCCCATTCCTTCGTCGGAGCTGCGGCTCTTGCACCTCAAATAGATTTTTGAATTCGCCGCTAAACGTTCTCCATGACTGGTATTCTGGGATTGTTTTGTCCGCGCGCTTTCACACCTCACTCAAAGTGGACCGTTCAAGCGCCCGCTATAATGCGGTGCAGCTCGCTTCGCTATACCGGCGCCGATAGCGTGAACTATGTGCCAGATCTCCGCACTTCCGGTGCGGACGCATGTAAACAGCTGAGGAGAACAGCACGCGATACATCACGCCGCGGACGCTGGCCAGGGGGCTCGGGAAGAACGAGCTGGCCTACGCCAGACACTCCTCAATAAGCCGAAGTTCATGTGCGATAGTTATTTTATCTTCATATTTTTTTCTGGCAACCCTCGACGGCGGTACTAACAGCCTTACCCACTCAGTTGGTTTTTTTTGCGAGAAATTGGCCTACTGCAAAAGAAAAACTTTCAAAGGTTCAACAGTGCGCCCCTTTTACACAAACATCCAAGAAGAGGCCAATACTGAGGCCTCCATATCCAGCATTTAAGATCTAGAGGTCGCCTGGGATGGAGCCCTGTGCCTCGTAGGGGTGGCGTTCGGTCGTTTCAAAGACCTGTACAAGTTCACAGCAGGTGTTCAATGTCAGCTTTTCACGCAGAAAGCACACAGAATGGGCAGGTGTACGATAACGGCGGTTGATAACGGGCAGGCAAAGCCTCGGCAACTGCGGGGGGCAGCGCCCCCCCCCCAACTCGAAGTCTTCGCAGCACGACCTCCTCCCAGCGAGCGAGCAAATTGGGGAGATCAGTTCCACGCAGTGGAAGTAGAGCACGCGTGGCACGGTGGAGGGTTTCTTTTTTTACCAGCAGTTCTTCAATGTGTATGGTAGTGACCGTGGTAGTGACCCTGGGAGGTGTCTTCGATGGCAGGCGCCATCCACCAATGTGTGGGCAGAATGCATGTCCGGCGGATACCCAAGCACGGACCGGGCACCGCATGGGTGCCTGTCCATAATCGGATGAGCGTATTCCGCCAGGCTTGTAGAACGTGCAACCCCAAACTATTCCGGAATTGCTGCCGTTTAGTTAGTATTAAGTTCCAGCTTAATTTCTCTAGTCAATGTCGATGCAAGAGCCTGCGTACCGAGCGGAATGACAGTAAGTTCTCCTAACAGACTACGGAGCGCACGGAGTGTCTTGTAGGTGAAGCTTCAGTCTAGGTAAAGGTAAAAGGAACACGTCATGCCATGGCTGAGGAGCAATCGTTGCTCCGGCGTCCACGGAAGCCTGGAAAACAAACGGTTGCTTCGCAGATGCCAAGTTAGTGACACGAAGGGTGGCGCACGGGGGCTGCTGAAGGACAGAGGCACGGACATGTAGCCTTGTCAGAAGCTACATGTCCACATGTGACGTGTGGAACAACTGACGCCGACAGGCACCACTGAGAGTGATTGTAAAAGGAGGCAGATGGTGATAGGGGTTTTAATTGTGACGAACATGTAGTGAAGCAGACTCAGTCAGTCTGGTTGATGCGGCTTTCTACATTTATTTAGTGAGCGTAGTACCCGGCCAGAAGTTAGAGCGGCCAAGACCAGATACAGCCCATCTGCCCAGTCGTGTTCGATCTGCCGTGTAATGTGTTGAACTGCTGCCGCAGCCAGGCACGGTTGATTCTGATTGTGAAAGGATCCGGAAGATGACAGTTGCGCTAATGGTGACGAACATGTAGTGAAGCAGACTCGGTTGGTGTGGTTGATGATGCTTCCTACATTTAATTGGAAGAGCGAATTCAAATCCACATGTGGGAGCGGTGTCGATGAGCTACAGCCCATCTGCCCAGTCGTGTTCGATCTGCCGTGTGGCGTGTGGAACTGCTGCCGCAGCTAGGCACCGCTGATACTGATTTTGAAAGGATGCAGAAGAGGACAGTTGCGCTAATGGTGACGAACATGTAGTGAAGCATACTCGGTTGGTGTTGTTGATGAGGTTTCCTACATTTTTTTGGAGAGCGAAGGCATATCCAGAAGGGGGAGCGGCAACAACGAGTTACAGCCCATCTGCCCAGTCGTGTACGATCTGCCGTGTGGCGTGTGGAACTGCTGACGTCGGCAGGCAGCGCGGATAATGACTGTGAAAGTATGCGGTTGATAGTAGTGGCGCCAATGGTGGCAAATATGTAGTGAAGCAGACTCGGTTGGTGTGGTTGATGCGGCTTCCTTCATTTAGTTTGACAGTGTAGTACCCGGCCAGAAGTTGGAGCGGCGACAACCAGCTACAGCACATCTGCCCAGTCCTGTTCGATCTGCCATGTGGCGTGTGGAACTGCTGACGCAGCCGGGAACCACTGATGGTTATTGTGAAAGGATGCGGCTGATGATAGTGGCTCTAATGGTGACGAACATGTAGTGAAGCCGACTCGGTTGGTGTGGTTGATGTGGCTTCCTACATTTATTTGGTGAGCGTAGTGCCCGGCCAGAAGTGGGAGCGGCCAAGACCAGCTACAGCCCATCTGCCCAGTTGTGTTCGATATGCCGTGTAATGTGTTGAACTGCTGCCGCAGCCAGGCACGATTGATTCTGATTGTGAAAGGATGCGGATGATGATAGTGGCTCGAATGGTGACGAACATGTAGTGAAGCCGACTCGGTTGGAGTGGTTGATGCGGCTTCCTACATTTATTTGTTGAGCGTAGTGCTCGGCCAGAAGTGGGAGCAGCCTAGACCAGCTACAGCCCATCTGCCAAGTCGTGTTCGATCTGCCGTGTGGCGTGTGGAACTGCTGCTGCAGCCAGGCAGCGCTGATACTGATTGTGAAAGAATGCGGAAGATGACAGTTGCGCTAATGGTGACGAAGATGTAGTGAAGCATACTCGGTTGGTGCGGTTGATGAGGCATCCTACATATATTTGGAGAGGGAAGACACATCCAGAAGTGGGAGCGGTGACGACGAGCTACAGCCCATCTGCCCTGTCGTGTTCGATCTGCCGCTTGGCGTGTGGAACTGCTGACGCCGGCATGCAACGCGGATAATACTTAATTCAACACATAAATTCGAATTTCTAAATACATCGAATTCCAAAGGATGAATCTCGAACGCCTACTGTATTTCTCGCAAAGAAAGGTTCGCCTTCCAATCATCACTCTCGTTCCTTTAACGGCTTTCGATTGCTTTTTCCCAGAAATTGCGTGATGCAAAGGAAACTTGTGGAAAACATCTATAATGCTTTCGGAATTCAAAATTTATCTCCTACGCAGGTAGACAGTACCGGTAATTGAATACCATACTCTCAAGAGACAATACAACGTGCAGTATAAGGGATGGTTTCCATTTGAACGACGACAACCCTCCCCTAGTGTTGTTACTGCATTTCGTTACAAGTTTATACTTTAGGAGAGAGTGTATTACTCGACGTTTTGGATCCTCTTTTGCCGCACGCTTTCTATCCTCTAATCCAGCGGGTTGCAGTAAGCCGAAAGTTAACCGGGGGGGGGGGGAGAGAAACTAGAGAATTATTTACGAATAAATTGATATATGTAATTTTATTAGAACGATATTTGGCGATAATTGACAACAATCAAGCTAAGTTGGGGGCAATGCAAACTGGAAGAGATTCATTCTCTCTTCCTGTCTCCCGTCCACCTAATTTAATGTCAAAACTCATGCGTCGGCCTGCAGATAGGAGGATCCAGCTGGAGTGGTAGGTGTTCTGACGACATGAGCGGGTGTGGTTTGGAAGGAGACGTAATGCTGCCCCACGGGCCGCCCGCATTCGGCCGATCTCTGCTCTAGTCCCCCCCCCCCCCTCTAACAAGAGAAAAAAGAAACGAAGAAAAAAAAGCTTAAAATGCTACGTCTACAGCGCAGCACAGTTTGCCTTCGTACCTCCGCTTGGTGAAACCAGGCAATCACTCCCTCTTCAACGGTGGTGGAACACGTTGCCCGTATGCGTGGGTCATTAGGGAGCCTTGCGTCGAGATTGTCGGCTCTCGTTAGCATCGTTGCCCTTATGCGTGGGTATAAGGGAGCGTTGCGTCGAGGTTGTCGGCTCTGGTTAGCATAGTATGAAGGAGACTAAGGTGGGGAAAAGGGGAGCAGCACTACGTCTCCCTTTACAGGTACAGGGGAAAGAGATTTCAGCGAAAACATGTGGGCGTTTGTCATCCTTCTTTGCTCTTACCTCAATGAACCTGATCCCACTCTGATAAGGACGGGAACTGTCTTGACGAGCGCAAAACCCACAGGGCTTCTGGCGGGCGTTCGTTCTCGCGATGGCCTATTTGTTCGGATCTCGAACCATCGAATCTCGAAAGTGGTTTTTTCACTATCCAGAGGAATTTAATCATCCGCTCGTTAAATTAATTTCAGTAGACTTCAACAACGCCCCCCCCCCCCGAGCGTAGAGCCGTCATGCCGTTTGTCTTGCCTTCAAGCCCCCTCTCTAAAAACGTCTTATGCTCTCACTTCCCAATTTTCTTCCGATGAGGACAGCGGGTGAATTTGCGACGTGGTAATTGCAAAACACTAAGGTTCAGGGTACTGGGCTTCGGAAAGATGTTCTCTACCCACTTCGTTCGAATTTGAAACTTCGTTTAAACTTGGGTGTTGTTGTTGTGGTAGATTTTCCCCGCGTGTTTGGGACTAGATGAAAAAACAAAACGGGACGCACCGGATTTTATGGAGATTAACGGCTGATTCTCGCCAGTGGGTAGTCAGTTTGCTGCCCGTCATGCGAGGCAAGATCATGGGGATAAACGTTTTAAGGAGAGTACATAGAAGGAAGAGAGCAGCCGGATTTTATGGAGATTAACGGGCGATCCTCGCCAGTGGGTAGTCAGTTTGCTGCCCGTCATGTGAGGCAAGATCATGGGGATAAACGTTATAAGGAGAGTACATAGAAGGAAGATAGCAGCTGAAAGTTTATAAGAACCTACGGATAGCTTGACATCCCTGAAAAGCCGAACTTTAAGGCACTCGGAGAGACTCGTCAAATAACACTTGGTTGTGTTCTTGCTGCAGCGCGTTTTTCTGGTGCCAATGCACTGCATACACATACTGATGGATGGTTGTAGAATATCTGCTCTTTTTTTTCCTCTTAGGACCTCTGTATCAGAGGTCTCTGGTCCGGCAGGCATGGGCGGCAGTCATGATCAAAGGGATCCCATAGCAAGTAATACTACCCATTGAACAGTACTTTGAACATATTACAGTTCTTCCCCGTCGTCCTCTTCTCTTCGGTTGCATATACTCTTATCTTCGCCACCAAATAAATAAATAAATAAACACCGCAACATTGTTTTGTTACGAGAGGCACAACACGTTGCTGTGGGTGGGTAAAGGAAAAGAAAGGGGTTTTAAATTTTGTGATTTACATTCGATGGTCACCGCTTGCACAGCGCGTGAACTACCAAATTGAGTCGAGCGTCAGCCATGGATCAGTGATTTTTACCGGTGTCGTCCAGTTGGTAAGACGTCGAACACCACGTGAAATATACTCAAGACGTTGAGCTTGTAAGGTACGACCAGTCCAATGCAATATGATGCACCACTGTCAGTTTCATCCTTATTCAGCAGAAGGTGCAGGTAACGGTTCTCACGGCTGGTAGGTCCTAGTCAACATGCTAATGCGGCTTCGGCACGTAGGCCCGTCACTTGTGCACCAAGTCACCGGTGAGTGCGGCGCGAGCTTGTTGTTTGTGCAGGAGCACTTTGGCGCCACGAGACAATCTGACCCGCGAAGAATCAGGGTAGGATTTCCGGAAATAAATAAAATATTCAATAAATAAACATCACTCCCGCCCTGGTGTGCTGCTCTCACCACCATTTGTACAATGTTCCTGAGCCAACCATGCTGAGTGTCGCTTCAGTTGGTATTCTGAGCCGGAAGAGACAACGGGACAAGAAGGGATGTCTTTTATTTCCGAGTACCGTCACACTAAACTACTCTATTGTCGTACGCGTGAAAGTCATGGCAACGTTTGGTTATGATATACACACGCATAGGACTTTCGGAACTAAAATGACGTTTCAATGTCAGGCGCACGATTCGCAACCCAATTTGGATTAGTGCGTATACGTTCCCGAGCTACTGGTCCTACTTTTTTTTGCGTAAGCCCTTCTCACCGCACCCGGAGCCGATATCTGCATTCCAGTCCCTGGTGCGATTTTAACAAAGCGCGGGTGGGGCTTCGCCTTTCACCACGGACCTTTTTGTTCTTTTGTTCTGAAGTTTTACAAGGAGGTGGGTGGATCTCTAAAGGGCAGGTGTGTTGACATGGGCTCTCCAAGTCACGGTATGCTAACGGAGAGAAAAAGAGAATGATCGGTGGCAGTAAAAAAAGAACCAAGATTGCGCTCGTTGACACATGCTCGTATTTTGTCCGCCGAATTTTAAGACGCAAAAAGAAGCCTAAAGAGAGCAGCAGAAAGGAAACAGCGGCAGTTATCGGAATAGTGCGATTCCCAGAGCTAGAAAAAAGGGCTGCATTGACTAATAAGTACTGTACCCAATGATATTCTTTCTTAATTTCTGCCCAATATCCAGCGTTTTAACCGCTTTGTGCTTTAAAGAGGCAATGAATAGACAAATATCAAATGACGCGAGGGGAGGGGTGGCAGTGCGCAGGAAAAAATTGATATATTCTGTAAGAATGAAAAAACCTCCCCTCGTTGACGGGGCTTATAGAGTGCCGGGAACTGGTATCCTTCTTTCTGTGAGTAACTGGCCTACTCTCGAACACGTGTGTGTGTGTATACGTGCATACGTGTGTGGGCGCGTTTACGTGCTTCTAACACCTAGACTGACTGCACCGATGCATCGACTCTGATAGCATCACAGCAAGAGCTATCAACTGTATTTTCACCACTGGATAAAAAAAAAACGTGATAACGCTGTCGTTGCAAAGGAAATTCATATAAATGGGATAAGGTGTGCTGGTACTTGAATCGTATTACTGAGTGATATCTGTGTTCAACTTTTAATAAGTTACTTCCCACACGCTGATTTTGATCGCATGCTGGAAACCGCGCTTTCAGGGCCTGCACACGGGATTGTAATTTGAGCAACAGTAAACATGAGCATAGGTGTGGATCAGAGAAAACACTGAACAGACACACCTTTTATTCCAGGTATGCAGTGCTGAGAACGCCGAAGAGCGCATGTGAGCTCGTCCGCCGACACAGGTTGGAAGTGTAGTAGTAGTAGTAATAGTACGAAACTTGAAGAGATATAAAGTAGGAGTGGTTACCTATTCTGCTATCCAATTAATGACTGGGCGACCGATACCCTAGATGCCAGTAGCTGCTGAACGTCCAGGTGGACGCTGGTATTGAGTTTCTCCCGTAGCTCACGGATGAGGACGGGGAAGGAAAAGGAGGTGCAGCTCACACTGCAGACAAGTTCTCGTCAGTTTGCCATTGTTAGAAGATTACCTTATTCAATTCCACGCCACGTAGTGAACGCACTCCCTCCTACGTCCTTGATCTACATGGTTTCGTCCGCGTCCGCCCGTATCATACCGGCTTATACAGGCCATACCAGCTTATAAGGCACGAGTTTGGTGACTCTCACCCGGCGAAGATATTTACTCGTGCTGTTCAGTCCGAAGCTGTATAACGGCAAAAACACGCGAGCGCGTGCGGCTCAGTACATGAACAATGGTCTAGCGATGGAATGGCGCACTTCTCAAGTTCTATCTTTTGGCGGATCCACTCCCTGAAAATAGTTCTTTGCGACGTTGTCTCCATCACATGTCTGGAAACGACGATTGAGACGATACGTGCAGGTGCCGGGATTTTTGTACAGCGGCGACACAAACCTACATCTAAATCATTAAAACGTTTGTTTCTTGCGAAAGCACATCAAATACCTCAATAAAGAAACGCTTCTCCTAGTCGTAATCGAACCTGGCTTTCTCGTGTTATGAAGCCGACGTTTATCCGATTGCGCTATTCCGGCACGGTGGAAGCAGTTTGAATTTTGGACTTTGACTTCGGCTGATGCTGCATGGAAGAAAGCTTCGCGTTTTAACCAGCTTTCTCTTAAGAAAGGTGCTGTTTTTTACACAAAAGTGCTTTATTGCCGGATACACCAATATTTTGCCGATGTCATATTCGTCATGGAAGGGACATCAATACAAGGAAGCAAGCGGCCTGGAAAGCCTGCACCCCTGCACACACGTGCTCTTGCGGGGAAGCAACATTTAGTACCAAAGAGTACGTTATACATGGGATGTTCGTTTGCGGGTTTGTTATTTTAACACGAAAGCGTTTTATGCTGTGATACCCAAAGATTTTATACACGTCATTTGCGTCACGGAAATGACGCCAGTACACCTTTCCCGAAGCGGCCCGCCAGCAGCATGCCGCTCACCAAGCACACCCACAAAACAGCCATCGACCGGCAAACCAGGCTCAGCGGCATATTTCGGTGTACGCATCACATTCGTGTTTTACTCATGGCTATGGCAGAGGAATCAACCACATTTCTTTTTTATGTGTTGCAAAGTTATTTCGTGTCCAAAAACATCACCACAAGCAGCTTTACATGGCGAGCTGGAGCCAAATGAAGTCATAAAAAGCCAAAACACTCCATAATGGCCTATACTCCGCGCTTGGCCACCTTAGACACTGCAAAATATAGGCACAAGGCAGTGCGGCTGCAGTGGGGCTGGCGCTCAGTGCCTATATCTCTTTATCCTGTCAATAATTTTATCTACGAGCCCTGGTAAGAGACTCGCTGAATTATCAATTTGCGACAATACGCAAAATGAGTTCCGTTGTTCTTCATTTTTCCTGTTTGTCTGCCAGGCACTCAGATTCACTATGACCACCGACACTTTAAGCGTTTTAAATCATCTCCACGACCGTTTAAAAACAACATTCAGACAGGTTTCATCCCATGGAAGATTTCTCACATAGTGGAAAATACCGTGGGGCCGTAGAGTGCATTTAAAACTCCCGAACAGCGAAACGCTTACCTTGCTGAACGACTGGTGGGGAAAGATGAAGAGTTGGGAAAGACAATTATTTCAGGGTGCCAATGATACAGTAGACAATCGTAAATAGATTTCAACCCCGCCGAGCCGCTTCACACTCGGATTCACTCATCGCAAAAAACAGAGGCCACTGACTTCTTATGCCTTTCTTTTCTCGGTTTCCGTCTTCGCTGATTTACATCCTTTTTTAGAGTTTGGTAACTGGGCATAAGCTGTAAATAGTTCCTGCGACGTCCCAACAAGAAAAGGCCACTTATACCCCCAGAACAAAAACAAAAATGAAGCGTCGCTGGAGGCGGTAGATATTTTCTGCTCAGGAAGTCGTGTTTCCCTTCCTTCTATGCATGGGTATTCACGACCGCGGTTTGATAAGCTTGTGTCTTCATCAGTAAGTGGTAGCCACCCAACAGGCCAACGCGTAGCTGCCATGCATTGTTCTCATAGCATTGAAGACGGCAGTCCCTGGTCCCTTTAGCCGAGCACTGCCAATTTCCGGCAGTCCTGGCTAAGCTCACGACCTTCTTTGACCCAGATTATTGCCCAGGATGATTTGATGGGCAGCCCTCCAACGCGGGCGTTGTTGTCTTGGTTAGTGGAACGGCACCGACAATAAGCTGGACCCTACGAAGACGGACGCTTTGGTCATGGTAGCGGAGAGCCCGCTTAGGGGAAGCAGCACCGCTCTGGGTGTCCTTCTCTCTTGTTCTCCTAGAGATTGGCCGCTTCCGTTAGTGCTTGCCAGATTATGTATATTTTCTTCATGCGTACTCATACACAATTTTTCTTCCGCTTGAGGTGATTTAAATGTGTAGCGCTGTAGAGTTTTAAAGGCATTTAGACTGAAAGCCACTCCATGAGTGTTTCAAGTACAACATTTACACAGTTTTATCCGATAGAGGAGTTCTCAGTTTGAGAAAGATCCGGTTTGGTAGCCGAATACAGGGACGACTCCCGAAGTGCCAAACGCTTACTTCACGTTGAATCTAGGTTCCCCTGGATGCCGGGGCAGGTCGAAGATCGCGGGGTGGTACCGAGGTGGCACATGGTATTGCCCTTCACAATCTGGAATTGTACCTGCTCATCTCCAGCCTCTCCAGCTCGGATAACCCGACCTTCGCGAGCACCCCAACGTAGACTCGCTGCAGGCGGCCACTTCAATCTGGCGCGAGGACGACGCTAGCTCTGGTTTCTTCACCGTGAGATGTAAACAGCATCACCTCTCCGCGAATCTTTAAGGATTTACCCCTCAGCCAATCGCAAGAAATATTTATGAACAAAGTACTTGCCAACACGGCCACTAAACTTCATATAATCCATAAATGGCAGAAACTTGCTGTCCGGTAGAAAGGCATTGCACCGCTGCCCCCTGCACATGTACCTTTTGTCATACTGTGTGTGAAGCAAACATGAACCATCCTGTTCTGCACTGCTCCGCTTTTGATATTCATAAACTGAACGATAATGTTTTTAAAAATTGAGATTTACAAGCATTACATAGAGACATTCTCGAACAGCCTGAAGACCTGGTGACCTTAGCCAAGTTTGGCGTCGCTAGTGGCCTGGCGAGCGTGATTCAGTGGGTTTTTACCTCCCTCTCTATCCCCTCTTACCCCTCCAGCGACGTCCGCTCTTCTCCTTCGTAATAAAATAATTTATCTTTAACAAAACAGCGTGAAGCACGGGACAAAGGGAAGACGAAGACCACACAAGCGCTGACTAACAACTGTTGCCTACGACGCGGGATGGAAACAGACTGCCCTACGTTTATGCGCTAGAGTAATACTCAAGTACTTCAATGTTTCCTTCGGCTGGTTTCCTTGGAAGTATGCTCCATGGCAAATTAGAAAGAAACATGTTTTGATTCGTGCACTCCGTGAACAGCGCTCAGCTTTGCATGTCTTCCTTCTTCACAGAGTGGAAGGACACCTATTTTTAGATGCGAAGCATCTCATGGTCGGGGCTATGTCCCTCCCTTGTTGTTGCACCATCCCCCTCTCCCACTGCGCATGCTCGACTTGAGAGAATGAGATAAAGCATCTTTATTGTCCGGCAAAATTGACGCTGCCTAACGTCGTGTCGGTCGGTCCCTCGGCATCGGCTTGCTGAACGCCCGGTCGTGTCTTACCGCTAAATGGCTACTGGAGCGACAGTGTTGCCGGTGTCTTCCTGGGCTGGCACGAGACGAGCACGCTTCACGCGTCTTCGAAGTTTCGTCGTCGTCGGCAGCGGCGTGCGACGGCGAGTCTCAGCGGGCCATGATTACAAGCTGCCTACAACCATTCGGGGATTACGTATCGACCTCATCTTTAGCAACTTTAGGGTTCATTCACTTCAAGTGCCCTTGACTTTACATTTCCTTGACCATAAGGCGGTCATAATCTAAGCGGAATGCCAACCACAGCTGAACGTCACCTACGTTGAACATAATGATGTTAATGCCTAAATAAAAACAAACTCATACGACGTACAACGTCTCTCTCTCTCTCTCTCTCTCTCTTTAATGTCTCTCCAATCTAACCACCCCCACCCCCCCCCCCAATAAAATTAGATCATCTTCCCGTAGGGGAATCCTGAGTAGTATGCGAAAGAGCCATGGGGTCAATGCAATTTCCCATTTCGTAGTCAAAAGTGTGGTAGTTACCATGTAAACCCAACAGTAAATATAATAGTAGCTACGTACCTCAACCTAACGGAAACGATAACTGAAAACTAATGGGCACTTGAACCGACCGCATGGCTGCTTCGCATACTATTCAGGGTTCCCCTCCCGGAAGATGTTGTGATGTTTACTGCATAAGCCCTTTGGCGGCGGCTATTGCGATGGCGTCGCAAATGAGCAAGCGAAGGTAGGAAGAAAATGTGAGGGGAAAATGTGGCGAAAGGGTACCGGGGAGGGCAGTATGCTGAACCCGCGCGAGACGCTCGTCGGAGCGTCTGGCGAGAGTGTACAGGGCGGCAAGCGCTGCAAAGGTGGCACCTCTCTCACTGGCTCCCCTCACACTTTTAGCAGGCGCTACAACTCAACACGTTACCTATACGAAAAACGTGGCATTTGCGCGGGAGGTTCAAACACGATTTGCACCAACATTACCGCCGGCGGCGGCGACGCGTTGCGGGATAGCAGCACAGTAGCGCGGGCCGGCGTGCGATCGGAGATCACGCGATTACTTCCTGAGACGAACCAGATTTCAGCCGGGACCGAGAATACTGCAGGTAAAGCTGCGCGCAATTTTTTTATCAGGGAGTGCAGTAATTGTCACTGACTTTTTGGTACGCACATTATGAATTAGTACGAAAAACTTTCTAGGTGTTCTAATTTTAATATAACACTCTTCTGTATAGCAAATGGTAGAATTGTGGTCTCCAACACACGTTTCCTCTATTTTGTTTTTGCAAATTCCGACTGCTATCAATGTCCATTGTTTTCCTCCGAAGAATTATATCCTTTTATCGCAAATAACGAAAAGGTTCAAGGTATGTGATATCTTTTTTGGATGCAAGTAAGCAGATTTTATTATTGCAGAGAAAATATAGGGAGAACCGTTATCGCGGAAATAATTTCGGACCACACTTTACTCAACGCGCTGCGTCGCTTTTCCAGGACCGCTTTTGACAAATGACAACAAATTCTTGAACGTTTTTGCCAAATATATCAACAAAAAGTATGGAATGTTTCCCAGTAAAACAAGTGCGTCATCAAAGTGCATGGTACTAATATCCCTGCACAACACAATCAGCTAGTACGGTACTTCTATCTTCCTGGACGTGTCCTTAAGTCCAATTTCTTACCGCCCACCTCTTCACTCCCATCGGTCACTTCGCGTGCGGACTGATGACGCGTCGACATGGCATACCGCTACACCATCCCGGTACGGGTAGAAAGCAGCGAATGAAACGTTGCAGCACTGGATTCCCATCATCACTGGACACGCAAGCTCTTTGTTGTGGCGCGTGCATGTGCGGGGCTTTGTTACGCATATTAGCGCACGTGTCAGCCGCATGTTGGCGCAACAAAAATCGACTAGCCGAGCATCAAGCTCTTCTACCACGTCTCATCGACAAACGAATGAGCGATGAACTCTCACTGGGCCTTTTCTGTTACATCCCAACGGGAGTCGGCTGCACACACTGTCCGAAGCTACAGCGATGACTCTTAATGCAAAGAAACAACCCCGCCTACGCGTTCACTCCCATTCCCCGGTGCCTCCGAAGTAGCGTATTATGAGCGAAATGACTGAAGCGCCATCCCGTCTGAATAGCTACCAATCAACGAGAGGTTCGAGGGGAGGGATGCCGCGCTAGCCTTTAGCGACAACACTGAATGTGTTCAGGGTGGCGGCCATGCTTGAGTGTGCTGCAGGGCCCGGCCTTGTCCCATCCCCTTTTTACGGCTGGATTCTGTCATATGCATTATGAGCCATGATCGTGCAGGATAAAGCGTAGACCTCCCACATCCCATTTAAGCTCGAACTCCACGTAGCGTACGATTTAGATTCCGCTCGTTACTTTGCATGGACCAATACACTCCCGCAGTCCCATGGTTCAGCTTCACCATGATAAACTCCTGACACCAATCTATCGCAATGCACTGCCAGCAAATTAATTTAGTCGAAAAAGAACAATGGGCATGTAGTTTAACTAAATAAACTGTGCATGATTCCTCTGTAATAGGAATCAGTAAAACACGAAAGGGAAATGTGCAGCGAAATCTGCCCCTGAGCGTATAT
The DNA here is from genome assembly GCF_048455015.1 of Haemaphysalis longicornis. NCBI lineage: Eukaryota > Metazoa > Arthropoda > Arachnida > Ixodida > Ixodidae > Haemaphysalis > Haemaphysalis longicornis. Next base: position 93,791,653 of record NW_027526385.1, read on the forward strand.
TCCGGGCAGGTCAGCGGCTTTCTTGCGGGTGTGCTTGGCGAGCGACGTCCTGCTGGCGTGTCACTTCGGCGAAGGTGTTCTAGCGTCATTTCCGGGAGGGCTTTGACGTCATTAAAATCTTGTGGTATCGCGGCATAAAACACTTTCGTGTTCAAATATAAAACCCAGAAACAAACAACCCTAAGTACAGCGTACTCTTTCGTAGTAAAAGTTGCTTCCTCACAAGAAGACCTTTTCGTGCAGGGCTGCACCCTTTGCAGACCGCTTGCTTCGTTGTACTGAATTTACTTCCGTGACGGATAAGATATCAGCGAAATCTTCGTGTATCCGGTAATAAAACACTTCAGTTTAAAAAAGTCATCTGCGCTGTATCACTGCGCAACCAAGTAGGACGTGTTTGCATTTTGTGTTGCCACAACCCAGACCAAACTTTTTAGTCAAATCTTGTACTGAACGTCCCTATTAGCCGAAATGTAATCATCAGCTGCATGAATTTGTCTATTCACGGCACAGAGGGGACGCTAAACTCCAGGATTTACTCAGAGGGTTTAATTTATGCGATATGGAACATAGTTTCTGTAATTACGAGTTTTTTGGCAGGGAACTCCAAAGTTTTCCGATATTTTGAAATTCCAATAGCACAATTTACTAAGAATTACTATCCCCCTGCCTGCCGCATAATGAAATATTTATCTGTTCTTTTAAGGCTGCCTCAAATTCGAAATGCATAATTCGTCCTTGCAAACACATTAATTTACATGAAAAAGTTCTTTAATAAAATTTAGGCGACAATTTTTAGTACATATGGCGCACTTTAACAGAAACGCCCTCTTCAACTAGAAAGTGATCCTTTTTTAGTACTAAATCTGTCCGAACAAGTTTAAAGAAAGGGCATAAATATACACAGTGCATGTGTAGCCTAGCTAAATGGACAAATGACGGTATTTTCGGAATGATATCGTGACTCAAGGCCGCTGTACACGATGCGGTGAATACCAGCCGCATTGTGCAACGTGGTTGCAGGCTTGTGAAACTACCCCATGTGGAGGGAAAGAATGAAACAACCGACTGCCGAATTGGGCGAAGCGGGGCGAGTGGGGAAGTGAACCATGGTTCTGGGAAAATATCACGGAGAATAAGTGTCCTAGATTGATGGACGTGTCGGAAAGTATCTCCTTGGTTCCTCCCGTAAGGCATCCATACCGTCTCTATTCAACCTCCGTGCGCTTTCACGCATCGTTTGAGAGAGCGGTTCTTTTCTTGGGTAATGTGTCCGGCCTATACAAACGAATTGTTGGCCTAGCTAAGCTGGATAGCCTTACGCCATTGTGCTCTTCCGCGTTTAGACTGAACTTTTCCTTTTAGTCGTTTTGAATTTGGTGCCTGCTAGGGTTTTCTATCCTTTGTGCTATCAGCCGATGGTCGATCTCGGTCCTCTAGGTTTCTCGAGTAGCACAGTCGTATGCAAACGCCGTCCTCTGCTTGGTTGGCCGCTTTGTTTACGCATCACTACCTTTGCCCTCTGAACGAACACTCCCTGCATGTAGGAGAAAAGCGTCCGCAGTTGCCGTTTACTACTACTTATTTCTGAACGCCAATCGTAAGGTATATGTAGGTGTTCGTGTTTTTGTCCCACCAAATCAGACAAGTGAACGTTAGCTGTTCTTTATTCGGTCGTAATGATGGCATGCCGAGAATCATTGTTGTGGAAGATATTCGCATAAGCAAGCGTTTCGGGAAAGACCTTGTTGTTGGCTTTGGAAAGAAAATAGGGAGGTTCCTACGTCTATATACACGTGCTAAGTAATATGTTTTCTATGTACACCTATCGACTGGCGTTCGCAGTTTATACGTTCGCAAAAAAGGTATGGCTGCTAAATCTAGAGAAAGCTGAACTTTTTATTCTGGTCGGCATCTTCGACGAAGGGCTGTGAAATGAAGAATTTCATATTGGCTTAGCCGGTGTTCTTGAATTTCCTCTTCCTGCCCGCCTTATATATGTGCCTGACGAATTTCCAAAGATCACATTTCACCCATTTTTCTTCCATCTTGGCTTATAAACCGAAAAACTTAGCACACAATCTTAACACTACATGTATATTAATCACAGGCAAAATAAGGTGATTACGTTGAAGCTAACTAGCAAAACGCGGTATTTGTAATAGTTGTTGTCTGTCAAAAGAATTGCCATCGCTACACCGTAGATAAAAATGTGGCGCGCGATTAAAATACTAAGTAATACAAAATTTGTGCGCGCCTAAACCAAGTCTTAATATGCGAACACGCATCATCGCTGACGCCGCACTCACTCGTGGGTTCCCTCGACGGCAAGGATGGTGATTTTTTGCGTAGGAAGTGCGAAGTGCGTCTCAGAAAGGGACCGCGAACTGCGTTTTAGGAAGTTAAAGTGCGTCATCGTCAAGCGCACGCCTCCCTCTCGCCCTTTCTCTACGCGTCGCACACATAGACGTATCGCGCGGGCACAGCATACTGCCCTCCCCGAACACCTTCGCCACACTTTCCTGCGTAGCTTTCTTTCTGTCGTCGCATTCGCGGTTACAACGCCGTCTCTGTTTCTGTGCCTATAGGCGGCGTCGCCATGGCCGCTGCCAAACTGCAGTAGTGACAGCCAAAGTGTCGCGCAGAAAAAAAAACAGGAAAGCTTTCACTCTTGCGCAAGAGGTAAATGGAAAAGCTGTTTTAAGTTAGCATTGCAAGTCACATAGTAAAGTTTCCGTATCATTGTTTGTTTGCACAATGTGGTTCTAATAATCATTTTCATAACCATCGAAGTGGTCGTCGTCTTGTTCACGGAGAGTATAGAATGATGTGAGTTTTCGAGTTGTGAGTTCTTTTTTTTTTTGCTAGACCCACGGCGTCAGCCCGGAACTCGGCCGTCACGGCAAGGCAGCGCGATCACGAACGTTCGCCTCTTTCTCGCTCCTGGGGGTTTTTGAATTTTTTAAAGACGATAGTCTTTCTAGGGCTATTTAGACACAGAAATTTTGGTCTGTCTGTATGTCTGTCTGTCTGTCTGTCCGTCTGTCTGTCTGTGACTTGATTCAGCCACCCGGACAAAGTAAACTTGATGTAGCGGAATACATCAAGTTTATGTATATACTTATAATCCTTATATACTCACAGCCAAATGTAAATATCTAAGCCCGGTTTATATGTTGATACTCGTCAACTTTGTTGAACACGAACAAGACATTACGGAAATTTAAGACAAGAAATTAGAACACAAGGGGAATTTTCGGTGTTCCTTTATTAAAAAATTCATGGATGCTTGGTTTTTCGATAGCAAATGATATTCTACATCTACTGCAGAAAACCGCCGCCTCCTGGCGGCGTATGAAAAATCACGCAGCAGCAGGAACGAAAGGTTCCACTAGCTAGGTTCCACGTTCTGCTTGGAACGCTCGTGGAGCACGGCCACGCACCTCTATAAACACTCTAGTCAGCAGCCTCCATTCACGCGCGTCTCCGCCGTACTGCAGCGCTGGCATCGAGGAACCCGGCCTGTAGTAGTGGAAAGCGGTAAATTCAAATCACCCGCCGGAAACCTTTAGTGTGTTTACCTTGGAATGAGCGCGACGGTACAGGAACAGCATGAAAGGTGAGCGTGAAAGGAAATGGGGGCATTTCTTTGGCAAATGTCTACAAAGACTATCGTCTTTTGACGACATTTGCAACAAAAGGAGCAGATACGCGGCCAATTTTTTAAAGGCACTTCGCCTACCGCGGACGCCGAGTGGTCTCCGCGATGCACGCGCTTGCCAGCGCTCGTAATTTCTTCGAATTTTTTTCTTGCATTGGTGAACTTACGGCTTATAAAACCACTCCGCGGTTAGAATAATGCGTGTTCCGATTATATTGTAGCCGTGGCCTCAACAGGGGAGGCAGCTGCTCTCGCACGTAGCCCACGGGTGAACAAGGGTTGTTGTAGCTGCTGTCTTTCGTTTGTTCTGACGCACAACTGTTTGGGGGATTGACGAGGAATCGTGCGGTTAGTGCGAATATGTGCCCACTTTAAAAGTTAAAGAAACTATGAATTGGAAGGGTAAAAATGCTAGAATAGTGGGTGGCGGGTAACACCTAAACACGACGGCACGAGCGTAGAACAGGTGCCCATCAGCCGAGCAGAACCCAATACGGGGAATTCTGTCGGGTATGCCATTGTGCTTGCCGACTTAATTTGCGCATTGAGACGAAGAAACGAAAACAAAGCAAGAGACGCCAATACGACATAGCGGTAAAATATTGGTTAATGGGGGCCACTACACTTGCACATTGAAAGCTCGTAAGTGAACTGATGAAACAATTTCAGAAATTTTTCTGTGCGTAAAGAAAACAAAAGTGTGTAACTCTTCTTTTGTGTATACGCAACGAAGCTGTGCTTCAGATATGGTTTTTGTCGATCTGGAAGTTAATCCCTTTGTTGGTTAGGCTTTTCCCACCATTTACCCATTGACAAATACCCTTGGTGGCTAGAAGCCAACGAACCAAAAGAGAAAAACAATTACTAACTGCCTCAATCGGAAGACCTGGACTTGTCTAGGCCAGCAAGATAAGGAGTCTACTTCCCCTGACATATAGTCATCACGGCCACTAGAATACTGCTATGCTGACCCGTACAATCACTCGTGTTTCTGCGCAACGACGTGTTTCCTCTTGCAGAAATCATCGTTCAACGATTATTGAGTACGTGTTTTAACTAAATAAACAACTCTCAATTCATGGCCAATGCTCTTGACTGGTTATGCGCACTTACCTTAAGAAGAAGAACACGATAGCGGGCAGAAGAAGCAGTAGGAAGAAAAATTTCCTTAACAAAGTGGCCGTGTCTCGGGTGTGACATTCACCTTCTCTACTTTGAAAGTCAGTCTTTCTGTGCCTCACTGAAGTGACGATGGTCTAAAACGCATTTGACGGAAGCCAACTTTCTCTACGAAGATGATTATCGTGGCAGATGCAAAAGATGGTTGTAACGTGAAGATTTATTTGGTCAATTCTATGTGGTTTCTGCATTAGAAGCTGACTACGACTCCAGTTGTGGACTTGACCATGTCTCTGGAATGCCAGAACGCAAACCTCGAAGCACAGGGCTACATACCGGGAAATCCCCATATCTGAAGCGTTGAATATACGGGACCAAGCACCGGTATCTTGATTTTTTTTTCTGCAAACGGTTGCATAGTTGTACCTTTTAAAGCTGTATTTGAGGCCGTAGGGCAATCTGTCCTCAGAAAATACACCACGTTCCCGTTGCGGAACCCTGAGTAGTATCGATGCAGCCATGGGGTCGACTGAAGTTCCCATTAGATTTCACTTTGTCGTTTTCGTTGACATTCAGCTTCACATGCCTTCGTTGTATAAGTAGCTTCTTGACGTAGTTTAGATGAGCGAAGGACATAAGGCGCGTTCGTAGCACATGCTCCCGTCTTGGTTTGTAGCGTTGTGGGAAGAACGCACCTACCTCTGGCCAGAGAGTCGTTCGATCGAAACCGGGCGTCGCCTAACTATTTAGTTTTGTAGTGGACTGCGGTGATGCCAGCCCAAACGCTGACGGGGCTGAAGAATCCGCGCATGCGGAGTAGAGTGCGTATAGTGGACAAGAAAGGGAGGGACAGAGACGGCCGCGAGCATGAGATGCTTCCCCTCTAAAAGAACGCCAACCTTTTGAGAGTGCAATGTCCGAAATTCAAATGGTTACGCCCAAAACGCAGTGCATAAAAGGCAACTTCCACAATGGGTTTCTACAACGGCACATCTAGCGCCAGATGAAAGAAAAAAATACGCCTCCCTTAGCAGCATTCTAAACTGAGTTCCTCGCGCCATAAAGCCGTGCTTAATGAGATGGCGCAATTCCTGCTTTTAGATGAAAATCATCTCTTCCTCTCGGCTCCGTCGTCTGTCGTCCGTTGTCCATCCATCCGCCGGCCCAGGAAGACACCGGCAACACTGTCGCTCCAGGAGTCCTTGAAGGGGAAGCGTTACGGTCTCGTCCCGCCCAGGAAGACAACGGGAACACTGTCGCTCCAGCATCTCATGGTCGGGGCTATGTCCCTTCCTTGTCGTGGCGCCGTCCACACCCCCACTACGCATGCTCGGCTAATATCGGGCCGGCCCAGGTAGACACCGGTAACACTGTCGCTCAAGGAGCCATAAAGGATAAGGCACCACCGGGCGTTCAGCAAGCCGAGCATGCGCAGGGGGATGTGGACGGCGCAACAACGACAAGGGAGGGACATATCCCCATCGCATCTAATAAAATTACACCGTCTTCCCGTTGGGGAACCCTGAGTAGTATGCGAAACAGCCATGGGCTCAACGCAATTTCATATTTCGTAGTTCTGGTAAGTGAAAAGTGTGGTCGGCTCAATATAAACCAAACTGTAAATATAACGGTAACTACGTAGCTCAACCTAAACGGTAACGGCGAACTAAAATCTAATGGCCACTTGAATCGACCCCATGGCTGCTTTGCATACTACTCAGGGTTCCCCTACGGGAAGATGGTGTAATTTTTTTTTCTTCTTCGCTAAATGGTAACCATAGGAATTATAGTCGACGCACACTTGAATCGACCCCATGGCTGCTTTGCATACTACTCAGGGTTCCCCTACGGGAAGATGGTGTAATTTTTTTTTCTTCTTCGCTAAATGGTAACCATAGGAATTATAGTCGACGCAGTTTCAATTTCGGACTACGACTCAGTTTGTATTGGAGGAAGTTTCGTGTTTTAACCATATTTCTCTTTTTGGGCGTTCATTTTTTTCAAATGCAGCGGTAAAAATTTACACCGAAATTTGTGCCTAGGGTTTTGTCCCTAAACACTGTCGTAATCGCCATATGTTCGGTTATTCCGGCTGCGTGCAGATCTCTCCATCTGGGCCGGGATTCAAAGTCGCTTGCCGCCGACTTCTTTATAATCTCCAGGTTATATTATTCGCAGTATCCGTAGTGCCATGCGACAGCGCTAACAGCTAAGTGCCTCTGCCAGGGCAATATTGCTTTCCAACAACATTCGAATATTCAGGGTTTGACTGGCATAGGGCTCAGCATCGGCCGCTATGGTGTGTAGCTTCCGGCTTGCTTCCTGGCACCAAGGGAGGAAGTTCGAGTTCGGCTCTGCCCATCTTAATCTTCAATTTTTATTATTTATTTTTGTTAACTTTTTATTTCTGTTAGTTTTTAATTTTATTCCTAATTTTTTTGGCTAAACTGTAAATTAAAGTAATTACTGCTTAGACATAAATACTGCATTCTGTTTCTTATGTTTTGTTAGGCTGATTGATCATTAGGTTTAAATCGCACGGGCTCCGCAGGGTTTGAACCACGCCGTCGTAGGGGAGAGCTACAGAATAATTTTGACCACAAGGTGATGCTTAACGTGTGCCGGCACCTCAAAAGCACGCGCGCTTTTCTTTTCACCTCCATTACAAAAGCGCCCGCGGCGGTCGAGAATGGAATTCGTGTCCTTGCTCTCAGCAGCACGATAGCCTAACCAATGAGCTACCGTGGCGGGTGTTGTTTTGTTATGTGAGATTAGATTACCTCTTTTCATTCCGGGAGTCGTAGTGGTAGACGCAACATTTTTTTACGAAACGCGGTGGACGACTCTTCAGTGGAGTGCTCATAGCACCGTCGAACGGCACTCAAAGCACGTTATATTTATTGTATGCTCGTAGCCCACGGGTATTTATGGGCTACGAGCATGGGCTACGAGCATTTATTGTATGCTCGTAGCCCACAGCGTCCCCCTGGCCAATCACCAACCCGGGTATATTACACGTTCTGACAGCGCCAGCCAGTCAGTACCAGTCATCAGACCATTACTACGAACTGCATTTTTTATCTCCATGCCCGTACTACTGTCACTAGGGGCCACATCACTGGGATACTTTCACAGAGGTGTGGCTGCAGCCATTCATGCACATGTTTCGGAATCCAGGCGTCTGCCCTGTTAGCCTTTATTACTACGGGTATGTTTCCTCAAATTCAACCATAACTTTCAATTTTCAGCCAATTCTTGCTTCTAATATCGCGCTGTTACTGGATGACAACAGATAGGTATCTACGTTTAGGTTTTGAGCGGGCGAATTGGGCCCCTTCTTGCTTCATTCATGGCCAATCCCCCGCGTGGGTATGCGTCATAAGACGTGGAGCAACAACAGCCACATCTAGTCAGTGTAACAAGCTCCGTCATCGCTACAGACGACCAACTTCAGGCCGCAGCTTCTTCAGCCCTCCGCGACTGTTGTAACCGCTATTACAACCTTCAGACTCTTGGCAGCAATGACAGATTTTTATGCGCCCACGCCATCGGGTAAGCAGGTTTCTTTGGTCCCATTTTGTGAACAGCTCAACAGCGCACCTCGATTGTCTTACCTACATGGTTGGTAATTGCGGCTTGAGCTGTGCGAAGCGAATCGCCGGATTGCATTCCGCCGTCTGATGGGAAACAAAATGTAAAAACTATAAGCATTTGTGGCCCCCTATGCTATCCCGCTAACCGATGCTTGTGTAAAGTCTGCTTTGTACAGCATCGACTTTAAAATTCGTCCTAACGAATGATTTGCAGTCACCCTAGGGATACCCAAAAAGTGGTAGAGGATATCTGCGTTTGCGTATGAAAACGCGAGACTCGACAGCTCTATTTTTTTCGTCTAAGGGTAGTTTTGGGACGGAGGTGGTGCTTCCGCCATACATTTCTCAGTGCTAGCGAGATGAGGTTATCGTTTAGGTGCCTTCTTCAAAAGCACACACCCACTTAACGAAAACCCAGTCAGTGGTTCTTTCGACCGCGGGTTCGAGCACAATGTCGCGGGTTTCAATCCCGGCCGCAGCGGCCGATTTTCTAATAAAGGCGAAAAACAAAAACACCCGTGCATTGGAGATTTTAATTTATTCAAATTTCATACGGGGCCCTCAGCTAGGGCTTGACTCATCGCCTGCGTTGCGTCGGTACGCTAAACCAATAAATAAATAAATAAATAAATAAATAAATAAATAAATAAATAAATAAATAAATATTCTTTATAATTCGGTTAATCGTGACGGGGCGTTCGCGAAGGGCCACCTTTTAGTGGGATTTTCAATGCCGCATATTGGCTGTCTGAGGACTGAGCGTTTTGTCAGCGGCCACGAACGCCAGCCTGTTTCATGTTAGCGGTGGGAAGGCCCCCACTTCGGTCATCAGAGGTGACGCAAAACGATTGTTCATAGGCATGCCTCCTCCTATTTACATTCCTGCTGTCGCTGTACCCAGCTTCACCCGTACGTTCGCCACTGGCTGCTGTGTTGCTTTCCTAAGCCGCTTGATGAAGCTAGTAGGCATGTCTTCGGAGGACGGCTAGCGCCCGCAAAAAATCGTCCACTAATGCTAGTGACGCTCTCGCGCCTATAAACTGATGCGTCCCTTTTTCACAAACATGGGAATGTACCTTCAAACCGTCATACGTTGTGTTAGAAATTTCGCATCAATATATTCGCAATCACTTCAGAATGCCGGAAGAGCTAGCCGGTCGTGTAAACTTCACTTGGAACTGTTCACTGCAGGAAAAGAGGCATGCGACGCCTAAACCCTCAGCCAAATAAATTCGGAGGGGACTGGCCTTCGCTTTGCGTGACTTCCATGGTAGCTTGGGGTGAAACCTGCATGACAGAGCTCAGAAAAACAGCAACATCGAGTAAAAAATGTAGATGCTTCGACTAGGGGTGAAAGCTTGTAGAAATAGCACGGTTGGCGGCCCCGATCCACTCGTCGGAGACACAGATGCTGCACTGAACATTTGTTTTCGATCTTGCCGCAATATGTTCTCTATGACTGGTAAGCACGGAACGTTTCGTCGGTGGCCCTTCACATCTCCCCAAAAGAACGTGCTAAAACACGCGGCCAAGTACAAAGCCAACTGCCACGCTATGAACTCAAAGTAGTCGCTTTGCGCCAGTAATGCTATTGTAGCTCAAACGGCAAGACACTGGTTCAATAAGAGGAGGGGCACTTCTTCCAAACCAACCATGGGAAGCACGTTTTTTCCAACTGCGTACCCTTCAGGCCTTTGGGGTAGCGCAATGATTACGTTGCCGTTTTTACGGACTATGGGTTAGGGGCTCGATTCCTGGGACCCGCCTAACCCCATTTGTTTTTCGAGGCTTCGAGGTTTTTTTTGTGCAACGGACGAGCGAAGCTGAGCCTAAACAGTTTTGCTGCTAAAAATGTCGCTGGGTTCTTTGACTTTATCTCAGTACGCCCTCCGGTACCCAGGCCACATAAGGGCAGTTTGTACTTTTCTTCCTATGGCGGCACTAATATTATATCTCAACAACGGAGCACATGGCTGTGGGTTATTGCGACAAATTTTGTCTCCCCTTTGAAAGCGACGAAAAAGCTCACACGAAATATAATTAATGTACAAAGAGTCGCAGAACACCCCATACTTTCTTTCAGGTGCGGAAGCTGACACTATGAAGAATCTTCAAAGAAATACAGTACCCCTCTGTCGGAACGCCAACGAATGGTTAACGTGAAGTTTTTCTATATAAATTCCAGCACCAAACGAACCAACCCAAATGCGAGCGATATCCCACTATACCACCTCACCACATACATTAGGTATATAATATATATTTCAGTATCTTTCCCTAGCCTTCAGCCATCGTCGTCGTTGTGCCGAGGGGTGCATGATTTTTTCTGCGTATTTTTGCACGTCCATGAACTCTCTTTAAATTCTAATTGCTTTTCACTTGGCTCTAATGGCTTAACGAGGCAGTGGTCAGCTTCATACCGCGAAGGCCCTAAGTTCGATTCTAATTACCGGAATCGTTTTAATTGTTCTTCCCTTCGCCCACGAGCGTCATCATCGTCAGAGAAAGAAGGATTTCCTGCAGTGCGTTTTGCTTGGAATACAGACAACAGTGAGAAGCTGACAGCTTCGCTGTAAAAACAAGTAAGCACTGTGGTCGGCAGTCGTATTTTGATGCGACCATAGTACAATATCTGCTCCAACAGGCTCCGCTGTTCTGTGGCAAGAATTCGAAGTTAAAAGTAAGAACCCGGCCTTTTACAAGCCCGCTTAACCGACCTCTTCCCCGTTGAGCCATTCAAGCCCAGTCAAAAGCAATCCGAACCTCCGGTACATGCTGCATATTACAAAGGTCGTTTTGAAGCCTTACTCAGCTCAAATTCTCTATGTTGCCTGATGGTTCAATTCAAGCTCACACTCAGAAAAAAATCGTCGGCATTGACAGGATTAGTAGAAAACGTGTTGTAAGGTAACCGGGATTTTTTCTCATCCAGTATTGGCGATATTTTTTTAACCATCAGTGCTAGAACTCTGGGTCCTCCAACTGCGGCGCGATGCTCGGAGAGCGGAGAGGCACAACTGAATAGGATGATATTTTAATGGAAGAAGCAGAACAAAATAATTTGGGTTAGCATCGTCGGCAACAAGGGGTTAGGAAAAGGAGAGGTAATATTCAGTGCAAATTGAAGCGTCTTTTCATTCGATACAACGTATCTTTATAGCCTCTATCAGTCGTCCAAATAACTCACCTTCTTTTATTAGGGACCTTCGAAGTGGATGTCCCCGAGTCTACTGGTAAGTACATATACAACTTATGTGCTTCAACTTGAAGCAATCGGAGCAAACATCCCAAACTGAATTTGATGCTCAAATCCAAAGCCCCCATTGCTAACGGACCCCATTGCCTATGGCGTAATTACCCTTACTCCTGATGTGCGTAAATTGTCAGCGTAACCCCATTTTTTGTTTGCCGATGTGTGAAGAATTCAACGGCATGGTTTCTCTGTCTGTCCATGTTTTTTTTTCGTTCTTTGAATTTCTTCTTCCATTTTATTGCTTTCTTTCTTTTTTCGTACGCTGTTCTTTGCGTTGACGGATCATTTGGATCCCGTCCCCTCATGTAAGGCCACTCACTTTCGGAAGCCTGGATGAAATTGACTCGAGAAATGAAAGATGACTACGCAGACAGACAGACAGACAGACCGACAGACAGACAGACAGACAGACAGACAGACAGACAGACAGACAGACAGACAGACAGACAGACAGACAGACAGACAGACAGACAGACAGACAGACAGATAGACAGACAGACAGACAAAATGTGGTTGGTCCTTCTTTCATAGGAATCGGTAAAATGCGAAAGTGAGATGTGCCTTCACAGAATCATTTGAATGTGTATTCTGCACCGATATGAACTTGCACATCGCTATTAACTTGGTCATACGTCTTATCAACATTACACACTAGATATACGCGCCGGAGCACTACGTACACCCGAAATAAACCACACGCGCTCACAAACCCTGGAAAAGGAACCGAACTGGTTGCAGCGAATCGTTTCATGGACTCACGGTCCGCTGCAAAGAAAGGAGCCTGATTGGCGGGGCTGTCTCTTGGTTGTGCTTGACGAGCGAGAACCTTCCGGTGCGTTCCTTTCGCAATTATGCGACCACTGCATTCCTTTTTCCTGGAGTGTACGGCAGACGGTTGCGTTGCGACAAGCTCACCTGGCACCGACTTTCGGCGCTCATTAGCATCGTGATGCGCTACTCCGATGTACCTTGACTTGGCTGCAACGCTATCGAAAAAAGGAGGTTATAGAAAATATACATGGCGCGTTCCTACGGCTGTCTGCACTTCAGCTCGTAGAGGTGTCTGTTAAACGCCTGGCACCTCCCATTGCAAGAACCGAGCACCCGGCTGGAAACCTGGTGCCGGCGCGTTTTTCTGGCGATTTTGTTTACGCCATGAATATGACGTCAGTCAGATCTTGGTGGATCCCGGCATAAAACAGCCGTGTGAAAATAAAAAAAAATACGCAAAACAATGAATAATTGAACACATAGTTACATTAAAATAACAGAAATAATTTAAAAACACTACAGTAGAAATTGTCGAATAAATGCCTAAGTTGGACTTCACACTGTGAGCCACATTTAAAGCGACTTCCCTGCTGCACGCGCATGCATTGCTGGGAAGACACTCCGGTCAGTACAGGACTGTTCGGCCTAAATCAAGCCGCTGTATTTTGGCCGGTGATTTTCTGTCCGTCCTTTTTGCGGTAGCCATATTCGGCCCGTGCCAAATTTGGGCATTTTGGCCGTATACGGCCCTACTCCTACGGGCGTCCAACGGCCAGTGTTCATCGGCAGTCGACCGGCTTATGTTCATACGGCGAGATTCCAGCCTTAGGGCTCCGGCCATGCCAAAGCCACCCGTGCACGGCCGAAGTACGGCCACATCAGGACAGCCAAGATGCGGTCGTCGGACTCCATCAGGAGTATAGCTGCTGGAAATATGGCCGTGCTACGGGCATTGGACTTCAGCTTCAGTACGTTAATTGTACTGAGACCGTACACTGCATTCCGCACAACTAGATGACTCAGTCGCGCTGTGCAGCAGCACATACGCAGCATTTTGGGTCCAATGCAACCACATCAAAGTGCGCCCGCGCTCAACCACCAGCCGTCCTGCCTTCACGGCAGCCTTGCTTAATATCAGCGTCAGTTGACACCTAAATTCATTTATTTAGCAGTGCTCACAAATCGTGGTTCCTTTTGTTGCTGTGCCTCTTTCACTGTCGAATTTATAAAATCTACAGTTTTTGTAAAGCTGTAATAGATATATTGTCCAGGTCCTGATATCTTCTGTGGGGCAGCTTACCTGTAATAAACGGGGGAGGAGAGAGAGCGGGCGAGGGCGGAGGTTGTTGAATTTCACAAAGATGAAAGTGCCGCTTTTAGTCACTTTTATTTAGGACAACCTTCGTGAGTACTTTCATGCTCTGACTAAATCAACTACTTTTACAACACTTGCTTGACCAGTTTTCTTGTATATAAAACCGGCGCGAATGCCTTTACAAAGCGCTTTGGTACTCCACAAAAATTGAGGAGCATTAAACAATATTTCCTTCACACAATAAGTATGTCCAGAATTTGCCCATTTTTCTTGCAAAGAAATTTTCTACTCGATCAACTTTTCTGATGATCTTTCACAGGGCTGATCACAGGAAAGATCGAACAAGTGCTTTCTTTTTGAATCTATTTTTGTGTTGTTTTCATGAGTTGCGTGCACACCACTGAGTAGCCCAAACAAACTTTCCTCTAATGCCGTAGGGCGGTAACAAAATTCTAGACGCCTTGCGAAAGACGCCTTGCTTCCGGTGGCTTCAGTTGCATCCCTCTGTGTTCACAAAGGGAAAGGCGTGAGACAAGAGTTCCATATTTTGTTTAAAACTAATAACATAGCAATGGTAGCAATCATACAGCAAACCTTGCATACTGCAACGAATAAAACAATAAATATTGTAATGGTAATGTAATGTAATGGTTCCGTGAAACGTGTGTTTGAGTATTTGTCACACGTCAAGTTTTTAAACCTCATTTCCTATCAGAAATAAGAAATCAGGCCCTATACGCCAGCCATGCTTATTGTCGTTTTGTGATTTTACATTTGTTTTTGCTGACTTTACTGAGTGTTTAAGGTTTCACCCCTCATATATGAGTATTGTTTTGGCGCACTTTGCCCCAGTTGGCCTATCGCCATAAACATCCGATCATCACCATCAAATATTGTATTGGTCAAGTTTGAATGCGTAAGGTTCTCAACTCGTCGGAGGCGAACGTGCGGCTATTTATTATTTTTATTTTTTTATTTGATACCTGCTTGCTTTTGCCTGCATTACAGCAGGGAGATACATAACACTAAGCATCAAATCTAAGACCAAATAAAAGAATATCACAAAACGCTGTAAAACTGTCATTATAAACAGTTGGTACAATCATACGTGGAAAATATTTACACTCTCGTTTTAATCTAAGATAAAATGAATCGTGCAAGGCGTCACCTTTAAAGGAAAGTTATTGATTTGGTTTAAGCTCGCGGTCCCACTTCGGGATAGGTACAATGGCGCTTGGATATACTTCTCCCTTCTATTCCAGTATTGAGATGATAGATATTATGAAAAGAAAAAATTTCAACCTGAGGTTGCATCTCTGATATTTCCCGTCTTACCACTCAAGTTTACTTTTACTTTCCCTCATTCCAAATTGACATTGCCGATTACCTAATACGAATCGCACTGCCATATTCTCTATGTTTTCGAGCGTATAAACCAGCTCTTTTGCGAAGGGATCCCAGAAAACACATGTGTGCTCCAACATTGAGCGCACATGAGTAAAATACAGTTGTTTTTTTAAGATGGATTGAGGTTCACAGAAATTTTATCTGAGAAAGCCAAAAATACTTGCAGCCGTAACTTTTGTGTTGTGAACGTGCATATTTAACCTCTAACCACTCGTTAAATAAACTCCTAGTATTTATATTCTCCGCCCGTTTCTAAAGCAGTGTAATTTACGGTATTCGTATTCAATTGGAATGAACGTTTTCTTGTAAAGGTGACGTTAACACACTTTTCAACATTCAATGACTTTTCTCAATCAGCACACCAGGATGTTATTAAAATAAAATCATGCTGCAGGCATTCGGAATCACGTTCATTTGCTGTAGTCCTGTAAACTACACAGTCATTCTCGAACATTTTGAAGAAAGGTTTGAGGCCAATAGTAACAATATTTATATATAACAGAAACAAAAAAGGGCCCGTACCTGACCCTTGGGGGTTTCCTGTAGTCACGGTAACATATCCGGACGAACAACCATTGAGAGCGACCGACTGCTCTTAGAGAAATATACTCGGCAATCCATGCAATAACTGATTCATTAATTTTATAGCCCGCAATGTACTAACAAGAAGGTGATATGAAACACCTCCATATGCTTTTTTGGCACTACAACAAAATACAGTCAACTACTTTAAGCTTATCTATTGTTAGAGCAAAATCGTGCGTGAACACCAAAGCTGCAGCTGCGTTAAACAAGAAAAAAACCGACAAAATATGTGTTTGCTAGGATTCTGGCCATTAGGTTTAAACAAATGAGTCGATAATTTCCGGAGTGTCGCTAAGCTCACCTTCAAACACCGCAACGAAATTAAAAACCAGGCTTCATCATTCACAAGGCTCTGTTGTTATGGCAAATTCAAAAAAATAATTGTTTCTAAATAGGCAATGATAAAACCCCATGAAGTAGCAGTGCATGGCACGAAGTTTAGCCTACCAGTGCACGAGCATAGCCTCTTATACATTTATCACCAACAAAATAGTGCAAGATTGTTTTTCCCAGTATTATTGTAAGAAGAATCGCCGCAAACTTTCGCTTTTGCGCGCCATTGCCTTTCTTTTGTGGGGAGTCCTTCACATGGCACCGGTTGTGGCCGCTTGCTCGACGCCCTTTGAGGCCACTTATTTTGGTGAACCAGCGTCACCTCGGTTAGAACATATCTCCCGGGTCGATGTCTCCAATATTCTCGATTTCTTGAGGGGGCGAATAGCCTCGAGCTGATGCGTCGACGAAGCCGGCGGGTGAGGCATGGTAGCGGCTACGACTGGCGAGGGTTAGCTCACCCGTCGACGTGGCACAGTCTTCTTGCGGCAATAAATTACATTTTTATGACCTAAAAGGTTTCCTGGTAATGTGCAGTGAGTCCTTGCACCTTGCCCGTTCACCTAGAACAGTCATTACTCTTTGACATCAAGGTTCGTTCTTTTAAAACGTAGAAACACTCAGCGGATAAAAAACACCTCTGCGTTTTTCGGCCTCCCGATTGATCTTTCTTGACCAAAAGAAAAACTAGCCCTACACCGGCGGGTCTCCTTCCAAACATGTCTGTGCATGAATTCCCTTAGCCCAGACCCGTTCTGTTGTTCGGCTGTACACGGCTTACCGAAAGAATCACGTATAAACTGAGACCTTACGTAGGTTGCTCACCTCTTGAACACCGGTTGCGAAAAGTTATCCGGCCATTCACTTGCCATAATTCGACCGAGAGACGGCTAACAGAATAAAAAATGTCCATTCTTGGGCTGTGCGTCGGCCGGTCTCCCGTATAACACTGGTTGCCCAAAGAAAACGAATATTCTGCCAACGGATGCATGGTTCAGCGTTGAAAGATCGAATGCCAGGCAGCCGCGCTCCTGCTCGTCTTCTTTTGAACACGAACTGCCACAAGAATACGGATATTCATTGGCCGGTCGCTTGCCGTGCTTCGGGTAAAAACCGCTTCCCGAAGGAAAAATGGAAGCTGTAAAGCGGTACTTCGGCGGTTCTGTTTCTCAACATCGGCAGCCAAAAGTGAACTGAATATCTGATAGCCGGGTAGCTGCAGTTGTGTGTCTGAACACGGGCATCTGGAGTAATACCGATACGGCCGATGCCGAATGTTGGCCGCTCATCGTATGATTAGTGGCTACCAGAACCTGGATGCTGACCAGACATGCCAGAAAGTGGCCATGGAAGGGCCGGTCTTGGGACACACTTTCTCTGCCGCCTGGGACTCTTCCATTGCCAGGGTGGACCAAAGACGTGCCACAAGCCGGCCTTGAGGGGTAAAACATGTGCAGAACATAAGTGCTTTTGTTTTTTTATTCCTCATGGAGGCCAGGTCCTTCGTGCGGGTTTGCTAAGTGTACGAAAGGGAACGGCTACTCGTTGGAGTCGCAGGCAAGGCGACAATATTTCCCCATAAGAACTGTTGGTCCCTCTTTGCCAAATCTTCTGCTGATGTGTAATACGCTTTCCAGTTTTCCTAATGTACACGCCCGAGGAGCCGTGGCCGCTTTAATTATCACTTCAGCAACTGATACCACATTACCGACAATGCCAATAAATGCAACCGGGTTTACTTCCCCAAACAACGTCAAGCGCCTCCTCAGCATCCTGCTGGTCTTGTAAATCTTTAAAAAATTTTCCGATTTGGGGTGGCCGAATCCTATTAGTCAGAAACGCACTCCTTAAGCATGGTTTGTAAAAGTACCAGCAAAAACAAAATATCAATGAATTTCACTGTCTAACCGCGACTACTCATACATGCTATTGCTGTGGAAAAATGTTGCTAGAACTTCTCGCAATTGATGCATGACACGAACTGAACAACTTGCAATTTTTGTAAAACTGTTTTGTAGAAACTTAGTCTAACTGTTCGGACATTTCGCCTGAATGTGTAAATAGTAACCTCGCCTTCTCTACGCCCTTTCAGAAACCATCGATGACGAGTAAGCATGACCTTGCTAAGCGCTCTAACAAATTAGTTTTCTGTTGAACTGCAAAAGAGAGTGTGCATACGCAGCCCAGTTAAATGCCGTAAATACAATTTTAATATTAAGACAACCACCGAAAGAAATGATATGTGACAAATTCATCCTAGGCACGTCCATAAATGGTCCTTGCTACCGAAGCATTGTGGAATATCCGTAACCACATACGTTTACATGCAAATTTATTCCAAAGATATCTCAACACTATGGGGACGTTATGAGCCCGCCAACAATGTTACAGTGCCATGCGACATGTCATTAGTTATTTTAAGCAAATAACACCAGACTGGTTCCCCAATTCCTAATATACTTAGGTATTCGACAAAAGTATCACTCAACAAAATATTAGAAAACGCAGCTCTAAACAAGCTACGCGGTATATAGTTTTGTTAAGGGATCTAATATCTCTTTTTCACAAACACTCTTTCACCCCACGAGCATTTTTACAAGTGAAGCAAATGGTATTGCGATGGGTGAAGGACGCAAAATATGCTAGAAAAACTTCACTCTGTTATATACGCAATTTGTATGGGTGCATTGATGACTCTAGCTTACGCATGTACTCTTAACAATTCCGTATTCACCTCTCTCCTAAACACTTTATCACGTCAGCATACAGTACTGTGTACAGCTCTAGCATACTCTGTTGAACTTTAAATTATAGTCTTCTTGGTTCCCGGCCATTTCGAAATACGTCGGAGTCAGCTTGCTGAAAAACAAGCAGCTGACGCTACACCTACTAATGGGGGCATTCATCAGTCCCTTGCTCGGACATCAAACCAGCTGTTAAAAGACGTCGCTTAGTCTTACATCAACACTTCGTTATGAAAACCAAGCAGAAACGATTTGATTAACACAAACATAAGCAGGGAAATGAAAGCAAGAATACATAGATGCGGAGAAGCCGCAATTTGTTTTTTACGAATTAAGCACACAAGCAGCACGCGTGCACACCTTCTGAATGGAACACCATGGCCAACTTGGGACAGGTGCAGAGCGGAGCTCTTTTTGCGCTCCATGCGCTAAGAACACTGCTGGAAACAAAAAAGACAACGGCATTTTCCGCACCCCCAATACAATAGACTCGTCCCTCCTTCTCCAGCCGACACTTTTATTTCAGGAGCAGTCAGCTTCAACAGAGAATTAGGTTACACATCTGAGATTGATTTTAAATAACGATTGTCGTTCGTAAACGGAAACATTTTTGTCTCGGTGTATGTATTTCTGTCTGTCTGCCCCTCGATTCAGCTGCCTTGCCAAAAAGTAACAGAAGTCTTGAATATTGGGAGCTGAAAGCGCAAATGAGACAGACAAAAACGGAGACGACAGGACGAGCGCTTCGATTAGTGCTCGTCCTGTTGTCTCCTTTCTTTGTCTTCGTCTCATTTGCGCTTTCAGTTCGACTTATTCATCACCAATAGTCCCAAACCATGACCCTTTTAGAATTCTTGAACGAGGCGTCTATATATTTATATAAGCATAGGATTTCCAAATTCCGAAATCCAGTGGCAATGTCCATATATGTCAACAACGTTGTTCCGAAAGAAAGTATTTGATATATTTGACTAAGACATAAAGGCATAATTAGTATTTGCACTGGTATAATTAGCGAAAACAATTCTTTGCTTGATTTTTGTCATGGCAAATAAAAGTACCCCTTGAAAACGTTTTTGAACCTAAAATGCAAAACTCCCCTGCACGCAGTACTTGCACACCTGTCATCATTTTTATCAGTCCTACAGTGGAGAAAGATTCCTGTGGATGGCGTGCCAGCAGTGGAACGCTGATAATTATTTGACTCAAGCAAAGCTACTTCAGTATACTGTATTAAAACAGGGGTCGGAAACCGAGTGAGTAGGGAGCCGAGTTACATGAAGCCGACCCGGCGGGACTGCACGGCATATGGAGGGGGAGGGATAGAGAGGGGGCATATGGCGAAGCCAAGTTATTCGCAGCAAGAACAGTTTCAGTCAGTACTTCTGGTAAAAGTTGGTGAGCGTAATTTTGTGCTAGTTTTATATATTATTTCAGTAATTAAACATATTTTGTATGTAGAATCGGTATCAGCATATGTGATCAGAGTAAGAACTGCTAAAAAAAAGGACCTAAAAATGACAGCCTGGAGATTACACAAACTGCTTTTAGTTGCCATGCCAGTGAGTGCTTACCCCAGTGCCTGCCGTGGGACTAAAGGAAAAACTGTGATTACGGCACACGAGTTCCGGGCAGGTATTGAGGCCACATGAGCTAAAACGAATGTTGGGCAGTTCTAAGAATTTCGCTTATTTAGCTTCTGATTTCGGGGTATTCTTCATAAAAGATGAAAAGTGCGCAGATGATGTGGTGATGGATTAGGAACCTATTTTAAGCAGCTGAGATGTTCTTTTACCAAAATTCCGGACATTTGGGGAGTTCCCGCTTTTTTCCTTACCAATAAAACTGCTTTATGTCTTTGTATATTTGTTTTAGAGATGTATTGATTCTGGTATGTTTGCTTCGAAAAAGCTTCCAATTAAACAAGAAAACTCTGCCAGTGTAATGCTTACCTTAAAGACCTACCTGCGAAAATGGTGACCTTATAAGGTATCGTGACTTTCTCCTTAGTTAAGAAGCCTCGCATGCGAAGCCCTACCATTGTTTTCTAACCGTGTCAGAGCAGCCATGAGCGAACAGCGCCCAAAGTTTTCGCCCTTGTCAAATATTGTGAATTCGGAAGCAACCGGTGAATGTAGCCATGCAATAAACCGCAGGTTCGGCGCAGTAGTGGCTGGGAAGTTAAGAAGTATAACGGGAGTCCATCAATGACACCAATTTCTTCGGTGCCCGCCAGTCTTTGAGAGCAGAAGTCTTAGGTAAGGAAGAATAATTTTTCCACAACATGGCGCATAATACTGAACACAAAAAAGTTACGCCACCCACCCCAGCCACCTCAGTCATGTCCTCTACAATTTGTGTACTTCTCCTGAATGCTTGCAGGCAGCCCCAATGTACTCCGTTTCAGTCCTCTAATAAATCAGAAAACGTTTCCTACTAACTTTCCCGCAAAGCGCAGTATTTTTAGCAGTTTACGGAAAGTATCACGCTTGCTTAGAATTTGCTTTGCCTGTGTTCCCCATGCTGTCTGAATTTGGAAGCACACCCCTTGCAACGAGACGTATTTCAGAAATTTCTTCTACTAAAGGCGTCAGAAACTTGAAGAACAGCTATTGTTAAGGGGGACACTTCTGCGAGAACAGGGCAGGCTGTGAACAATCGGGATCTCGCGGATGTACTACGCCGGTTTCCTACGGTGTTCCCTTTTTTATGACCGTATTTTTACTGGTGCGGCAAGACACGGTTGCCATTTAGTATTGTAAGCGAGACTTCTCTATATGTGGGCAGGTCCAGATAGGTCTCAGCAGGCACAAAAACAGTGAAGGGTGGGGAAGAAACGAAAGGCCGCCCAGTCTCGCATACATAGAGATTCTGCCACGCATCAGCCTTCCAAAGCCCGAAGGCCACGGATAGGACACGACGGTTGGATCTTCCTAATTTCAGGATTCACTTGGACACTCGGACTTCACTCTTCAAAGTAAAGTGGTTGTGTATCTGTCTGACGCACGTATGCGTTGCCACACCAATGCGAATGGCTTTTCTTCCCTGCAAAGAAATGTGGATTGACAAGAACGAGGAATGCAATGCTTGCTACTGGTTCAAAAAAGCTTTTACTTATAAATACCTATGATTTTTATTAAGAAAATACAGGTTATTCAAATATTATATGGTCTGTCTGGAGGTCAAAGTGACCTAAAGAAAGGAATGCGAAAGCATTGATCCAAATAAATGTTGACTTCCTTTCGTAAAAGAACTTGAGAGAAGACAGAACGTTTTCTGGCATCAACGCTCAGCAATAAGTGCGCCAAAACCAGCAAATTTGCGTTCAACCTTCGCTGAAAGAAAATCCGATTGATCGTCAAACATTCCCATACGTAATTCTTATTGAAAAAAGAACGAACTCATGCGAAGCGTTTCCCCACATTGGGTTAAGACATCTACCAAATATCTTAGCATTCACCCAAGCGTGGTTTTGCAATGAATGTAGCATACTTTTTGCTCTTTCTTCATGTTGGATATTTTGTTATCTCGTACAGTTTGTTTTTCAAGGTTTTGAAGTACTTATTTCGACACAAGGCAAGCCTGATATACTTGCGCGCACCATGTTTCCAGAGGTATCAGAATTGAAATAGAGCAAGCGATCTCTGAAAAATACATGTTTTTTTACAGGAAACCATGTTTTCAATAAAGAAGCTTTAGCTTTAAAATAGGTGCCGAAACCCGCGGGGGGTCCGCTAAGATACATTTCAGGTAAAATATAGAACAACCTTGGCTATCAGTATTCCCGTAATCTCCAGCGAGTAAAACGGAGGGGCTTGGATGATGTCCACCTGCCTAGCGAGCATGCCACACGAGGTTAAGCATCGAGGCGCCTGTGGGAATAACCACAATTTATAAAGCCAAGCACTTTTTTGTCGCTGCGCACCGACTCTTTGTTGGAATCATATAACTCTGGGATATTTTACGTAGACCGAGCTTCGGCCGCGCTCTTCCGAGGTTTGGTCGCATCACATAGAGGCGCTTCGTTGGAAACACATAATCCAATACTTGCTCACTCCTTTAGCACTGCCCATTGGCTTTTCTGTATATCCAAAGACCCCTGTGGCAACGAAGTGTACTGTTGAATTGCAGGCCGCAGGACCGGAACCAATGCGCCACCTTGGTCGTATTCCTGTGTTTCGGCCTGTTCGTCGCCGCTACTGTCGCCTTGTTCCTGGTTGGGATAGGTGAGGAGACTATGTACATATGCTGGTCTTTCCACGCCAGTTAAGAGCAGCACTCGGAACATTCAGCGGCCTAAAGCGAGAAAATATTAAAATACGACAGTGTTTCTTGGGCTACTCAAACGCGAAAATGTCTGTCTGTCTGTCTGTCTGTCTGTCTGTCCGTCTGTCCGTCGATTCAGCAGCCCGCACCAAAGTAAAAATGAATTCTCGAGCGAGTCGTTTATTTAGGCAAAACATATTCAACCTAATGTCCCCAGAAAGATGCTTCGTATTTGTAACACATATTAAGCAAAACTATAATATTGGGATTGTTTTAAGTAGAAGGGCATATTATAACAGCGTTTTAAATAATGAGTAATGTGTGCTCAATTCCTGCGACCGCAAATTAAAGAAAAACTCGTTGAAAAGTGTTTTCACCAAGGAATGCATCAAGGCAGGCGTCGGAGCCTCGCCGTCGTGTATCGAACGCTATGTCTCAATAGTGCCAACACATGGCGCAGTAGTGCGAACGAAGCAAAATCTAACAGCGGTCACCTCAAATGGGCGGGCCGACGCAGGAGGGGAAGCATGTAAGAGGCGCGTTTGAGATGGCAGATGCAGTAGCGTGGAAAGGGTGGTAGAAGACGGTCGTCTCTCGAAGGCGTTTGCAGCAAAGCGGGCAGACTCCAGGAGCACTTTTTAGCCAGTCCTTGTATATGCCAGTTACGAACTTTGGCTGCATGTGTGTGGCGTGGCTTAGTACATAACCACCGCTTGACTACATTCCAGCCGGACATTTATCTATACGGCTTACTGTTTACGACATGCTGCCCTGATTATCACTTTGTGTCATCCCTTACGTGCCACTTCAACGCCAAACGTTTTTTAGATTTGTGGATGTAGCAAAAATTATGCAGACTTTTTTCTCCTGAATTCTTTTTGAGCCACATAGCAATGCCATTCCACATAATTCGTGATCGTTATGCGAACGTGCCCCAATCTTTCCATATCTGGATTGGCCCTAAAGGTGCCACTACGGCCACATCGTTCTTTCATGTGAAAGAACTAGCCTGCTGAAACTCTCTCAAAGCTCTTGGGCTACCTTGATCAACCTTGACGACGGTGAGTTGTGCTAACATTTTTCCAGCACCCCGCTCATGAGCTGTGCTGAACTATTCATTCAGCTATGTGTTATTGCGTGATTGGTGCACAAGTCAGTTAGTAAAATGGGATAAAGTGAAAATTAAAAACATCACCAATTTATTATAGCTACAAGCAAGTGCCGATATCCCGAGCAGAGATTTATCAGTAAAATAATCATGCATGGAAGACAAAACCGCAAGTCATGGCATTAGAAACAGATTTGTTAAGGTACGAGTAAAAACACTTTGAGGCATGAAGAAATCAATGTCTGTTGACATACGATTGCACAAAATTTGCAGGCGTTCAGCAGCTGATTGGCTATGTGGCATACTCGGGGCAAATAATGTAGAATGGCGTGTGAATCGCTAAGGGACATGTGAATTGACGCTGTGAAGTAAATCGGGAGCGTCAAAATGACCATTTTGTATCCTTAGAAAAACATGGCGTCACGATAACATCGGCGACTTTCTACGTCGGTGACGCCCATTATATTTAAAAGAGAATGGTATTCATAATAATCTTTACGCTCAAAATATCTGTCATAGATAACTCTAAACAGGCGCTTCTGGACTGATTCTATTAGGTGGGAATACGTTTTTGCGAGCTGGTTCCAAACAACGGAAACAAATTTCAAATGCGATCTCACCAAAGAACAAAACAATTGGATGATGGTATCCGGGCATTTGAAATTGCGTGTTTCCGACTGGATTTCGACCATGGCAACATGTTTAAAGGTGACG
Organism: Haemaphysalis longicornis; assembly: GCF_048455015.1. Classification (NCBI taxonomy): domain Eukaryota; kingdom Metazoa; phylum Arthropoda; class Arachnida; order Ixodida; family Ixodidae; genus Haemaphysalis; species Haemaphysalis longicornis. The sequence continues at coordinate 93,816,522 of NW_027526385.1, forward strand.
GGTCAGAAACAGAGAATGGCGGCTATTGGATCCTTAGCCAACGTCCTGCGGACAGGTGTCTTGGGTTGGCTCCGAGGTGAGGACTTCCGTAACCACGCTTACCATCGGCGTGACCTCACCGGACGTCATACCCCCTAACCAATTTGATTTTTTTATCAACAAATCAATCCTCCGTTCTAAATATGATCGGTTCTTCAAAAGGGGCCGCATAGAAGTGTAGTTTCCTCCAATGCCTACCTTGACGTTTCCTAAGCCTAAGAATTTGTTGAAACAAAAACCCCTTGGTCCACAATTTCCACATTTCTCGAAGGCATCATCGGTAAAGCATAAACTTCTAAAAACCTGACAACGGTTTAATTATTAACCAACAACGAGCCACGAACCACCTCAGTAATGGCCACGTGGCCGATCTGGATGGTTACGTCGTTCCCCACCACTCTTAGGCTTGTAAATCTGTCGTCAGATATTAAAAATATTATTGCCTTTACTTTATGACGAAGAAGAGGGAGGCCGGGAGAAAAAACTGAAAAGCACTGGAAAATCTAAAACTCGAAAGATACTGATATGCAGCCTAACTAGCTCCGGCTTCTAAAAAGTAGTGTGGCGAGTATTCAGCAAGGTGTGGTGGACACACTAGAAATCAAAAAGATATTCATACATCGATAAAACAAAACAGCCTGATCAACAGGGTAAACAAACAGCAAAAAAGAAAACACCATTATCAGCAATGGTCCAACTCATTTTCGTTTAAAATAATTAGTATAAGAATAATAAAGGAAAAACAAAATCAACAATAGTAACAACAGAATCAAGTGGTGAGCTTCCGCAGGGGAAAACGGAGTAACATTCGTTTGGTTGTGAAGCGACAAAGTAATGATGTTTGAAGGGAAAAGCACATGGTATAAAAACGGATCAGAAATGGATTGAAGGTTAATCATTTAGGACTGAAAAATTGAAAAAAGGTCCGCAGCTTTGTTGTGGAGGATCTTTTGGTGGAATGTTTACGCGATGAAACAGAAGCCTATCTTCTCGATGGCCTGGAAGATTCGGGGGTAAGAACACTGAGGCACAATATGAATTGCTTAGAGAAAACACAGATGTTCCGCAGTTACACCTCCTCTAAAACTTTTCCACTGCACATCTCCGAATTCGTCAGCGCAGGTTTCATCTATTGTGCCGTCCCAGCCTACACCCTTAACCTTTTCACCGAATCCACCTTCACCGACGAGGAGAGCATTTGAACTTTTTTGTACGCTTATTTGTATGGGTATTCGCAATATGGGGGTTTAACACTGCCGCACGCCTGGTTCAAAACAGCCTTTTTGTGCATATGCGTAAAGAACCACCGCTGATGACGTGTTAGGGGTATAAGTTTTGCCAAAAAGTAAAAGTCCAAACAAAGGTATCCCATTTTGGTGCATATAATAATTCACCAGAATAAGGCCAAGCAGGAAAGCGCGAAAGTGAGGCTTCTTTGGATGCAACAATGAGACAGGAGATGTGTTGTTTTATTCCATTTATTTTACTATGAGGGCAATTCTGACGTACAGATACGTCCTCACTTGCGGGGCAACGCACGCAAAAACGCACGCCGCAAAACGCCCTTTCGCGGCAAGATTACTCTACCGCGCAAGCATGTCTCTGTGACCCCTCTTTGCGGCAAGGCGCTTTGCGACAAACTCTACGAGCCAATCAGTGCCGGGTTCACGTGTTCTGCGAGGTCAGTCCTCTCCCCGGAAAGATCGCCAGCGCGGAGGCACAGATCCGTTCTTACCCTCTTCCCACGTCAAAGAGTACTTATAACCTGTTCTCTGTGCCGCCGCCGTCGCTTTTGGTCGCGCGCGCTCCCAGTAGTGCGGCATTGAAAAAGTGGCAGCGCTTCTGAGCGCGCGGCGCGAGACTCTTTTCACAAGTGAAGATGTACTTTCACCCTTTGAGAGGTAATGGGTAAAATAAAAGTCGAAGAAACTATAATTTCATGGAGTTTGCTGACTCGAACTGTTCAGATTCGATTGCAGCAACGATGACAACGAGATTGCTGTCCCAGTGGACACTGGTTTTCAGGATGAATGAAGCAAAATAAAGATTAGTTTGGCCCAACATCCGGAATATTGCTCTTTACAAAATTCGAAATACATTGGGATTCCACTTTTACTCTGATATTGGTCTTGTATCGTAAACACCAAATATAGTTGTGCTTCTAATCCTCCCCAGACTCGAGAGACATAACGAAGACCGAAACTACCGCTAAGGGCGATGGTGCGCAATCCACCGATGATATTGTCATACCAATTGAGGAGGCCCTCCCAAAGAAAACACCTCGGGGGCGTCATGTAACGACGCCGGCAACCGCAGCGAGAACGTCCACAGGGAAGAAAACACGTAAGTTCTCATTGGACATAATTCGAGCGGCAAGTAACATGAGAGAAGTAAGCAAGAACGAAAACTAAACAATAAATGTAGTCTGTTTTCAGCAAAATAGATCGGTGAAGGAAGTTGTGATTATGTAACTATTGAACCAGGAGAATCAATTTTGAACCCGAAGCTCCCTTCTTTCGTTTAGGTTTCTGCTACGGGTGAGTACCTGATTGAGTACCCTCCCAATTGTTCGAGTATATCGTTAGGCGCAATTTATTATTTACCTATTTATTCGGTTCACGTCATTTTACAAACTGAAAAGAGGATGCATTGTAATATTGTGGGCGAGCGTGTTCAAGGGTCGTTTTTGTGATCAAATAAATGGCGGAACATCACAACAGGAAACGATGCAAGTATGCTCAAAGGCGATACTGATTAAAACCGATGCTTGTGGCCGAAACAGACAAGGAAGTGGCAACGCGATATAAAATTTACACGTGGCGAAAATCAGGGAGTGGGCACTCGCCCCGTTTGGCCGTTGTATAAAATAACTCCCTCGCGCGCGAAGGATTAGCTCACATCTCCTTTAGGTACGGCGAGGGCCTATGTTCCTCATTATAGATAAGTGTGATTGCCGAACATGGTGATAAGCATCTCGTCCGCATTAGTGCCATGATGGTGACATGCTCACGTCGTCTGGAATGTCTGTGAAGACACCTATAGGAACATTGATAACATTATTATGTTATTATTATCGTTACTTGCATCATCATCATCAATACGATCACTTATTTTCTTAACGAATACTGAGTACTTTTTGCTAACCCAACGCAACCTATAAATCAATTCGTTACCCAAATAAATTCAACCCATTATTCAGATTAAAACTTTAACCACACCCAGCACGCGTTTTCATGGCTTGAATCACTTACAGCATCTGAAAGGTGTCGATTCAAATGCAGGACATCATTTGTACTAAAATTCCGAGTCCTCTTAAAACTCCCGAGCATGTATGAATTTCAAACGGGAATTTGAAACTTCCTGTTTGTGAAAATGTGTACGGTAAGAGGTTGATTGCGCTGTGTGGGGGGAAAGTATTGAATGTTTTATCAATTCAAACTAAACATGCGAGAAATTTTGCACTGGCATGTCAATGATCTTGCTTGTTTAATATACAGGGGAGGATTTCTGCAGTTACGCTCATCTTATCTTATAATTTATTCTTTTCCCTACATTGCAATTATTAGTGTTTTTCTAGTTTGTACCTGGCACTAGCCTTTGTTTATTGGTTCCAATATTACTGTATCATTTGACACGAGCGCCCATAAAATTTCTGGAGAAAAAAAATGCAATAGGATTTCCGGGTATGGCCAACTGCGGGTAGGTATAGCTGAATGAGAATCACATGAATGCAAGCGCACATAGATGTGATAAAAAAGAGTTTGTACTCATTAAAGGGGTATAAAGTACCAACCGCACTTCGTTCGGCTGGCGTTCACTTGTTGGCGTAAAATTGACCTTCAAGGCTTTTAAAGCGAAACTCTTTGTGCCTCACTGATGGCGTTATTCGTTCTAGAACACCCACTCCAGAAAACGCATCCTTAGATGTTGCGTTTCAGAAAACGCTGGTGATTATTACCAAAGGCACATGGAACGCCTGAAAACGCTTCTCGTGGTTGTAATCAAACATCGGTATCTGCCGTTGTACAGCCAAAGTCGTTGCGATTGCTAGCTTCCGGCGTGGACGATAAAGAGTGGATTATTCACTTCGACTGTGACTTGATCTGCGTGGGAGAAAGCGTAGCGTGTAAACCACTTTTCACTTAACAAATGTGCTTTGATTATTTGGTGTCACAACTCAAAAGGAGTACGTAGGCTTCCTCGGAATTTTTTTTGCTCATCCTAAGGAAGCATTAGAGACGCGTAACGTTCGAGAAGCGAACTCTTTCTGCTTTCTGAATACTGTTCTTTGCACACATGCTACAGTTGACGCAGACGATGGCACAGAAATTTCATGTCTTCCATACAAACTCCTACATATCAAAGCAGAGACTGACGCAGAGACATTCGCCATGCCCTAAGCACAGTAGCAAACATATAAAAATTAAACAGTAATTGTTAAACCCACTGCGGTGGCTCAGTGCCTATGCAGTTGTGCGGCTGACATCAATGTCGCTGGTTACATACCCGGCCGCGGCAGTCGCTTTTATGATGGAGGGAAAAACAGATCTGCCCACGTTTTCGCGATTTCGGCGCAGGTTAGAGATCCCCAGGTGGTCAAAATTCACCCGAAGCCTTCCACTGCAGCCCCCCTTATAGCCGAGGTGTATTTTCGGCGCGTTAAATCTCACAATCAATCAATCAATCAATCAATCAATCAATCAATCAATCAATCAATCAATCAATCAATCAATCAATCAATCAATCAATCAATCAATCAATCAATCAATCAATCAATCAATCAATCAATTAATTAATTAATTAATCAAATCAAACCAATCAAATAATCAATCAATCTATCTATCTATCTATCTATCTATCTATCTATCTATCTATCTATCTATCTATCTATCTATCTATCTATCTATCTATCTATCCATCCATCAATCAATCATGAATAAATAAACAATCCTGGAGGCAATTATGTTTTTAGATTTTGGTGTGCACTGAGCCCCTCATAAGTCGGCTCACAACTATACAGAAATACATAGCATCGATGACATTTTACGGATACTGAACGGAAAACGGAGTTAACAGTAAAAAGTTTACTTTGTATACGGATATATTTCACAGCACGTTTAAACAGCGACCGTTCAGTATAACGTATTTTAAATCCACCTTATTCTTTGCGCGAAAGAGAAAGCTTAGAACTTACAAAGCCTATTATTAGAAATAGCACAACGCCGTCTGCTCATTGGTTGCAAAGTACCGATGTCCACGCGCCCGTGAAGAGGCGAACAGGCTGGGTCTGGATGGGGGGGCGCTGCTCCGCCGTGGGTATCACATCGTGGTTTTGGAATGACATCACGTTCGCCGGGTATGTGAAGCTGGTACAGACTACAGCTGGTCTGGGCGCACACGCGATCGCAAGAACGGTGACGTCACGAGCGTCGTCCTGTGGGTTTTCCTTTTGCGGAAACCGATACTGACACGAATGAGTGAAGCTGTAATAATCATTTACGCTGCGATCGACCCTATAATCTGTCATTCTGTGGTTGATGTGCTGATACGCACTCAAAGCAGGAAGCAAACGTAAGAGGAAAATTTGTGCAATACTTCTTTAAGACCAAGCGTATTCGCGTGTTTAGATGCTTTTTCAATACTCTACACAGGTGCATGGTTTGGAAAACATATTTATGGTAATGTAAAAATTCTTTTTTCAAAATATGAATGAGACAGGTTTTTCAATAAATACCTCTACAATATTAAATGCACAACTAACATCATCACCAACACCATGATAACAGCCTACTCATGTCTGAGTATAGACGTATGCCCTCGTCTATAGCGGCATCTACAGTGGCCTATCGTCTCATGTATAGACATATGCCCTCCTAGAAAGACATCTTTGAAGTGCATTATGAGCAGTCTCATTTAAAATAATGAAAGGCGATGATTCGAAGCAGCCTTTTAAGCATGTTATTGGGGCCGTAAAATACAAAATATCCTCGACGCGGGCGTCCAGATTACTTCCTTTAAGCGATAGGAAGCGCCGGGAGGGCTGTCTGGGCGTAACTGGGATCAGAAACGCAGAGAACATGAGGCCAGAAAAGTAAACCAAATAAAAAAACATTATAAAGATGGTATAAAATGAATTAAAAGTAAATGTCTGTTTGCAGCAGGAGTTCACCACCTACGTTTTTAATTGATTTTATGATTATTTATTCTTAAGAAACATTGTAATATCCCTGACTGTATCGCTCGGTATAGACACCGACATCCCCCCACCATCCTCCAGAAAAAAAACATGGGCCTTCATTACAAGCGGAGTCGCCACCTGAGTGCTCATCCCTACGATCCGACGAAATAACTAAAAAATATTGGGCCGTCCCCCTCGCCTTCCCCTCAGCATATACATGTACAGATTTTGGGATTGGTGGTAAGACCATAAGGGGAGGTAAGTAAGGGGAGGGGGTAGAAGTATAGACGAAATGACAGCTTCATTCGAATGATGTGTGCAGAGCTGAGTAGCCAGAATAGGTGTCACTGCTGTGCCACTATTCTCGCAAAACTTTGGGTGTGTACAGAAGTCAACTACGATGAGTTTTTCCATAGAAAAGCCCGCGGGTAACGTACCTTGCATAGCCCCGGATGGCGGCTAGAAGTCAGCTTGTGATTACGTACAGGGAGATATTCAGGTGCTTTCGAGTGGATAGGCAGAGATTTTCTGCCCGATCCTAGAGCTCATGCGGAAGCAGCAAGTAACGTATCGATACGTACAATCAGGGTCCTTCCTTTACCCCCGCTTACTGTGCGACAAGAACTGCCCAAAATGTAAACAGCTAGGTTCTCTTCGAAACTTGATATAGCCGGGCAATGTCACCCAATTACACCCACACGCATTCAAATTTCCTCCTCTAATACACCATCCTTTTCCTTAGCGAGTGACGAGAGGTCTTGCAGCCCATCCCCCCTTTTAGAATCAATTTCCACTGGGTTCCAGAAAAAGGTGGCGAAAGAAGCTTATAGATTCTTGTCTAGAGTGCTCCCCTCGCAGCCAGCACGTTCTGAACACACATGCGCTGGAATAAAGTTTATCCTGCTTCTCTCGCCATTGCCATTTTTTCGGCACCAGAAACGAAGTTCGAATCACCAAGAAAACACAGGTCATCCAGTAAGAGAGTTTCTCGGACGATATTTTCTGGGAACTTTTTTGCCACAACTGTTTTAGCAACATGAACTAAAATTCCACAATTTCCTATTCTTTGACCATCTTACATCTAATACAGCTTGTGAGCAGTTTGGCAAGAAAGAGATAAAGGGAAGCACGACGCTGTGGCGTTCTGGCTACATCAGAACCGACCGGGGTGACCAAATCAAGTCCTGTGAGTCGTGCTACGCCAGCGACTTTCTATGAGACAATAGGCGCGAAGAAACCGTTATTTGGGATTTCATATTACTATGAATTAGGGTTAATCGACATAAAACAAAACGCGTGCATGTATCAGGATTCCGTATGAAGGCTGTTCCAGTCCACGTTGGTTTTATTGATGAATGAACTGAAATAAAAATTACTGTTGCCAAATTTGCTCCTTTCATTCTTTACTAAATACAAAATACAGGGTGGCACATATAAAGACGACTGCCTTTTTTTTAATTAGGTGCTTAGGTGTATGTGAATACCACCCCTACAGTGCCGTTTTAACCACTGATAGACACAGAATGAGGGCCTAAAAATTAACTCGGCGGCCGAAATAACTAAAAATGAATAATTATCTTTTTAGTGGCTAGACTAAGCAGGCATGTTTGTACAAAAAAGTTAGACGCAATCGTGTTTCTACGCAGTTTCATTTGGAAGAATTCATCTAGCGCATCCTTATCCGATATATCGAAAGGTGAAGTTTAATTGCTATTTACATGATTACGCAGGGAAGACGATTGGGACCGATGCAAGGATCCTACCTTTTGTGACGTGCCTGATGTGTGTGGCGCTTAGTTCGACAACGTGGTGGATGCATAGGGAAAAGTGATAACTACTCACCGCGGTGGTTCAGTGGCTAAGGCGTTGCGCTGCTGAGCACGAGGTCGCGGGTTCGATTCCCGACCACGGCGGCCGCTTTTCTGACGGAGGCAAAAAGCAAAAACGCCCGTGTGTACGAGATTTCGGCGCACGTTAAAGATCCCCAGGTGGTCAAAATTAATCCGGAGCCCTCCACTACGGCGCGCCTCATCGCCTGCGCTGCGTCGGCGCGTTAAACCCTAAAATCAACCAATCAAAGTGATAACTGGCACACTTCCAGTGTTGGCTGGCGTTATCGCAATCTGCAGTACTCGGAACCGCTATCAAAACACTGAACAAAAGGGAGGAGCTTTGCGCCCGTCTTCAGTGTCTAGTATGCATTATAATGCGAATGGCAATTAAACGTCGCAGTTCGACATCTGGGATTACGGACGCACTTGAAGAATAAAGCCAAATCAAACAGATTAGAAACACGATTCTCTAACATTTCAATGAAAACATGCCTGCTTACTGGCGCCACTAAAACGTAATTATCCAATTTTAGCTTATTAAGCCCCGGCATCAATAAATGCCACCCATTTCAGTGTTCCCTTGGAAGTATAAACCCACTGTGGTACTGGTCTTCACGTAACCCTGAGCACCTTATTAATAAAAAACACCTGTGGACGTAGTTTTCATCACCCTGTATATTGTGGTCGATCTTTATGTAGCGCAGCCTGTGGCAGTCTCCCTTTTTGACTGCCCTCGTAGCCTCTAAGCCTCTTTTGACTGCCCTCGTAGCCTCACATTTATATATACCCTGCTTCCAATCTCTTCCAGAGTCGGTGAAACTACCTGCAACGGTAGGGAAACCTTTTCCACCGGGAACCGATGTGGTGCTCCCACGTACGAAATCAGGTGTCAGCGATGTGACGGCGGAGAAACCAACACCGAGAAAAACCGGTGGGGAGATTATACGTGAGTCCTCGTTGCACCTTGCCTGAGAGATAAATAACATAAGCGAAGTACACAAGAACGAAAAAAACAAGGTGATTATCAGCGAAAGATGCCTGTGAGAGAAGTTGTGATTTTGTAACTATCGAACCCTAAGCAGCGACAATTAACGGCCGGGGCATTTTTTAGTTTGTATTGGGTTTGTTACTATTGCCACGTAAAAAAAAATTAGCGCCAATCCACCATGTGAATGTGGTTTGAAAGCAAAACTGTACATGGCACCCACAACGATTACCCATGGGACGTCACATAAATTCACTCACGTCACTCTACAAATAGTGAAACCCAAAGAAGTGAAATGCACCTAACCACACCCTCTATTACTTCAAGAAGATATTCTTGGTAAGGTTAAATTGATGCATGATTCATGAACGGTGGTTGGTTGAGTTGTATTGGTGTAGCACAAGAGTGGAAACGTTTTTTATAAAATTAAAGCTCCAACCCGGTGTTAGACGATCTGACTTCTCCGTCTCTGCTCCGCGTACGGAGGCGACGAGATTTGCGGCAGAGAAGGAGGAGTAGGAAGAAGAAATACTTCTGTTCACATTTCTGAACGGCCTAGAGCGCAGCCCTGGGGAGTGATTCCTTCTTATGTGGGGCCAATATGCAGTCCGCACATGCTCTGTTCTGTCCACCTGCTGAAGCTGGGTAGGTAGAGAGGTCCTGGACAGCAGCATCTCCCATTGCTCTTGTTGGGTAGTTGACAGAAGGAGAGGAGGGTGCTCAGGGCTAAAGCCGCACACCCCGATTACGGACCGGAGTGTTCCTGCTTCTGAGCAAAATTTACATTCAGCGTCGTAGCGATTCGGATGCATTAGGTGAAGACGCGTAGGCTGTGGGAAGAAGCCCGGATTGCAAGAGCCGTAGGGTGGTTTGTTGTTTTCTGCAAAGGTCAGGGTAAGGCGAAGGTACGGTCTGTCTCAGAAGGCGAAAATGCTGGGTTATCTCCCCCAACGTGACAAGCGGGTGACTGTCCTCGTGCAGCTCCATAGCACGGGAGGTAAAAGCGCAATCTTGTTATGTGGGCGTATTTGTTGCCCTCCACTGAAGCGTGAGGGGGTGTCCAAATGAGCTGAATGGAACAGTTTGGAGAGTGGTTTTTTAGCACGCACACTGCAGGTAAGGCCACCCAATCGGACTGGTAATTCCAGTAGGCTTGCTGGGAATCGGTGACTACCCTCCGAACCCTGGTTGAGCGAGAGCCAGCGTGATGGCTGCCTCTTCTGCTGCCGTCATTTCTTGGGTCCTAAGTGAGGTACTCGCAAGGAGGTTGGTTCTGGAGGTAGCCACGATGATGGCGTATTGCGGCCGTCGTTGTTTGTAAGCATCTGTGTAGATAACTGCATGATCGCCACCGAGGGTGGTGTTTAGCGCTTGAGCCCGTGCTTTTCGGTGACCCTCGTCAAGTGAGGGGTTCATATTTCTAAGCAAAGGGAGCATATTTAGTTTTAGTCGCCAAGAGTCTGGGTGTACGTCAAGCGGAGTGTCAATCTGGGCTGCCCAGCCAATCTGCTAAAGCATGCGGTTACCCACCGCAGTTCTGAGTCGGACCTTTTGGATAGAAAGATGGCCTTCTATCAGTTCTTCCACCGTGTTGTGGATCCCCGAGCTAAGCAGCCTCTGTGTGGAAGCACTCAAGAGAAGACCAATGGCCTGCTTGACCGCATTCTAATCATTATATAAAGCATGTATATGTCTTCCTTGTTGAGAAGAAGACAGAGGGTTGACGTAAGTGACTCTCCACAAGACAAAAGATTCAATTAATCGAAAGATACTGGATTCCTTTAGGCCTCTCTTCTTGGTGGCAACTCGCCTGATCATGTGTATGATTTGATTAATGCTCTTTTTGATGCACTGCAAGGAGACGTCACTCTTGGTGTTAGCCTCGAGATGTAGGCCCAGGATCTTGATGCTGGGGCTTGGAGTGTTTGCCTCGCCATCAAGGAATATTTGAATGTATTCCTTGATTTGGCGTGAGGGCGGTCGAGACGGTGCTGTGATTTTTTACGTGAACACTGGGAGCCACAGGCTTTAGCACTTTGGCGTACTAGAAGTGAGATGCCATGCATTGGTATTAATTCCTTTAATTTTCGTAACTCTTAGCACATGAGCAAGGTGCGCACAGGGCCGCTAGACGGGCGTGAGTGGTCACGTGACGCTTTCACGTAGCATTCAGCGTGAACGCAGGGGGTAAACCCGTAGATGTGCTTTGTGAGTACACCACCTGTCTTCCCCGTCTTGGCGTGGGCTCGTAGCTACATCGGTAAGACAACGGGCTCTCGCTTTGTTAGTCTATTAGTTCCAGGTTCGATTCCCAGCTGTGCCAGTAAATTCTTTTATTTGTTCGCTTGCGTTTTCTGGTGACACAAACGGTCGCGGAAGAACCCTTAGGGAGTAGAGGTAAAAAGCATTGTTTTAAAGAGAAACACGCTAGGCTAAAGAACAAGATGGAAAGGAATAGTTGGGCGTGGCGCAAACGGCTCTGGTGCTGTATTCCAACGCCTTAGGCGAGTCCAGGTGCATTTCTGCTACTCCGATCAGCATTCAACGCAGCTATGCGAGAGCACCTTCCCTCATGAGGATCGAATTAAGAAGTTGGCAGCTGACAGACGATGCTTTCGGTGTACTGTGAAAGACCTTTTTTCCAAAACATGTCGTCGCACTGTCAAGTGCCGAAGCTGTGACCTGCAACATACAGCATCGGTTTCCGATCCTACCTGGCGGCGCAAAAAAACTGACAGAACAGAGAGCGCAAGGAAGTTGGATGCCAGTAGCCCTTGCTCCAGCAAACTGCCAATTCGGTCGGAGGTTTCCGGGCCCCTTTCCTGTGTCAACTCATTGGGTGTGACATCCAATATCTGCGTCCTTCGAGTGACCACCAGGTACAAACCGGCGGGCGATGAGCCTGAACGATTTAGGAGCCTTGAAATTGTAGGCATTTTTGATCGGATACACGGACAAGCTGACGAGGTGCAAATCCGACCACAACCGGACCTGCGAGAATGGCTGCTATGAAGTGGCTCAACCTTGAAAATTAAGCACTGGGCAACAGGAAGTCAACCTCCCACATGCAAACAAGAGATTCAAATCTCTAGGGTTAAGGCTGTCCGTTATCCAAAGTTCGCAGTGGAGTATGACACTACGCAGCCGCAGTGGTAGCGTAGTGCGCAGCGGTGTCGTAGAGGAAGAGCATACACTTCGCGTGACGAAGGACCGTGGTTTGGATCCCGGTGCCAGACAATTCTCGCCGGATTAAAAAAAAATCGCGTATTGATGGAATTGCAGAATGGGGCTAGGGGTGCGGCCTGATCCGGGCGACCATTGCCGAAACGCACTTCCTTACCAGAGCAGGATTGGCCATCTTTGTGTAGTAATGGCCACAACCTCCCATTAATACAATAATTAACCCACGGCCCTCAGTCTCCAGTGGCTGCGAAGCAATTGACCACGGCGCCGGTGAGATCTGAAACCCAGCAGAGGGGGCTCAGAATACCTGGAACCGGACAGGCCGCAATTGGAATTTGAACCTAGCCACGTTTAACACGAGAACATTATCTAGTAGAGGTGTTGTTCGAGGAATTAAATGGCATTAAACGGGATGTCATAGGGCTTAGCGAGGCTAGGAGGACAGGTGAAGCCCTTACGGTGCCGAAAAATGGACACTTCTTATGTTAGCGAGGTCTAGTGGACAGAATAGAACTGGGAGTGTGACGTCTATGCAATAAAACCATAGCTGGCAACATAAAAGAACACCATAGCATTAACGAAAGGGCAGCAGGTCTTGTAATAAGGCTCAGTAAGAGGTATAAGCTCAAGGTGGTGCAGGGCTATGCACCCAAATCCAGCCACGGCGACCAGGTAGTGGAATTATTCTATGAAGATGTGGAATCGGCAATGGCTACAGTAAAAACACAGTATACCGTAGTTATGGGGGACTTCAATGCCAAAGTAGGCAAGAATCAGGCTGGAGACAAGGCAGGTGGGAAGTATGGTCTGGGCGGTAGAAATAGCAGGGGGACCTACTAGGTGAGTTTGCAGAACGGATTAACCCACGCGTAATGAATACCTTCTTCTGTAAATGGGAGAGCCTGAAGTTGACGTGGAGGAGCCGAATGGGGACCATAAAAATGAAATAGACCTTATAATATGCAATAACCTTGGCGTCGTGAAGGATGTGGAAGTGCTAGGAAGGGTATGGTGTAGTGACCACCGTACGGTAAATCTCCAATTAGGCTAGATTTTAGGAGGGACCGTAACAAGCCAGTACAAAAGAAGCCGATTGATGAGCTAACAGTAAGACGTAAAATAGAAGAATTCAGGATCGCGGTGCAGAACCGATATTCAGTTCTTACCGAAGAAGCCGAGCTTACCAGACAGAAAGCCAGCGGTAACATTACACGAATTATCACGGCGTGTGCAGTAGAAGTGAGGGGCACAGTGGCTACACAGGATACTGGTAAACTTTCCGAGGAGACGAAAGATCTAATTAGGAAACGGCAAGCCATGACAATCTCTACCCCAGGTGTCAGAATAGAACTAGTGGAGCTTTAGCAATTATCAATAGGCGTAAGACAGCTGACATACGGAAGTATAATATCGAGAGGATCGAATACACTGTAAAGAATGGATGTAGCCTGAAAGTAGTAAAGAGGCGTCTTGTTGTGGGGAAAATAACATTTACGCACCTAAACATAAGCAAAACAATGTCATCACAAATAGGGATAAAATAGTCACAGTGGCCGAGGAATTTTATAGGTATCTGTACAGTAGCCAGGAAATCGAGGATAATGACGAAAAAGAAAGTAGTTCAGAGGAGATATACATCCCACCAGTAACGACCGAAGAAGTAACAAAGTGTTTGAAAAAAATGAAAAGGGCAAAGCACGTGGTAAGGATCAGATAGCAGCAGACCTCTTGAAGGATGTTAAAGGATGGGGGAGAAATTGTACTCGTAAAACTGGCAAACCTATACACGCAATGCCTAATCACCGCGAGTGTACCGGAATCTTGGAAGAACGCGAACATCATCCTAATTCATAAGAAAGGTGATATGAAGAACCTGAAAAATTACAGGCCGATCAGCTTACTGTCAGTCGTCTACAACGTACTTACCAAGGTAATGGGTAACAGAATTTCTGGAAACTTTCATTTCATTCAACCTAAAGAGCAAGCAGGGTTCCATAAAGGTTATTCAACAATGGGCCATATTCACACGATCAATCAGGTCATAGAGAAGTGCGTTGAGTATACTGAACCCCCATATATAGCCTTCATAGATAAGGAGAAAGTATCTGACTCGGTCGAAACCCTAGCAGTCATTCAGGCAATACGGAGCCAGTGGGTAGATGAGCATTATGTAATACCAGAAGATATCTACAATGGGTCCACAGCTACCATTATCCTCCATAAGGAGAGCAGTAAAATACCTACAAGGAAGGGCGTGAGATATGGAGACACAAAATCTCCATTGTTATTCACATCATGTTTTCAAGAAGTATTCAGAACGTTGGATTGGAAACAGGTGGGAGTAAGGGTTAAAGAAGAATACCTCAGTAACCTCAGATGTGCTGATGACGTTGCCTTGCTGAGTAACTAGGGGAACAAATCGAAAAGCATGCTTTCCCCACTGGACGAACAGAGGTTAACCGTGGGCCCGAAAATTAATATGCAGAAAACCAAAGTAATGATCAATAACCTCTGTACAGCACAGCAGTTTGGGATATGGGGCGAGGTAGTGGAAGTGGTAAGCGAATATATCTATTAGGCCAAGTTGTGACGCCGATACCAACCATGAGGCAGAGATGATCAGAGGGATCAGAATGGGGTGGAGTACAAACGGCAGACATTTTCAGATTATGAGTAGCAGCCTACCATTGTCCCTGAAGAAGAAAGTGTATGGCAGCTGCATCTTACTGGTACACACCTACGGGGCAGGAACTTGGATGCTCACTAAGAGGGTTTAACTGAAATTGAGAACGCCTCAGCGGGTAATGGAGCGGAAAATGATAGGCATAACACTAAGGGACAAGAACAGAGCTGAGTGGGTCAGGGAACAAATGCGTGTTATGAAGATATTAGTACAAATAAGGAAGTAGAAATGGACGTGGGCAGGGCATGTGATGCGAGGGCACGATAACCGTTCGTCATTAAGGGCAACAGATTGCATCCCTAGAGAAGGCAATGGCTGCAAGGGGTGGCAGAAAGTTAGATGGACAGACAAGATCAAGAAGTTTGCGGGTATAAATTGGTCACAGTTGGCACAGGACAAGGGTAATGGCAGAATAATGGGAGTCTTTGCCCTGCAGTAGGCGTAGATAGGCTGGAAATTATGATGATGAAGAAGATGATGATGATGATGACACTACGTTTAGAAGTTACATTACCATGGGTCATGCAGAAAAGGTTAAACTTGACAGTAACGCCAACAACGTTCACTAGATGTCGCATCATGCCGTAAAAAGTAGGTAGTCGTCCACAGCAAAGGTGCGCGGTATTTTGGACGCTTCTGCTCATGGGCCAGAGGCTACACCCTTAAACGATCATTTGGAAAAGGGGCCGAAGTTGGTTGCAGACCTGGTCAGGGTTCAAATTCGTTTCCGCTTGTATAGAGTAGCTATGACCGCCGACATTGAAAAGGCTTTTCTGCAGATCAGTGTCTGGGAAGAATACAGGGGTGTTCTCAGGTACCTCAGGTGTAGAAGCTTACGAAAAAAAGACGAACCTGAACCTAAAATATACGAGTATACAATGACCAGAGTCCCATTCGGCACCAAGGATAGTGCGTTCCTTCTCAATGCCACGTTTAAACACCATTTGAAGACAGTCAAAGAACCTCTTGCTAGGACAGCTAATGTAACGTCGTAGTCATTTTAAGTGGACGACCTTCAGGTTGGAGCGCCAGAGGACAGAGGAGATGTTAACCTGTTTTATGAAGTGCATGGCATAATTGAAGCTGCTGGCATGAAGTTAAGGACGTTGGCTTCCAACTGGCAGTACTTACGTAAGCTCTCCGAGGCACCTGTATGCTGCCTCGCTTCGGAAACTCTAAATTCCTGGTCTTCTTTGGTATCCAAAGAAGGACCTGATAACAGTCGCCACGTAGCCTATGCAAGGACCCTCCGACATAAAAATCGATTTTAAAAGGTATGTTGTTCAGTGGTAGCCCGAATATTGTACCCACTAGGTTTGCTTGCTCCTTTCACGATAGGAGTAACATTTATTTTCCGATAGTTTTCGCAACGAGGAGCTGGTTGGAACGATGGTTTACCAAGTGCTTCAGAGAAACTGTCGAAGAATATGCGAAATGAGTTGCCCCAGCTTGGAGGTAAAGCCATGGACAGTTTCTTTGTGTTCGACCAACATCCCAAATCTGTATGGCTCCAAGTTTTTTTTCAACGCTAGGCAACACGCTTATGGGGCTCGTGCGGACGTGAGAGTTGAAGAGTAAAAATGTCATGTTCACAGTACATTGGTTTTCTCAGAGTCAAGAATCACACCATTGAAGACCATGCCTTTACTACGGTTCCAACTTATGGCTGCACTCGTTGGATCCAGAATTGCCACCTTTCTAACACAATGGCCGCCATCCCGCCCTGCGAAATTGGATGCCCAGCGAAGCATTTGTAAACCAGAAAACATGCTGAAGGGGGAGGCTATGAAATGTTCCTCGTCGTTTCGGCGGGCTTCTTCCTAGTGCTCGGGTTCACTTGCGGCAAAGACTAGATCGTGAATAGCCTGACGCATGCACTCACCCTTGAATGACGTCACCCAACACCGACTAGATTTCAAGGCCGTAAGGCTGCCGCGGTGACGTCAGAGGGTTGGGGGCCCTTTGACGCCAGCGAATGCGGTGGAAAGCCAGTGTTTCGTGCATGTTTTAGCAGGACCAACGCTCCCGCATTCGCAGTTACTGTGGCTAAATTAGACGGAATAAAGGATTTGGGCAAAACATCTTACTGAGCATCCTAGCATTGATCCATGGAGTAACAAAGTACTGCATCCGGCTTGTGAAAGTTTTGATGTTCTAGCTTTATCGCCACGGCGACAGAGAGAATCAGACGAATGATGTCAACATCTTGATGATCAAGTACGATTTATTCCGGGGAGAAAACCAAACCCAATCTAGTTTTTGCTCAGTGTTTGAAGCTTTATTTTCTTCAATTTTTCGCTGGCGTCACGAATGTCATCATTCATTCTAGAGCAGACGTTTTCAGCAAAATTTTCGAACTGTACCATAAAAGGTAATTAAGGACAATCTCCTTCGTGTGCCAAGCATCACATCCATCGAAATCAGATGGGTCATCGTCAGTGAGTAGATTCACAGTGAGATCTGTCGCCACTTGACACCGATTGGGAATGGTTAAGAAATCGTCTCGTCTTGACAATTCCTCAACGACTGCGTAGCTGTGTGCAACGGCGTTGACAGCAAATATTGAGGGATGTACGAGTCCTCCTCGGTCAAGCTCCTTCACAAAGTCGTAGTTGGGATCCTCCACGGAGACAGTGACTTCCTTGTCAATGATTAAGATGTCCCGGCACATCTCGCATTTCAGCCTCCTCAAGGTGGAGTAATCAGAGTATCCTGCCACGTACACCAATACCGGAATGATGTCCGTCATCTTAGACAAGGGGTCTTGCGTGAAAACCACATTGTAGTTAGCGCATGCTGACCCCTCGTCTCGGTCAAGGTCGTCCCACTGTTCGTCTCTGTGACTCTCGTGCTGGGAAGGTTTACTGACAGTCGGCAGCGTGCTTTGCAAACGCATCTTGTTTTCGCCCTCGTAGATTTGTCGTATGAACACGTGGTACTGCGAGCCTGCGAGTTGCCTCTATTTCCCAAAGTGGCCTTCCAGGCTGTCTGTTTGGATCTTGCCAAACAGTACGTAGAGCATGTTGAGCTCGGTGAGGCACTACCTAGCAATTTCAACGAGTCCATGAGTTGTTTGCTGGAGAGCAGCGTGAGTTTCCTTGGTCAACTTGCCGCTATCGTACTGCGCAGTTCGATTCTTCCACTCGTCCAGCCAGTCCAAAAGGTTGTATAGAAAGTCCACTTGCGGGTCATCTAGAGAAGACACCGGGCTTTGGAGCTCAACCCTCAGCCTTTTCCCCTTGCATGGTGTCTGGGCATTGACAATCCTCCACCACGTCAGCACAATATCAATGAAAGCAGCGGTTTCCTAAAAAAACTGAAGGTTGTACTTCGATTGAAAAGCTCGCAGGGCGGGAGGGAGGGAGTTGTGGCATATCTGCAGAGCAAGTGTTACATTTTGTTTTTCAATGTCCGTCGGAAAGAGCCCTTTCCGAGTCAGCGTGTGAGCATGCCTGAGTAGCTGACCAACCTCAGCGCTGTACACATCTCTGATGGTTTGAAATGATGCCATCAACATGCGCCGCTCGGTTGTGTGTTCTGAATACATTTCGGAAAAAAAGCACCGCTGGTCATTACTTTGCTTGAGCCAGTTGTTTTGGATGCACTTCCAAACATGAACTGGGTCTATCACAAAATACAATGGCCTTGCAGGATCACACGGATGCTCATAGGCAAAGCGAGTCTCCGAAGACGAGCAAGTTGGGGAAGACAGATCAAAATGCCCCATAGCTTTCCTGTTCATTTTGTTGTTGTCGGTTACAACGCATACAACTTTGCAGCCAATCTTCTCCAAACCAAAAATGACTTCTTTCAGCACCTCGTGCACAAACTTCCCGTCTGAAGAGCGGACAGGCACTATATAGGCTACTTCTTAGAATTTTGACGTGTGGCTCTGAACCATAAAAACAAGAGCGCTGTTTCACGCCTCTGGTGAGTTGTGCGCGATGCCAGTGATGTTTCCACCTTTGTACTCGAAAAAAGGCTTCATGTGCATTTTGTTCACCAATAGCGTAACAACGCGTTGGCGATCGTCCAGGTCCGACATCCTCTTCGCCATGTATATCAGAAAGGTAGCCGGCTGGTGCTCAAGCTGAGGGTTGATTTTGTATGACTAGCATACTTATCGGATGGTTACAAGATGCGGAAAAATGATGTGTCCGGAGCTGCGGATGTACCGGTTAGCGTGAGGCGAAATGGTAAAAAGCAGGCAGGCGAACACGATGACGTCGGGAGAGTAGCGTCTTCCCACATTTTCTCGGACAAAAAGTTGATTCGCTCGATCAAACAATTGACTGTGTGGACATCACACTCTTCTTCCTTTTCACACAGCTTGGCAAGCAGCGCACGCACAATTTTTACAGTATCTGCCTTCGAGGTGGCAGCGGTCGAAATCAGGTCGCGGTCCCATTTCTCAATAGCCTGAAGAACCTCCATAACTTCTCTGTTCCCTTACGCTACATCGGGAATCGAGATGTTACGTCCGAGCTTCTGAGTCGGGGACTTCAAATAATGAAAGACTACGCTCACATCCGGCTTGATCGTGAAGGCATATTTAATGCTCGGGGCATCCTTGTCAACGATGTGCAGCGGGATGAGGCGTTCGTTCGCTTCTATTGCGTGACAGAAAGTCGATGAATTGCATCTCACATAGTCCGCCAGGTCTTTGAGCGACTGAATTCGTTCCTCTTCAACTTGATGATGGAATGTCTCGGCCGATTGCTGAAGAGCTTTTTGAAGTGCGCTTGACTCCACGCGCAATCGTTTTGCCTCGGGAGCTCCTCGCGCGCTGCGCTGTGAGGTCAGATACTTGGGGCCGTCGGGGAATATCGACGGAATTGCCCTGGGAGCAGGCCCGCATGCGGCAAGGGGGCAGTGACTGTTCGCCCAGTCCAGTCGTCTGTATACGATGTTTCGGTTGTTATGTCTTCTGGGTGGAAGTGAAGCTCACAGACCTGAAGAAAAACATAGTCTTCGCGTAAGTAACTAAACACGTTTTGTGGCTTTTGCATTACACCTCTGCTTTAAATTTTATTCGTTAGCAGTACCGCTGGTTTATCAACAGAGATATTCTTATCAGCATTTCGAGGATTCACCGCATGGCGCTGTATAAGGACCCTTAATTACACAGCCAATACTCAGACATTCCGAAAGGCTGCGAAAGAAATTGCGGTTTGGAAAAAGATATGGTTTGATAGGATGTTTCAAAAACACCGCTCAGAGTGCCCTATCAAACAGAAACTTGATTTGAAAGGGCAGCATTTTGGGGCGGATATTGCGAGAAAATAATGAGATCCGTCAAAATCAGTATTAGAATAATACCGTCGGCAGCCAAACTTGCTTTTGAGGGCTTAACTCTTCTAAGTGAAGTTAAAAGTGTTGTGAACTCTCGACCGTTAACCCACCTCCTTACAATACCAGAGGAATGGAACGTACCTACGCCTGCTCACTTCCTTGTTGAGAAACGACTAACTTCTCGGCCGCCTTCACATTCGGCTACGTCACCTATAATGGGGTAACACATACATGGGAGTTTGAGTTTGAGTACATATGAGTAGCCTAGCAGGCAGCTGTGGTTGGCTGTTAAGTTTTATGCGTCGCTGTGGGCTCGAAATTCAGGTTACCTGCGTGTACGGCACCATTCATGATCTGCGTGATTGGTTGGGAGGGAGGGGGTGTCTGATTTTTTTTACTTTCTTGTTGAATTTTCATGACCGTAAGCCTTTGCTGTATACCAAGTTTTCGCGGCTGGCGCGTGAGTGATAATTGACTGTTGAGGTCATAAAAAAGGGTTGTCTTAACTTTTCCTCCTGATGGATCCACTAAGAGGGTGGGAAAGGGTGGTGGGAAAGCACAATGCGGCGCCTGCTTGCTTGTTGTTCGCCTGCTACTGTTGACGGCTTGATATAGTAGGGGTCACAAAGGAAGAGGTGAGAGCTGGAGGAAAAGGGGGTGGGGGCTGTCCCTTCTGCTGTTTTAAATGAATTAGCTGAATTGACTTGGCAACATCCCTTTAACAGAATAATGACCGCATTAGGTTGGGTGAAATTTCAAACTGATGACGCTATGTCGTGTAAGGTATCAAATGAATGATCATGATTAACGGAATCCCGCGGGGTAAATAAAAAAATGCTTTTGATTGTAGTCATCAGGCAGTCATAAAGAGTGATAGTTCGGGTTAAAACTCAAAATGACGCTGCGAGGGCATCTGGGGAATCAAATTCAAAGTCTCGATGTGGGGAGTCATTCGGGACAAAATGAGTTATGGTTATATAATGATGTAGCCATGGTTAGTCATAAATTCGGTTAAAATTTCAGTTCATTGCGCAAGGGCGTGTGGCGTATCAAATTAAAGATCTCGATGTGGGTAATCACGTGCTTCCTGGTTATTATAATGACATACTCAAGGTGGGCCATAAATTATGTTAAAATTTACAATGACACCACTGGGTGTGCGGGGCATCAAATTGAAGTTTCCGATGAGGGAAATCACGTGGGACAAAATGAGGTATGGTTATATCATGAGCTAGTCATGGTTAGTCATTCATTGGTTTAACATTCAAATTGATTCCTCTAGGATGTGATGGGTATCAAATTAATGGTCTTGATGAGCGGAATCACGTGGGAGAAATATAAAAATGCTTCCCGGTTATAACCATAAGATAGTCATAGCGAGTATTATATTGGGTTAAAATTCGAAGTGAACCATAAGGGTGTAGGGTATTAAGTTTATGGACTTGACGAATTGAATCACGTGGTACAAAAAAAAAGGCTTCGTGGTTCTAATCATGAGATAGTCATTATGAGTCATAGATTGGGTTAAATTCAAGCTGAGGCCGCTAAAGTATGTGGGGTGTCAAATTGAAGGTTTCAGTTAGGGGAATCACGTCGGACATTTAAATAATGCGTCCTGGTTACAGTCATGAGAGTCATGGTTAGTTTGGTATGAATTCCAAATGATCCTGCTAGGGTGCGTGGGGTATCAAATTAAAGGTTTCGTCGAGGGGGATCACGTGGGACAAATGTAAAAATGCTTTCTGATTATAGTTATGAGGATATAGCAAATGGTATCTTTCTTTAATTTCTGGGTAGGGTTTAACCAAAATGTCCTGAAAACCCATAAAGCAGTTGTGCTATATACATGCGAGGGCTTGTCCAGAGATGTCCATCAATGCAGTATATAGTAATAAAAATATTGGCGTCTAATTGCCGAATCATCAAGGCAGAATGGCATGGGGTAAGAACAAAAGCCATGCCAAACTCTCTAACCTAAATCACCAGACCCAAAAACTCTCTGCAAATAGCTGCCATTCAAACGTTACTTCCTCCAATTTCCCGTGTCCGAACAAACATCAGAAAGGCGAATTTCACATTTGTTTATCAATAAGCCTCGCGGCCGCGTTTCGTGTCCGTAATTTCCTTCCCACAGTGTACCAACGTACACTCGAATCCAGAATTTGCCAATTGCATGTGAGACATTGACTCCTTGGTAGAGTGTAGGAGATAGGCCACAGAGCCACCAAGATATACACAGACATTGCGACAGAAGAAAAACACTTCAGAAAACTAAGCACGCACAGTTTGTGTGTGCGTTCGAACTGATTTTATTAAAATGATAAATCAGCGCAAAATACCAAAACTAGCACATGATGACAATGTAAAGGAAAAGAATTAACTCGGGCTCTGTAGTTCTCCAATGACTACATCTCAAACACAATGAAAGAACAGATCACTGATGCAACACACGCGCGCGCGCACACACACACACACAGACACACACACACACACACACACACACACACACACACACACACACACACACACACACACACACACACACAGACACACACACACGCACACACGCACACACACACACACACGCACGCACGCGCGCACGCGCGCACACACATGCAAACGCACTCGCACTCGCACTCGCACCCGCACTCGCAACGCACACGCGTGCATGCTGGAAATTAACAGCTGGGTACGGTGGCGTTAATTGCTTACAACGATAGCGTGGTGCTGACCCGAGCTACGAGAGCTCATTCCACCTAGCAAATGCTAATAAAAACTAATATAAGTGCCTCAGCAAACAACGAGGCACTTTTCTGTTTGTCGTACGTGATTTCCCTCCTCGAGACCCTCAATGTGATACCCCACATTCTTTAGCGCCACATCTCTCCGAGTTTTAACCCAATCTGAGACTATCCATGACTCCCGTGTTACACGGTTCGCCATTTTCTAAATTTTTCTTCTTGTTATTTTTTAGTTTTTTAACATTTAGCTTGATCAATTGTCTACACTTACGCTTTTATAATTATCAAGGGTTGAACTTCCGTGATATCTGCATTTTTGTGTAAATGCAGGGCATTACACGATCCTGGGGGGGGGGGGGGTAGGCAGAGGGGGGTACTCAGCAAAGAATGCTACGCATAAAAAAGCAAAGGCATATCCATGAACGCCTCGCGCTTCAGAGATTCGCGGTGACAGTTCGCTTTGAGGCAAGGCGGTTTTTTTATGATGCAGAGCAAGAATGCATGGAACCGTAACCCTAAACAGCTTAGACATAAATGAACGGAGCAGTTAGCGCACATCCCCTCGCCCAATCTTGCTTGTTTCGACCCAGGGACCCAGCACACCATCGAGTCTGGACCACCTCTGTCATAAACAAAAAGACGGAGCCTACATCAAGAGTTTGGTATCCATTATATACGTACAATTGCTTGCAACCAGCGCTAGTCATCATGGGCAGCAGGTATAGCTGTATTAAATCTGCAACAAAAATTGTTTCTGACCTCACAGGAACTACGGTGTTATGTCGTGCCAAATGCAAGAGTTTGAGCTCACGAATTTGCACCGGTAATATTTTTACCACGCGTGAATTTGACAACACTGAATGCCAATGAAATCAGAGTCTATCTGAGCCACAGTAAATTCCTGGCACGAGCACGAGAGAGTTGTGAGGCCATTTGAGTTCTGAATTCATTTTGAGCTCTCAGCCCAATTCGAGTTCTGAGTACATTTTGAGTTTTCAGTCCATTTTGAGTTTGAGTACATTTTGTGTTCGAGTGCATTTTGAGTTTGTGTCCATTTTGAGTTCTGAGTACATTTTGAGTTTAGTCCATTTTGATTTCTGATTAGATTTTGATTGACTGATTGATTGAGGGGTTTAACGCGCCGACGCAACGCAGGCGATGAGGCGCGCCGTAGTGGAGGGCTCCGGATTAATTTGGACCACCTGGGGATCTTTATCGTGCGCCGAAATCTCGTACACACGGGCGTTTTTGCTTTCTGCCTCCAGCCTCCATCAGAAAAGCGGCCGCCGCGGTTCGGAATCGAACCCACGACCTCGTGCTCAGCAGCGCAACGCCTTAGCCACAGAGCCACCGCGGCGGGTGATTACATTTTGAGTTTGAGTCCAGTTTGTGTTTGAGTAGGTATTGAGATTTGAGTACAGTTTGAGTTTGAGTACATATGAGTTTTGAGTCCATTTTGAGTTTGAGTACATTTTGAGTTCTGAGTACATTTTGAGTTTTGAGTCCGAGTGAGTTCTGAGTTTTGTGCTCAATGTGAGTTTGAGTTTGAGTGAGCGCAGATGTGCTGCTCAGCATTGAGTCGAGTTTGAGTGAGTGGTGATTAGAAAAAAAAAATTGTGAGTGAGTTTAAGTGAGCCGCGCCAACTTTGCCGAGGTATGTCCAAGAGCCCCACCCTGTTGGGCTTGTATGCGTCGGATAATGCATACTCTTTACACCAACTTCGAGCTACAGTTATTCATAATAGGGGTTTTGTCTTTGTTGTTGGCCCTCCTCTTTTGTATTTTACAACTCACATAATCCATTTTTTCACTTGCTACAACTATTGCATGGTGTCTGTTTGTATGTCTTATATTCTTTCTTTACACAGCAGATCACTTAGAAAGGCCCAGCGCTGTTCGTGAGCATTTATATTGAAATAATAAATAAACACTTAACAAATAAAATATAAATAAATACTATACACTTAGTGCATTCAGAGCCGTCTTAACTAATCAAACGTGCACTGCTGGGAGCAGATCTTCCATTCGCATTTTAAGCAGCCTTGTTTGTAACAGGTGTTTAATAAATAGCTCCAAAATATTCCGTGGGCAACTATCGAGGGGTACACACCACCTAGCCTCTTTAAATACGTCTTTATTACCATAGAATATTGCATTTCCTTAACGAAATTCACTTCAGGGTATGATGAGCAGTCTTCTTGAAGAATGTGAAGGAAGCAGGACATTGTAGGAAAGACCCCAAATGACCCCAAGTATTTGTGTAGAGGGCTTAGTGTAGCCCGTATTAATTTTGTATTTTTCTTTCATCTCAAGTCTTCTCTGATCCTTCCGATCGTAAACACATACGCTGCTATAACGATTACACGTGTTTTCATGGCTTATTACGCGCGTATTTTGCAGATTTACGGCATCTTACAAATCTCCCCTAATTGAAAGATTTTGCTGTTGCGAAGGGTATTTTATGCATGTAATTTAGAGCCCTAATCTCCAAACCCTGGACTGCTCAAGTCATGCTGAGGTAGCAGGAACCTTCGTGAGCAGGCATAAAGCAATCCAGCTTCATTCAACTTGTTGCCTTCGTAATATTTCGTTAATCACCTTATGTAACGCAGCTTGCCGTGCCGCCATCTCCGCTTAGATCGGCAAAAACCGGTGTTATTTTTATTCATTTCTTCATGCACCAACGCGAAGGCGAAACTATCTTCTCACTGATCGCAGCAGTACAGGTCGGATCTCTTTTGTCTTTGCATGAAACCACACAGCATTACTATCTGCAACAAGGAATAAATCCCCCTGTGCAAAGCGCCTCATTAAGCAACAAGAACGCCATCTCCATGGCATCAAAAAAATTAGCAATGGCTTAGCTCCGCTATGCCAGGATATACGTAGCGTGAGCTAAGGTTTAACTGGTTATTCTTAGGTTTCCTGTTTGTTTCGGAATAGCTAATTATCATGCTTACTGCTAGTAAAACAATTTCCAATCCAATCGAATCCATTCCAATCCAATTTCATCCCAACCAATCCAATGCAGTTCAAATCAATTCAGTCCAATCCAATCCAACCCAATCTATTCTAATTCCATTCAATCATAGAGTTTCTTACAGTATACACTGGAGATGAATCTGGCGCTAGCGTCTATGCGGCTCACATCAAGGTCGTCTGTGTCGTCATGGGCCGCTATTATATATCGCGCTCGCCTTAGTTTTACCATTGGCTTGGATCGAAACGTTTTAGTGACCGCAAATTGAAACAAAGTGCCACAAAAACGCGAAGAATAGTTTGCAATTATGTAAGTGGAAAATAAAACAGGCTGTTTTAAAACTAAGAAAAACGGAGGTAAAGCGTATTTTTGCCGGAACTGTTCTGCCTCCTATTCCGCAGGCCAAGGTTGTAGTTATGAACAATGTTAATATTTGGGGGGTAACTCATTAGAACTGTGACTTTTTTAAGTTTACCATTATTTCAAATCATAAGTTGTTTGAAGAGTTTCGAAAGTTTTTGTAGCGTGCCTATGAAAACGTTGCCTTTGTGGTGAACCGGTGCACCGACCGCCAGCTAGTTTAACAAGAAAAAAGAAAACATGGCATTAAACACTCGTGGACGAGGACAAGATAGGGCGCATACAAGCGCCCGTATCTGCCGTATCATGTGTTCGTCGAAGTACGTTTTGTTTCTTCTTTTCGTCGGTTACAAATTTCGCGGCGGCATATTACCCGCACATCCATACGTCCTTTGACTGCGGCATGAGCAACGTCAGGTGCGATCACGCATTGCCTGCTGTTTCACTGATCACGGCCAACATGGCTACCACAGAAAGGGGAGGATTTCAGCTTCTTTGTAGCTCGTGAACGTGTTAATGCATAGTGAAGAAAGCAAATCCCCAAAACTCTTAAGAATCCAATTGTCATGCCAAGCCCAAGCCAAAAAGGGGGTCTTACCATGAACCGCCATGACGACATGGCTTATGAGGCGCGGTTTTATCTCTAGTATACTTACTAAGAAATTCTGCATTCAATCCAGTCGCGGCGGCAGAGGCTCCGGCACGCGGGCTGTGCGCCGTAAGACGTTACCTCTCCTCGCGCATGCGCAGCACGGCTCTCCAGGAGCCACGCGAAACTGCTCAACCTCGGCCAGTGAAGCTCACACTCCGACAGCACATTTCTCCTGTTCCTTCATCCTCCCCTTACCCTATACTCATCGCAAAGCGGCTTCTGCAAGGCTCAGGGCACCCTCTACAATATTGTGTGGTGGATGGACAAGAACCCCCCCACCCTTTTGTGCACTGCCCTTGCCCTGTTTGGAGCACTCAGAAAGAACTGCGCCTAACCCAAACGTGGAGAATGAGCTTTGGCAAGGTCGCTCATTGAAAAAGCGGTCCTCTTTTCTATCGAGCTGCCGTGGCTATGGTTTGTGAAGGCAGTACAAGAAGCCGGATGAGCTCAAGCGGTCCTTCAAGAAGGACTCTTCCCCACGGTCGACTACTCTATGGAAAAGTTTATTCCTCTTCCTCTTCACAGCAATGATGATTATAAGCCGCGAGTAGTAAAAAGACTAGGTGTTCGACCGTGGCTCTGCCATTATCTACCGTTCGGGATGGGAAAGCGTTCAGGAACGCCCCCGGAAAAACATGACATTGAGTGCGGGCATCCACACCCCCCTGTCTCGTCTGACGTCAATCATAGATGAAGCTCGTACTTTCGAACAACGTTATATCAAAGTTGCATAATTCGAACCAACGAATAATTCGAAACGGTCTATTGGTCTCGGCAACGTGACGTGCATTGAAATGCGGAGACTGGCTAATTCGAACCCAAAACACGTGACATGGTAAATTCTAACAATATTGCTCGTCTGTATAAACTAAGTTCCCTAAACGTTGAAGCCGGAGACCAAAGTTCAATGTGTCACTAGCCTCTGCAGCTTCCAAAACCGGTAACCGCGTGCGTGCTTCCATTACACTGATGCAGCTGGCATAAGCCATGCCGCCTCGCTTCACGGGCTTGCGGAAGCACGGTCCGTCTATTTATTTATTTATTTATTTATTTATTTATTTATTTATTTATTTATTTATTTATTTATTTATTTATTTATTTATTTATTTATTTATTTATTTATTTGTTTTTCGCAGTACCTCTTAGGCTCCGAAGAATATTGCGCGAGGGGGGAACGAAATAAAACAAACATACACAGATCAGTAGATACAACGTCTATTGGAGTAAAGAATGAAAACAACAATGCATCAGGAGTTTGGTTATTCGGGGTATTATGAACATGCTGGTATCAGATTTGGTGGAAAAGTGAAGCAGAATAACCGGGAATGGCATAGAACTTTATTATATGACAATAACATTACACAATTATGAACATGTGTTATTACACCTAAAGTAGGCTACAATATCGATGTTACACAACAAAAAGAAAAGAACAACAAAACAACAAAACTGAAACTGGAAATACCTCAAACTCAGGAGATTTCACCCGTTTTTATTAAAAGCAGCAATCTCTACAGAAAAGGGAGAAGACAAGCAAGAAATACCTACGTATTTACTCGCCTAGTCATCGCACTTTGTTCCCGAAAAATTAAGGGGAAATCTCGGGGTGCGTGTATTACGCTAGGTCAGTTTTTCGCGAAAACCTTTTGAGCACAGAAAACGTAAGCAAGTTGTGCGTCGAACGTTTTACGATAGGTCTCATGAACATAATAAAAAGTATAAAAAAACACGATAAAAACTGCGCGCAGCGCTGCAAGCCCCTTTGCAATGTGACGCAAAGTGCAGAGATTTCATAAATTACCGAACGCGCCGGAACGAGTTAGCTGCGAGGTGACAACCGAGGTGACATGAGAGCAATGATTGGCGGCCGCTACCACAGTGCGGGACATCAAAAAAAGACAAGGAGCGGGGGTGGGGGGAGGGGGCGGACGGGCTATGCAGCAAGCTGCACACATTTTTTTCTTTGTCTTGTGAGCACATTATGGCCTTTTAGTGAGAGTTTCTTCCTCATCAATACTGAACGCATGCTTGCCGATATCGGTAATATCGGCAAGGCTGCGGCAATAACGAAGCTATGCCTTCTATGAAAGCAAAGGAAACTAAGGTAAGCACGGCCATCATCAGCTAGACTTGGCACGCCATACGACATACTTCTGCGAAAAGTTGAGGGTGAGTTCATTGCGGGGCAAATTAAAAAAATGAATTTGGTGACGAAGTTCAAGGGGGCGATCATTACACGAGTGCGATCATTATGCGAGTAGATACGGTATATAAGAAGTACATACGGGAAACCTCCAGGTACAGTTTACACGGACGCCATCACCAAACACCGCGGAATATCATTAGCCGTAGTTGTGGATGATAGAAAACTTCTGGACTTTCTCATGAGCAGAAAACAAACACCTCAAGAAGCGGAAACCGCAAGCGTTCTACTCGCTGTAAGGTTGGGACAATGCAAACACTAAAACATCATCATCATCAGGAACTCCACAAACGCCGTTGGAAATCAACTGTGTGGCTTTATTCCAACCGAAGACAGAAATGTCCTACGAGCCCTACGAAAAGGCAAACGCCGAACAGTTTGGAGCCCGAAGGTGTTGAAGGAAACTCGAAAGCCGACTCCCTAGTAAGGGAAATCAGCAACCGCAGGTCAATGGACAACCCTTACACCCTCACTCCCTTCATTTTCCTTAATGAAAGCTGTTCGCACAAAGACAAGCGGGAAGAAATATACCCACACGTCGTCACACGTTATAATTAGGAGACACAAGAAACCTGCGAAAACTACAAACCAATACTTTCCTACACGAATTCGGGCTGTCTCACATGTTCCCAGGGAGATAAAACGAAGAAGGCCACACATGCAAATTTATACCAGACTTACTCAACACAGTCTAAAACTGCACTATATTTTGGCACAGAACTGCTGCAAAACATCTTGAAAGTCCTGGAATTTAGCATTGTCTAGCTCGGGCAATTCCACACACCATGTGCTGATAGAGAATGCAAAGCAGGGATCCCTAGCCGCCCTAGTGTGGAAATAAGACTTCCCTCATAACTTTTTTCACATTCCGTTCTTAATATTTTCAAATACATTTTGCTCTCGCTCCTCTTCTTTCCCGCGCGCGCTGCCTCTTTTTGCACCTTTTTTTCTTTCGCAGCACGTAATCATTGAAAGTGCACCCAGAAGGATGTGCATTACCGTCTACTTTATCGCGCACGTGTTTGTAATACTGGTAATGTGCTCTGAACTGCCAATCAATGGGACCCCCACTAGTTCGAACTCCGTCTAAGTTGAACATAAAAGTTATCCCCTCAGAGTTATAATTAACGCGGTTCCACTTGTTGAGTCATGAGACAGCGCAACGGTATCTCTCGCCGGAACGCCGTCCTCGTGACGGCATCGTCAGCACTTCTCTTGCAAGGGTCGCACCAGAAGTGAGAATCTTTAGCACGAAACTTTCCACGCCTCGCTGATAGCATCTGGCGCACGGAAACCCTCCAAAGAAAAGGCAACTTTACATAATCGCCTCAAGAAACAAACGCTTCCGTGGTTTGAATCGCACCTGTGTTCCTCGCGTTCATAAGCTGACACCGGTCGGTTGCTCCAATACAACACGGTCGAAGAGATTGAGATTTCAAAGTTAAGCATTTTTGTCTTTTCATACCGACCCCGCAGCGAAGCCAACTTTCTCTGCCGACGATGATTAGCGTGCATTAAGTGAAACATGTTCGTAACGCAGCTTTCTCTCGTCGAAAGAAAATGTTTTATAGTCCAAACTGAAAGACCAACATCCGTATCGTCGTGTTAAAAAACACTGCAGAAAAGCCAACTGCTTCAATGGGTTTCCACAAAGGTACATAAAGTACAGGTGCACGATTAACATTTTATACCTGACTAATCCTCTCGAGTGGGTGCGTGGCAGTGCCAGCACTTGAAGCTCATCATCGTCAAAGAAGTTGAAACTAACACACAACGAGCGACTCCCTCACAAGAATTGAGTTTGACCGCTTTGCGGCAGACGAAAGCTTTGTGTTTCAGCCATCGTTGTGGTGAGACCCAGGAGCTTTGATTTTTTATCGAACCTGGCGATATAAGCCTAAATTAAGAAAAAATGGCAGTCTTTATAACGGGTGTGGCAACGCGATCATTATCTGCACAACTGGCCAGCCCTCCTCCGCGAGAATAGTGGTACCGAATCGGTTCGAGGAAAGAGACTGACTGTGCCTTCTTTATCGCAGGGGCGAAGCCTGCACCACGCGACTCCATGGTGTGCACAGTGAACGGCGAAGGGCCTTCCCTGGAGACCTTGAAGTTCCCAGTGAACTTGTGCGACGTCACCTTCTTCGACTCCCTCGGCAAATATATTCGAAACCGTACTGCAGATCACGTGAAAAAGAACATTTACTCTTTTTTGCCACGGCCAAGAACTTACCAAAATCATTCGTTTGGTGTCTCCTTTTATCCAGAGTAAGTATGTTGTTCGTTTAGGAGAATGCTTTCTTTCGTTAGTGTCTTGACGGAGGCGCTGCGGGAGTATGTGCATGTCTAAACGCAAAAAGTCACCTTGAAAAAAGTTGGTGCTTACAGCGTACGCAGTGGCAACTAAAAAACACACTAAAAATAAAAATTGATTTCTTTGAAAGAACGGCGCATTACAATAAGCGTCTACAAAAAACTACTCCAGGGGAGACTGGGGGTTGTCCGACGACGACCTTACGACTGTAGACTTCGCAGGAATACATGAGAAACTCGTGGTTTGCATCGCATCCCGGGTACTCCGCCGTCGGTGCGGGGCTGATAATTGTGGATTTCCCGTGTTGTAAAGTGGTTAGCGGGATGGCGTTCTTTCTATGAGGAGTTTCGGAAAGTACCGCCACCGATTCATCGGTGGCGTCGGAAGGAAACGAAATGTCACAAACGAACTGCCGGGTAGTTTTGTCGCGTTACCAGTACATGGCCGTGTGGGGAAAAATATCACAATTATGTTTACCCAGAACGAGAAAGCGGGAGTGCGCGCCTATCGGAGCATTGCTTGCCACCTGCTTTGCCGGCGCTCCCGAAGCACGCCCTCCTCAGTAAGACCCGTGGCACTGGACACGGTTTGTAGGGGCTGTAAAATGAAGTGTACATCTCTATTGGAGGGTGGAAAGGGGAAAGGAATGGAAATAATGGTAAAGGGGAGCAACAGACACACAACTGCAGCGCTAAAGGGAGCCACTGTTACACTAAGGCGGCTAGAGCGCAAGAAAGATTGTTACAGTGTGCGACGAACGTGGGACAAACGCAGTTTTGTGGCCGTGCGGGTCCCTAACAAGTCGCATGGATTCGGCTGAGCCCGTTAAACTCGTGACAGAGAACGGAGAGATGTTGAAGCATCTCTAAAATCAACTAATAAATCGCGTTCATTTCTGTATTTATTCATTATGCTGCCAAGAAATTTTCTATTGGTCAGTCAGTGTGCCTTCTTCAATTGCTGCGGGCTCGTGCACTCTGTGCTTAAATTCTCTCGCTGAAATGCTTTCTCTAAAATTCCAGCCAGTTCTAGCGCGTGTGAAATCTACAGATACTGCGACGCTGTGAGTTGAATTTATAAATATGCATCTAGCTTGGAATTGTTTCTTGTGCGCTAAGTTAGAGGGTCTAAGGGTACAATTTTCGTCTCATTTGCTTCGGGATCCGTTCCAAAACACGGGTGTCGGAGCCATTTTCCATAATCTTAGCCTTTGTTGATGCTTCACTGCGGTACCGGCAATTTTGAAATGCCACCTTACAAACACAAAATTTTATCTATATCTTGCAAATGGCTTTACCTAATGCAGTTCCGGGAGGCCTTTTTCAGATGCAGTATAAGGTGAGCTATATAAAAATATGAAGGCACAAGGGCCTTTCTTTTACTTTAGGGTTTTTTCTTCAGGTGAATCCGCTTTTTACGCGACGGGGAAACCTGATCCAGCGAGAGCATGACACGATGCCAGCCGAGGTGGACGTCATCTTAGCCGTAGAACAGCTGCGCTGTTAAAACCAGTTGGCATCGCCTCCTTCATGGACCACGAAGACGAGAAATAGTGCTTCCGCCGTCGAGCATGGAGTGATGTTCACAGCGGAGTGCTTCTCTTTTAGTTCGCGAATACTTGTGTCGGCATCAGTGAACGGCGGTCGTTTCTTGCAATGCTCTAAGTCAATTTACGGAAAGTGGAAGTGGTTTTGGGTACGAACGTAAGTAGAAGATTGTAGCACGCCTTTTTCTACGTTTATATCGATTTTTCTAACGTCTTCACTCACGGGCGACACAAGTCAGCTGATACTGCAGAAAGGTAACTGTTCAGTCACCAAATGTTTCTTGTACTAATTTTATAGAAAAAGAAACAATTTAGGTCTGGTTAAAGAGGCATGTATTATGAGGACGAGGGACCCTTTAGAATATAGTGGCGTGTAGTGTTGTTTACGTGGGCGCTTCAGATGCGCAATGCCCTTGTTACTGCGCTTACTAGTTACTTGTGAAAAATGTCGCCTGATTTCTTTTCCTTCTGTAGGAACCACACACAGGAAGATTCTGTCACGGAGGATAAGGAGGATAAAGCGGTACAATTTGTAAAGAATCTTTACACTCTAAACATCAGAAACATGGCTGTGATCAATATTTACCGGGACAGCGTGACAGACGATGGGTTTAGAACGGCTCTCAACTTACTCAAGGTAATGCTTCTAGTACATTATATAAAATACTTCTTTCCGCGACAGCAATGTTCTGGATGCGCCATTTTGTGTGAGACCACGATCAACCGCTGATGAAAGCCCATGTTCCCGCCTAGACGTGTTTCGTAACGTACAGAAGCCCTTTCCCTGGGTCAAGCGGAAGATTCGTAGAGACCCCAGAAACCGGTTTTACCGATCACCTACGGGCGAGAAGCAGAAATTGGTCGAGGAGCGAAGGGAACGGTGAAGCTAATGCAGACGATGGCAGTACAACGTGGTGGGGTAGGTTTTTGGAATGGATGACGAATTTGGATCTTCAACATGACCGCAATTTGCTAACTATATAACTAAAGAGGGTCCAGGTATTGGCTTGTGACCTTCGACGTAGAAACTTGCGTCACAGACACGTGCCAGCTCCAACATGCATATTTTGAGCGTAGGAAAATAGGAGCAGGCAATAATAAAGCGCGTTCTCGCTTACTGTCTTCTTCGATTGGCCATTGCCAAACATGTTCTTAATTGATTGATTACAAGGTTTAACGCGCCGCCGCTAGACAGGCTCCGCGATGCTACACAAGGAATGGACAGCTCCGAATTAATTTTGACAACTTGGGAAGTCTTCGACCTGCGCGGATATCTTGAACATACAGGCGTTTTCCTTTTTGGCCTCGATTAGAAAAGCTGCCGCCGCTACCTAGATTCCAAATGGTATCCTTGGGCTCAGAAGGACAACGCCTTAGCCACTCAGGCCCCGCAGCTGGTGGGGGGTCATTACTGAGCCACAATAACTGGACGAAGAGATATAATACGAAAAATGAGAATGATGATGGTGGTACTGACATAACCTGTCGTGTTATTGGACACCAATGTATGACAACGAGAGGGCATGTTTTGCGATTGGGTACTAACGCTTTCGCAATCGCAAGGCCATAAAGAGTGCGTAGTTGTCAATATTTTTGAACTAGAATATAAAGATCGGTACTGTCTGTATTCATTAAGATATGCGGCTGGCTCGGTGGCTGGCCAGCTGGCTCACTTTCCTGGCTACCCTGACATGGGTTGGACTTGCCAGGGTTCGATTGGCCTAGCCTGTCTGGGCGTGGAATAGCTTGGCTACTGATTTACTTGGCTTGGCTTGGCTTGGCTCGGAATACCAACCCTCAGCTGGGAGTTCCGCACGTAGGGTTTTATTTTCGGGTGAACATTTTCATTAAGCTATAAGAGCATACTAATGTTCGGTTTTTGGAAATGACAGGGTAAGAGAGTACAACATTTTTGTAAGTTCTTTATTCTCGCAAAAGCCCACCTAGATATCGCGCTTGTTTCCACTGATGTAGTTTACCAACAAGTGTCTGAAAAACCAGTTTTTCGGGGTTTCTCCTAACAAATCCGTAATGGTGTGAATCTCGGTTAGAAAACAAACTACAAGTTTTCACGTATTTATTAATATGTGTTGGGATCGCTTATACCTTAACACATTCCCACCTGCCTTTTCCACGATCCCTAAATTTCCTTGCCGAAGTGAATATTGCCGCGAACCATGCATTGGGTTTGTTTATGTTTTGCTGTTACCGCCCGGCTGCGCCGATATGTTTTATCTGTGTGCCAAAGAAAGCGCGCAATCCATTCTTTCTTCGTACCGCATGTGTTATCTCTTCTGGGACAGCGTTCCGAACTAAAGTGAGCAACCTAGAATAATCTTCCAGGTTCTGGATGTAAAGCGACGGTTCGAGAAGTACGCACGCCTAAAGACAAAAGCCTGCAGAGCAGAGGCCACGGCATTCAATTCCACTCTCCGACGCTCGCCAACGAACGTGAAATTGTTGACTGCTGCTTCGCCGCAACTGTACTTTTGACGTATTAGGGGAGCACAAGGTCGCTCAAATAAATGTGCTTTTCCTTCAAGACGACTGCCTCATCTTTGGCTTCGTGACATCTGGTGGTGGTGCTGGGTCCGCACCCTTCATGCTCCCTACAACCTCTGGAAGCCGCCAAGCCAGTCCAACAAGAGCCAGCCGCCGCCTACAAGGTTTACCACCCAAATATGGTCTACTACCGGAGAAAGGGAACAACGAAGACATCGCTACCAACACCATGGCCAACCAAGCCAATCCTCCCGTCGTTCTGCAACAACATCAGCAGCCCCCATCATTCCTAAGATCTCCTGGTTAGGACCTCCTGAAGATCTCCTGGCGAAAAAATTTCAACCACTGGGATGAGGAATAAAAATCTTGAGGCAAGTGTTTTTCTACTTCAGAGACTCGGCTCGAGTCTGGTTTCAAAATCACGAGAGCTCGCTAACATCAGGGAGCATCTTCAAAACAGAATTTTCGAAAACGTTTACAACGGTGGTGCGTAATGAACGAGCTGAGCTATTGTTGCAGACGCGAATCCAGCACCCCAACGAAGGTGTTGTAGTGTTCGTTGAGGGGATGAAGATTCTGTTCCGATTAGCTGACCCCGAAATGGCGGAACAGAAGAAGCTGCGTTTTCTTATGTGGGGTGTAAAGCAAGAGCTCTTCGCTGGAATATTACGCAATCCCCAAGAACCGTCGATGAGTTCGTGACCGAGGCTTCGATGATCAAGAGGACCCTGGACATGTGTTCGAGGCAATACGATCGACCACTGAACGCTTTTTTGGCGAACTCCGTCAACGCTCCTGGTTTGGCGACGGAAGAATTGCGGGAAACGATCCGCGCTGTCGTTCTCGAAGAACTGAGGAGGATTTTCCCAACCACGCCGCAACCCCCGATCGCCTCCTTGACTGACGTGATCCAAAAAGTCCTACTGGCACTGGGGAATTCTACGCCGTCGAGAGCACCGAGCGAACCACAAGCAATGCCCTATTTCGTGGCTGTTCGTCGACCCCGACCTGCTCCCACTCGCCGTCAAGAAGCCCAGCCGTACCACCGCCCACTGTCGCCCAACTGAAGCCCTGCAGTCCGAAACCAGACGCCGAGGAAGACGGAAGTACGGCGTACTGCCGATAATTGTCCTCTGTGCTACGACTGCAGAGAGGCCGACCACATCTACCCTCTTTGCTCATACAAGAGGCTCTGACTGCGTGGTTTCTCCATCGACGCACCTCTCCCTCTCCCTGGCCGACGACCACGTGAGATCAACGACTATCTATCCCAAACCAGCCATGGCCAATCCCGTTTTCACCGTTCACCGTCGCCCTACCCATACGAGTCTCCGAAGCGCCATAGCAATGCTGAGTTCGCACGCGGGAGGTCCCCCAGTCCACGTAGGCGAAACTAAAGGCAGCAACTTCTGGAGGCGAAGTTGCAGAAGGGCTGAAAAATGAAAACCCTCCAACGACACAAGGGCGCACCGAAGACCATGATTCACGACATGCCGTCATCCCGACGACCCGACGGAACCCTGACGAGACTCCTTAACACGATGACAGCTACACGGCGCGACGCGCACCCAACATGACCGAGACGGCAGCTGAGAAGACGACGACAACGACGACACACAGTGTCTGACCGTCAACACGCACAAGCCGATATGCGACGCCCCGACGCACCCGGAACTCGAAGAAGGCGGCGTCCGACGTCCACTTGTCTATCGACGGCTTTGACGTAGTCGCCCTCATCGACACGGGCGCCGACTACTAGGTAATGAGCGGGTCATTCACGTCCAAGCTGAAGAACGTTACGACAAGATGGGACGGTCCGCATATACGCACAGCGGGATACCATCTGGAAACGCCAAGTGGAACGTGCACATCGCGCGTCACCATGGACGGCACCACGTACCCTGCTGAGTTCCTCATTTTGCCTAACTGCTCCCGTCACGTTATTCTCGGAATGGAAGTTTTGAAGGACAACGGCGCAATAATTTATCTGCAGACCAAGTCTATACTTCTTATTCCGATCACTCCATGACCCCGCAACCGAACCCCCGCCACCATGCTGTTGTAAGGATCGCTGACGATCATGTCACCCTACCACCCCACGCAATCGTGATGATCGTCGTTTACTGTGAGGATGCTGCTCTTGACATCGAGGCTATCGTAGAGAGTGACCAAAGGCTGCATCTCAAACGCGGTGTCTCCGTCGCAAGAGACATTGCGCGCTTTAAGCAATGCCAGTTCCACGTTTTTGTCCCCAATTTAACCAAGGAGTACCAGCATCTAAACAAGCGCGCTGCAATCGCGTCCCTCAATGAAACGCAAGAAGAAAGTCAAGTGATCACGGTTGCCAACTTTGAACGCGCACGTGTAGATGCTTTCCAGCTGCCGCCTCTTTTTTACGTGAACCCGGCGCTGCCGCAAAAAAATCGGCACCGATTATTGGATTTTCTGCATCGCTACAGCGAGTGTTTTTATAAATTGGATGAGGTTGCCCTCCTTGACACCCTTATGCTTGGAAGCTATTCGAGATATTATTCTCGTAGTTTATATACCCCACGTTCTAGTTCTCGGGTAGTGTCCAGGTTGTGTCTCTTGCTATGGAGGCGCAAACCAAGGACCCTGATGGTGTCGATGGTAGGCATGATGTTGCCTGATTGGGTGTTAATCGAGATCTTGGGGGGGGTCATGTGCGTTGTGTCGAAAGAGGAAAAACTGGAACTTTTGTGGCGAGCAGGAGAGGCCGCGGCTAGATGTGTGTTTCGATCAATTGGGTAGCTGTTTGAAGGGTGTCCTGAATGTGTCCGTCCGACCCTTGGAGATTCAAAGAGTGAAATCATCTGCGTATAGGGAGTGGTGGAGGTCTGGTATTGTCGATAGTAAAGGAGGAAGGTCTTTCATGGCGATATTGGAAAGAAAGGGTGATAGCACCGACTCCTGGGGAGTGCCAGTGCTTCCCAAACAGATCGAGGACGTTTTAATGGGACCCAGGTGCAGAGTGAGCGTTCTGTCCGATAGGAAAGAACGAATATAGTTGTAAGTACGCTCTCCCAAATGTGAGTTCATTATAACCGCGAGAATTGCCGAATGGGAGATGGTGTCAAATGCTCGTGTAAGGTCCAAGCGGAGGATAGCCTTGGTAGTTCGTACAGGAGCAAAAGCGGGTCAATAATATGGTGCTGGAGTTGGAGCATAACATCCTGGGTGGAGAAGTTAGGGCGAAAGCCAAACATGGAGGGCGGAAAGAGATGTGTCCGTTCCGCAAAACTAGTTAATCTGGAAAGGATAAAATGTTCGAAGAGTTTACCCAAACACGATGTCAGTGATATGGGGCGAAGGTGATATACATGTGGTCATTTGGCGGGTTTAGGAATTAGGATCGTTTTGGCAGTACGCCACCGTTCCGGGATAGAACCAGACTCCCAGCATTCGTTGAAGAGTCCTGTGACATCCTCCACTGATAAATCATCTAGATTACGTAACATAATATTTGTTATAAAATCTGGTCCGGGGGCCGATCTGGTGTTCAGCCGCTGTATGGCCGCATTTACCTCTGCCTCAGTTATGGGGGCTTCCAATTCGTCGTTTGAGTTGCCTCTGTATGAGTGGTGTTGTATGGGTGGACTCTGCTGGACAAACTTCTTATTGATGTATTTCAGAAGGTCTTGCTCTGATCCTTTAAAGTTGTAAATTAGTTATTGTATGGATTGGGATTGAACTGTTTTAGTGGTACTGGGATCAA
Organism: Haemaphysalis longicornis; assembly: GCF_048455015.1. Classification (NCBI taxonomy): domain Eukaryota; kingdom Metazoa; phylum Arthropoda; class Arachnida; order Ixodida; family Ixodidae; genus Haemaphysalis; species Haemaphysalis longicornis. Next base: position 93,855,748 of record NW_027526385.1, read on the forward strand.
TTAAATGGCGGAGGATGTTCCAAGTTTTTTTCGAATTGAAATAGACGTCAATAGACTCGCATGTGGCCTCCCAGGTTTGAGCCACAAGTTTAAACAAGTTTTTTTCTATTTCTCGATTGAGTCGAGCGATCCTTCTTCGGAGGTTCCGGTTGTGTTTCTGTTGGGAGAGGCGTTTTTGCATGGTAGATTTACCTTGCCACATATGAGCGAGGCATGAATCTGGTTGGGGAGATCCGCATCGATTACTAATTCACGTGTCGCCGATTTAACGCGATTGAGCAGACCGTCCTCCCACTCAGAAAGGGTGTCCTTAGTGAGACGAGGGGATTGTTCGGTATGTCTAAAGGCGTGCCAATCGAAGATGGTGGCAGATTTCACCTGCCGGGACTTGTGCTTCAGGGGTACTGTGATATGCAGTATTTTGTGGTCACTGCCTAGATCCTGTTGCGTATTTACCCACTGGGCTTGGGGATTGACATATCTGCTGAAGGTTAGGTCGAGGGTAGTGTCTACCCTAACACTGTTGCCCAGCCTGGTTGGGTATGCGGGATCTGTAAGGAGGGTAAGTTGTTCCTGTTGTGCTGCTTCCCATAATGATCTGCCTTTGATAGTGCCCTTTCTGTAGCCCCACGCTGGATGGTGCGCATTAAAGTCACCTGTTACGACGATTGGGTTTTTCCGTGAAACAAGAGCAGCCTTTTTGAAGAGAGAGTGAAAACGATGCCTATGAAAGCGAGGGCTGCTGTAAACGTTGAGTATAAAGAGACTGAGGGCGTCTTTTTTTCGGGGGATGATTTCCACAAAGACATGGTCTATCGCGCTTTCAAGAGTGTGTTGTACAGCAGGGATATTGCGATGAACCAAAATAGTTGTTTCTGTAGCAGTGGGATGTGAGTCGGGAAGGCTTTATATCCCGATAGTTTGGCCACTACACCTGTCTCCTGAAGGCACAGTACATCCGGGGCGGACCTAGAATTCGATTATCAATGGTTGGTTGTAGGTTGCCGTGCTTACGTCGATATCCACAATTCCACTGCCAAAGGGTATAACTAGCATTTTCCATGATCAGTTATTTGCGAGGTGGACGGCCTGTCGTAAGGCTTGGAAGCATTTTCTGTAGTAGGGCGGGACTGTACTGTCAATAACCACTCTTTGAATGCAGCTACCTGGCAGTTCAGTTTCGTGACAAGGTTGAAGAATCGTTCATATTCTGTAGCGAGCTTGCAGATGATAGTTTCTGTGATGTTTTGAATACAATGCTCTATATCTTGCTTGGTGATGTAGGGTGTAGAAGAACCAATTTGGTGAGGGTTAGCAGGGGTTGAGTGAAAAGGAGGCGGGTTATCACTGTCCATGACTGCTGAGTTATCGGATTCACTGGGTGGTGGGGAAGATGTTTTGAGCTGTTTGATCTCGGCTCGGAGTTTCTCATTTGCTTCGAGAACCTGATTAAGTAACTGCTTTAACTGAACTAATTCGTTTGATGGGGAAGATGAGTTGGAGGCCGCCGCTGCTGCCCAGTTTAATCACTTGGAACGTCGGGACGATGCCTGTTTCCCTTGGGTGGTGTCCCGTGGTGTGGCTGCTGCAGAAGCTGCAGAGGCACGTCGTTCTTGAGAGGTAGGTGGGTGCTGTTCATGGGAAGCAGGTGGAGACTTGGTCGTGACTTGTGGTGGTGGTGACAGAGCAGCGCTATCTTCTCCTCATTGTTTGCGGAGCCGGGTGTTCTTTCCACGGGAAGGGGTCGCCTTGAATCATTGCTTGCACGAACGATATCCCAGAGGATGTGCGCCGCCAAACGCCGCCAGAGGATGTGCGCCGCCAGAGGATGTGCGCCGCCGGTGCATTTGGGTTCACACGTGTGGGAGGAGGTTTATACGAGATGGTCCCCACATCTCCTGCAGCGCGTGGGGTTGGGACGTGGGCAAACGTCGGCGCGGTGTCCCTTGTTACCACAGGCGAGGCATGCCTTCTCCTTCTGACGATGGATGTAGCATCTGCATTCAGCACCACAGTAATAAATGTATGGAGGCACCTTGTAGCCGTCGGAGACCATACTGGCTGTGATCGCATTCCGGCGTATCGTAGGCGGGTATGCCATGTATGACTCCTTTAGAAGGACCTTCGGGGGTGGCGACATAAGGAGACAGATGGAAGTCCTGCGAGTCGATGTGAATTGCCGTGATAGCATTGTATTGGCCTGCCTTGGTTTTACTGCGCGTACTCAGCACGAGAATGTTCTTTTCGGAGTTGAGGCTGAAGATGTCTGCTGATACTTCGGCTACCGAGATATTAGCAGCGGTAAGAATGGCGTCTCAAAAGTCGGCGGAGCACGTTCGGGCAACGTTCACGCCACCATGGGGCCGAAAAATAATCTTGATGTGCTCTCGGGGAAGAGAAGGAAGGCGTGGGAGTGTGCGTGAGAGAGAGCGACTAGCAGGGGTGTTGACCTGGTTGTTAGACGGGGCAGATTCACGAAAGGATTGCAGGGCCCGATTGCCACGGCGCCGGTAGCATTCCAACCCGCCCTTTTCTGGAGTAATGTCCGTAGGCGAGATGTCCTCACCTTGCACTGTGACGGCGTCCATAGTCGTCGGGAGGAACCGGGTCTTGCTTGTCCCGACACGCCAACGGCGTCGCAGGGGGGAGTCGATGAAATAGCATAATCGACCCCCTTTCTAACCATGAAGCTAAGCGAACGAATCAAAATTGACGGCCTAATACGTAAATGTTTCAGGGTAGCCCTCGGACGCCCTCCAAAAACCTCCAATGACCGCCTCCTTGCACTGGGTGTCCACAACTCCCTTCAATGATAGTTGAGGCTCAACGCACTGCCCAATTAGAAAGGCTCACTAGGAGTCACACCGGTCGGCACTGGCTTTCTTTCTTAGGCCTTTCACCACCCACCTCCAACTATCAGCAATTTGTAGACATCCCCCCTTCCATCCGCAGACGCGCCAAATCAAACCTCTTCCGCGAAATATGCATCCCGTACACAATTGAGATCGGAGACTGGCTCGCGCGAAAGCCCTTGAAAAGGCGTACCCTCCAGGCTCCCCCACGCTTTACAGAAATGCAGCAACCTATCCTACCAGAGCGGCTGCTGTAGCCACGGTGATTGACTCGAAACAAGTCCAGCTCGTTTCCGCCTCCTTACTTACGACAGCCCCCACGGCGGAACAAGACATCGCCATCGCGTTGGCTATGACCCACAGTCCCCACCTTCAGACAACTATTATCAGTGACTCCAAATCAGCCATCCTAAATTTTCTTTACGCAAGAGTTTCCCCAGCAACTTTATCAGTCCTTTTGAAGGCACAGAACATTCGATCCCGCTCTTTCACTCTCGTCTGGGCTCCCGCCCATACCGCGCTACCTGGAAACTCAGCGGCCCACGAAGCTACTCGAGCTTTGGTCTTCCGAGGGCTCGATGGCGCCGCCAATGATAGTGAGATATTCACTCTACGGGACAGGCTGCACACATATGGTGACATTCTCGCCCATTAGCGCTTGGAGCGTGCCATGTTTCGTCCTCCTCACCCATCTTTATCCCGATGCTTGGCGGTCATCTATCGGCAGCTCCAGACCCGCTCCTTCCCCACCCCTGCCATGATGTCTGCGATCTTTCCCGACACCTACGTAGGCGCACGTTCATATTGTTCGGTCCCTCACGCATCGTTATCCCATATCTAATGGGCCTGTGATAGCATCCCATTAACCAGGCACCGACCCCATCCCATTCTCCTTACCATCACCAGCGAGGCACGCTGGGCAGCCGCCCTGCGTGACCCAAACCTCCAAATTCAAGAAGACCTGGCTCGCTTGGCCGAAGGCACTGGACCCCTGCCCAAAAGGGGCCCTGCCGCCCGACGGACGACGGAGAAGACGCCGTCGGCCTAATCGCCCCAGCTGTGGCCAAATAAAGTTGTTCTGTCTGTCTGTCTCTCTGTCGTCAAACTCAAAATTACATCAGACACCCCTAACGAAGCACCGAAATATAACCGAAGATGGAGCCCGATCTACCGCACAGTCACCGTACCGCGCCTCTCTAAACGAGCAGGAAGCCATCCGTACTCAAGTCGACGACATGCTCAGCGACGACATTATACAGCCATCGAAAAGCTCCTGGGCTGCGCCGGTCGTACTCGTAAATAAAAAAGACGGCACAATATAGTTCTGCGTTGGCTACCGGCGACTCAACAAAATCACCAAAAAGGACGTGCACCCCCTGCCACAGAATGGACGACCACCTCGACCACCTCTGCCACGCGAAGTACTTCTCATCGATAGATATGAAGACCGGCTACTGGAAAATTGAAGTGGACGAGAGAGACAAAGAGAAGACTGCATATACAAGCCCGGATGGCCTATACGAGTTCAAGGTGATGCCGTTTGGGTTGTGCATGGCACCAGCAACGTTTCAACGAGTCATGGACATGGTGCTAGCTGGCCTGAAGTGGCTCACCTGCCTCGTATACCTTGACGACGTAGTGGTATTCGCCCGAACTTTCGACGAACACCTTGCAAGGTTGGAGTCTGTACTGGAGACCATTCTTACGTCGGGGTTAACGCTGAATCCTGAAAAGTGCCGTTTCGCGTATTAGGAACTGAAGTTCTTGGGCCTCGTCGTCAACACCGCGGGAGTCTTACCTGACCCGGCCAAAACTTCAGGCTTTGCGAACTTCCCAAGGCCGAAAGACAAGAAGGGCGTGCGAAGATTTGTCGTACTGTCCGTATACTACCAGCGCTGCGTCGCAAACTTCGCCCGCATTACAGTGCCACTCACACGCTTGACAAAAGATAGCACGCCTTTTAGCTAGGAAAACATAAAAGAAAAAGCATGCTGCGAACTGCAAGAATGCCTGCAAAGCCCGCTCATGCTCCCTCATTTCGACGAAAACGCCGAAACGGAAGTTTACACGGACGCCATTGATATAGGTTTGGGTGCCATCCTCGTCCAAAAGCAAAGCGGTTCCGAAAGGTAATCGCCTTTAGGCACCGGTCACTGCTCAGAGGGCGCGATGAATAAGTACACCCAGCGCCGCCGCGCGGAAGCTTGAGGTAACTTTGGATCGGTGAGAGGCAGACGGCGGCCGCGCGCTTATATATTCGGCACCTCTCGGTTTGTTTTTGCGATTCTGCAATTGTTTTTGAAAGGTGTCTCGAACTTGAAAACTGTTTTGGCAAATAGTTTCCCCGTGTCTACAGTGCTTCGGTGCGATTTTCGGACAATTACGGCGCAAACTACGACTGTCGGCCTCCTGTGCGCAAGAAGTTACAGAGATTCGTCTTTGGAATGACCTCCCTGATTGCGTAGCCTCCATATCTAATCCCGATACATTTCGCCGTCAGCTCCTCACTCTCTTCACCATGTGACCATGTTCCTGAATTCTTAGGGCATTGCGTATTACGGCGATTTATATTTTCCTTGTCTCTTATTTGTTGAAAATGTATCCCTCTTTCGCATTGTTCAAGTCAGCAAATGGTGTATCTTCAGATTTACCTCACCCTGTACCACGATATATGTGACTTCATTCATATTTTTTGTTGTTGCGCACTGACCGTGCCTGTAAACTGTATGTTATCTGTCCTGTACTCTCCCCATTTCCCCCCTTACCCAATGCCCTGTTCTGGGGCCTGTAAGGTTTTTTTTAATAAAGACGATTGTACGTTCCCGCGCGCGTGTGCGCCATGAAAGAAATTGACGGGAGAGACATCGTTGCGATGTCCTATTCCCAGCAAGGGAAGGTTCTTTACAAAGCCAATTCAGATCAGTAGCCAGCGTATAAAACGGCGCTTCATGACAGAAGCGTATTTGTGTTGTTTCCTCTGTTCGCGCAACCACACCACAGTTACTTTTTCGCTTGCCCTTCTTCAGCTCGGTTGGTGTTGTCACTAATTAACAACGCATTCCAAACGTTATTAGCTGTTGACAATGTAAACGCAGTTCCACACAGTTCGAAATCTGCTGCGGAGTGGCGGATGTCTTTACGAAGATTTCGTTTAGTGTTGACTTCTATCTTGTGAGTAATGTTAGAGTCATCTTAGCGGCTTATTGTTATACAGTTTGTTCAGGCCGTTTGGAATTCTCCAAAAAATTATTTCCTCCTGCTCGCCATCCTCTGCTTTAACAATAATAACCTTAACATTGAGAGTACGCAAAAATGCATTAAAGAATTCTCCTCCACATCCTCTGCTTATACAATAATAACCTCAACTTTCAGAGTACGCAAAACGCATTAAAGAAGTCATCGCGAGTGAATACAACCTAGCCTTTGATAGCTCTCCACGCTCTCGCTTGGAATGCTTGCCAAACTATGTACACTTCGGGGAACAAAGTACGGCAGTAAGCGGGATGCGCATTGACCGTCTTGATATTCCTTTTGGAATCACCCTCCAAGTTCTTTGAATGCATATTCTTGTGCCGCCTTTTGGTATCCATTCGGTGCCGTGAATTACGCTAAAAAAGGTTACTGCTGATAAAACAATAGTGCGGAAGCGGTAATACCTAGTGTTTTGCAACTACTACGGCGGCATGCGCTTCATCCTAGCGCGTGATGTGTATGAACACTGAAAGCAAACGTTTTTGTTTTGCGTCTCTTCGTGTCTGCGCTGCGCATAAACAGTAATCATACTCATAAGTTTACTCCTTCCACTGACAAAAACTGTCATGACTTTCTTACTTCCTTTAATTTTGTTACTGCTAAAATCATTTCTTGCGCCGCTTATTCTCCCACGGCTGCCCGAGCGAGAAACCTGTACAGAACGATGGCAGGCTGCCTTTCGCGATTGTGGCTATCCTTCGCGCAGCAGTAGCGGCGCTACCACTAATCTTTTCCTGCAGCCTTTGGATTCTTTCGGACCCTGAAACTTGCAATTATAACTATATTTCTTAAAAAACGTCTGCCACAACGTCGAACCGCACGAAGCGCGTATGTTTTTAAGTGCGCTTAACGGCCGGTCGCGACATCCACCGACCCAGAGTTGCCAAGCAGCGACAAGAGGCGGCGGTGGAGTCGCGCGCAAACTGCAGAGCCCGGTGCCTATGCCAGCCGTGGTCTGTCGCAGGAGGAGAAAAACTACTCTGCCTGTGAGAAGGAGTGCCTGGCTATCATATGGGCCATTTCAAAATTTCGACCTTACGTTTATGGTAGACCGTTCAAGGTTGAGACAGACCACCATGCGGTGTGTTGGTCCGCCAATTTGAAGGACCCCTCTGGCCGCCTTAGGCGATGGAGCTTGCGCCTGCAGGAATTCGACGTTGCAATCGTCTACAAATCCGGCAGGAAACAATCCGACGCCGACTGCCTGACCCGCGCCCGCGTTCACCCAGCACGGAAATTTTGAGGCGTTACGGAGAGTGACCTAGCCGCCCAGCAAGCGTTCCGACCCCGACTTCTGCGTCATGATCGACTACCTCTAAGGACACAACGTCGCCATGCATAGGGCGTTTCGACAAAACTTACCAGCATTCAGCCTCAAAAACTCCGTCCTCACGAAGAAAAATTTCACCCTAGGAACGAGAAAGAATTGCCTTTTTGTTATTCCAGCAGATCTTCGTGACGACATTTTGATAGCGTGCCACGACGACCCCTCTTCCGGATATCTCGGCACAGCTCGCACAATTGGAAAAATCAAGGCGAAGTACTACTGGCCCCGCCTTAAATCCGACGTCAACCACTACGTCCGGAGCTTCCGTGACTGCAAACAACGAAAAACGCCCCCGACGAGACCCGACGGACTTCTGCAGCCAATGGCCGTCCCATAGAGGCCTTTCCAGCAGATTGGAATGGACCTTTTGGGCCCGTTCCCTACGTCATGATCTGAGAACAAGTGGATTGTCGTAACTACAGACTACATGACGCGCTACGCAAAGACCGCCGCTCTTCCGAGGGGGACTGCCCAAGAAGTCGCAAAGTTATTTATAAGTCAAGTTGTGCTGCGACAAAGAGCGCCTCAGGTTCTAATCACAGACCTCAGAATGGCCTTTACTGCCGAGCTGATGCAAGGAATCTTACGCTACAGTGATACGGATCACGGAAGAACAACGGCCTACCACCCCCAAACGAACCGACTAAGGGAACGTTTGAAGAAGATGATTGCGGATATGCTGTCCATGTACGTCGATGTTGAACATTAAACGTAGGAAGAAGTGCTTTCATATATTACATTTGCGTACAACACTGCTATCCAAGAAACTACGCCGATGATACTGTTCGACCTTGTATACGGAAGGCGGCCGAATACGATTCTCTACGCCATGTTTCCGCACGTAGAAGACGACGACCTCGACCCCGACGTCCGAGGATACCTTCAGCGTGCGGTGGAGTCCCACCAGCTCACTCGAGTTTGTAGAACGGACCAGCAGATGGTGCATACCAGCCGCTACAAATCTGACGCCGAGACGCCGAGTACCACTCAGGGAATCGTGTGTGGGTTTGGACTCCCATCCGACGACGCGAACTGAACCAGAAGCTTCTACGACGGCATTTCAGACCATACCAGATTCTACGACGTGTTGGACAACTTACCTACGAAGTTATCCCCGATGGTGATTCCAGCTCATCCCGACGACGCACGCGACCCGAAGTCGTCCACGTGTTTCATTTAGAAGGTTTCTACGCACGATGACGGACGTTTATTTTTTTTCGGACCGTCGCTTATGCTGGCATCAGGTCGATGCACTCTTAGAGTGGGGGTAAGGCCATGAACCGTGCATTGGGTTTGTTTATTTATGTTTTATGTTCACCGCACGGCTGTGCTGGTCTGTGTTATCTGTGTGCCGAGGGAAGCGCGTGCTCCATTTTTTTAAGTGCGAATGCACTTTATAAGCGACCCCAAACCATCCACCGCCGGCGGCGGCGGCGGCGGCGGCGGCGTCGGCGGCGTCCGCAGTGCTCCTCTATATTTAAAAAAGAAACAGCATCCGGCGCCAGGTTTCGATCCGAGGACTTTGCGGCCGCAGCGCGACGCGCTACCGACTAAGCCACGGAAGCCACGCTGATATCAGTGTGAGTAAGGCGCCTTATATCTTTAACGCATTCAAACTACGTCGTCAGCGGCGTGCGTTGGCGACTCAGCGGCGTTATAGCGGCTTGATAACTGCGTTGTGTACACGTGATACTACAAACCCGATGGAAGAGATGGAAGAGAAGGCGGCGAGGCGGTGGGCTGCGGGGGCCGAGCGCAAGCGCCGCAAGCGGGCCGACAACCGTGCATTCGCACTTTCACATTCTCCCCCTCGGGGAAATGCGGGGGAATTTTCTTTCTACCGCATGTGTTATCTCTTCTGGGAGAGCGCTCCGATCTCACGGGAGCAGCCTAGAATAATCTTCTTTGTTGTGGATTTAAATCGACTGTTCGAGAAACACTCGCGCCAAAAGATAAAAGCCTGCAGAGCAGACGCCTCGGCATTCTATTCCACTTTCTGACGCTCACCGACGAACGTCAAATTGTTGACTGCTTCTTTGCCGCCTCTGTATTTTTCTGTTGTTAGAGGAGCACAAGTTCCCTCCAATAAACGTGCTTTTTCTTTAAGACGACTGCCTCATCTTTGTGTTCGTGACAATATCTTAAAGCTGATAATCAGGAAGCATATTTAGGTGTTGCTGAACGAGCACAGCCTCCTGCGAATATTCTCGAAAGTTTATCTTGTCTTCTCGGGCCTACTAGTACAAACTCACGTCAACTCACGCTTTTCTGTTTAACGTGTCGTAATGCCGAACGACGACACGTACTGCGATGGTGGGCCCTTGATTACAATTAAATTTACCGCCTTGTTTCTAAACAGCCTTTTAGACTAGACCACAGCGGGCATTTGCTGGCGTTCGCAAAAAAGTTTTTTTTCTTTTCAGGCATTATACATTTTGTTGTTGCAGCTTCATAAAAATCAGTTCTTCTACGTTGTCCTGGGTGCTGCCATCGATGATCCGTCTAAGTACCGATTGGTGGAGCTAATGAAGTAAGCATCTGTGCGTGATTCTTTCCCTTGAATAATGCGCCATTAATCTGCGCGGATGCCATGAAAACCTATTTTTATTCACTTGGGAGCATTTTTGGCCACAAGTAGCTTGTGTGCCCTTTTCAACTACAACTGCGGCTAATGGACACGCATAGAATGAAGAAGACAGGACATGTGTTGATCCTTCATTGTAGCCCTGTTCATAAGACGCCGTTATCCAAATTTTGGATGCATCATCAGCTAGCCTGTTCACGTTTTTCTTGCAGGACGCCGTGACGCAACGATGTTGGGGGGGGGGGGGAGCGGTAGATGTGGCCACGGGAGACGGGGTGTGAGATTATTCAGGTTTTTGTGGTAGATATATTTTCGCGCGCTTCTCTTGAGACGTCTGAGGAAGTTCGACACACCCAACGGGAAGTATGGTGAAAGAAGTCTGCAGCTGCAGCCTCGCTGTTTAAGGAAACCATGCGTGAACTAGAATAGACAGCGTTTCAGTCGCGTCCGCACAGCACCTAAATCAGCCTTACATCCTGAAACGAGTCCCACTGTTTCTTTACGGGCTGTCGCGAACGTGACTCAGCCAAACAGCATTCTGCATTGACCGTACTTTTTTCGAACAGCTGAAGCGCTGTGCATACATGCATCATGGGTCTCTTACTGCCGGGCCCTATATTGAGCCCAACTCGAAGACATAATAGGCGACAACACTTTCGCGTAGGCACTGTTGATCGCAGAAGAAAATTAGGAGTAACCTCGTGTACATGACTGGAGAGAGGCTTCTATTATTCTTTGCGTTCTGTATGCGACGTGGCGGTTTTGCTGCCTAAACAGCAAAAAAAAGTGCCCTCACCCGGTGTAGCGAAGATTGGGTCAAATTAATGCGTTTTGTTTGTGATGTGGTGACATGAGGTCACCACGCGATACCCACACTTTTGTCAATCCCACCCCAGTGATACGGTTTTTTTAATCCTTTGAAACTTTGATAAGGCCTGCTAAAAGGATTTCAAGTTCGTATTGCTTCACGCATGAGTTCACTGACTACGAGGGGGTTTTGTTTTTTAACTTCATTAACCCAAACGTTCATTGGAGAGTTTGGTATTTGTACATTGAATTGAGGGTCAAGGCTAGCGCCTGATTAGGTTAAGAAGGCGTAGCCTGGTTTGTTGGTTTGAGGAATAACTTTTAAACTTATAGAGTTTGCCCCCTGTGTATTGGTTCTGGCTGTTATCGATAGGAAAGCGTAACGTGCCTCATTGTGTGAAAAAACGAAATAATGGCTGTCCCTTTAAAAAAACGTACAACTGCAAACAGTAAGATCAAGCACAGTAAGATCGTGTGCATGAAAAATAAGTGCGCTGTAAGGGCTTGTAGCTGGCTTGTTGGGCCGCGATTTCAGAAATAACAAATACTGCTCGAACAGAGAAAGTCAAAATGGAAAGGTAAAAGGACTAGCCTAATATCACCATTCGTCCTGTTACACTCCGATCTCTGTCTTGGTCCTGGTGAAGGAGTATTTGCTGTATTATCAATCCGTTCATTGAAGTTCGCATGCGGAACGAACCGGAGCCTGCGGAAATGCAGCCGAGTGCGCTAGCCCTGTTGTTCCTCAGAACGGCGCCCGCAGCGGATAAAGAGAGCCTTGTGGGTGTGGCGATGACGTCATAATAAACGGATGTGACGTGACGTGCCAGTGACAGCGAAGCTGAGAAGAGGTTGACTCCAGCCACAGAAACGAAGATTGCGGACAAACACAGCTCGCATTTGTGGAGTAGTAACAGGAAATTTCAAAGCAGAGATAACACTGCCAAAAGCTTTACTTGTATGTGGAGATATCTTCAGAAAGGCTCAACAGCAACGGTTCACTATAAGGCGTTTTGAATCTTTTTTAATCTTTAAACGCAATACGAAGCTCAGATCGGATACCCTTTCCACATACTGACTCGCAGTGTGCCGCACCCCGAACTGCCAACGTTAGAGATCCCGTGAATTAGCCAAAACACTAGCTGCTGATTTGGGTTTGAAATCATGCTTTCAGGGCCGTGTGCTCAGTTTCGCTCTGGTACCGCTCACTAGCTCTACCGCGTGCACTTAAAAAACAAGTTAAAAAGTACCACTAACATTTTGTGTCAACAATTTTATAAATAAAGGCGTACTGTCTCTTGACTTCTTAGCATTGCAACGCCTGCGTGAGAATGTGCAGGGTATCCTACAGTATCTACTTTGCTCACATTCCCGCACGTGAGCAACCCTAAATGTGCCTCAGAATTCTTTTGTGAAGTTGAAGTTTGTGCGCTTAGGTGATCACTCTTCTCAGAACAACCTTCTTCACTCTTTGCCGACATGGATCGCAAAAACGCAACCCGCTGCGACATTTAAGATAGCTTTCTATGAGAACAAGTGAGCTCCACCTTTTCGTGCCGACTTTATTAAAATCATATAAGGCTCTTCCTGTAGTGCGCTTAAATGAATCCAAAGTTGAATCTCGTCTCCTGCTTGGTTCGGTGTGCTTATGCGTGATGCACGCCTTATTCATGTGCGATCTCTTTTTCCTGTCTCCTGCGTGTTTGTGTCTCTTACGGTCAGCTCTTCCTTTGCAGTGACATTTTTGTGCCTTCCCTCTTCATCGCCGTCGGCCACGTCTCCTACGACAACAGGGAATTTCCCGACTGCCGCATCCTGCCACCGACGTGGCTCGCGCGCTCGATCCCGCAAAACATTCATCCGTCCAATATCAAATACGGACGTACACTGGTGAGGAAAGGGTGCCCAACTTTCCGTTTCTCCTGTTATAACGCTACAACAGTTGAATTCAAAGAGCAAGACAAATGCGCGTAGGAACGGCTTGCTCAAGAAGATAATACACGAGAACAAGAGAGTTCCCACGATCATCTTTCTAACCTCTAAAATGCGCTGTGGCACTTCCCCTTACTCCCCTTACAAAGTACCAACTTCACAGAAGCTGGTAGCGATGTTAGGACTACATGCGGGTGACCTATCACATGCACTCAGATAAATAATGTAGATATTACACTCAGGAACCTATAGCGGCAAAAATGACTACGAAATATATACCTTAAAAGACTGAAACCTTTACGGTATTCAGGTGTTTTATCAACAGCGTGTGTGAGTTATGTTTTCTTACTTAAGACAGCAGGCGGACCTCTTGACACGGCAGTTTTTTATAGGCGTTATCTGGAAAAAAACAGATTTTTGTTTGGTAAAAACTTGTCGACAGTAAATTGCCCCATTTCTAGACGCCAGCTGAATTTCTTGACAGTGGTTATGGTTTTCTTCACATCACTGTCTTGCACCCTACCTCGAAAATTCCTGCCACAAGCCTTATCGGTTTGAGGCGCACGTAAAGAAGAGATACCGTCAGTGCAATGCCAAGCTATCAGTTAAAAGGTCTTGTAATTGTGGCAACTTGATTCCATGTTAGGACAAATTGACATAATTTATATTTTGTCTACATTAACCAAATGAAAATGTTTATTTGCATCTTTCATTTTCGGTTGAATAAGGAACAAAAGGGAAAGCAAGCTTGTCGCTGAGCAGGATTTCCAGTTTAATCCAAACTGAACGCCAGACGAATGACCAAATTTTCTAAAACGATAGTTTTCAAAAACTGAAATTATCCAAAACTGAAGAGCTGAACCAAACACCAGCTCCTACTAATAACATGTAAATACTCGATGTCACGATTTCTGCTGAGCTACTTTGCAGCTTCACCTACTGTGTTGGTAATGGCGGGTCAAACTCGTGGTTTTACCAAATCGGTGCGTATCTTCCCACTCTCATTACGCAGGCTGACAAAATCCCCGAATGACAAATATAGAAGCAGCAAGAAACCATATTCAACTGTTCCTGCCCAAAAGAAGCCATAAAGACAAAATACGACCTGAGTACTATGAAAATTGGCTTTCGAAAAACTCCCGACCATATTTTTTCTAGGAAAGGCGTTTTTTAGGTAAAAACGCAAGTATAGGAAAATGTTTGAATGTACGCTATACTACGTGAGCAGCGGTGCAGTAGAAAGACACACTGAAAGCAGAGTTAGCAGCGTTTAAGTGCACGTTATCACTCAAGTGATACAATCTAAAAGGACTGCAGTGAAATATCGCTGATACGTTTTTTTACGGAAACCGGAAAATAAAACGCAGTATGCGAAAATCGTATTCTCCGGAGAGGTTAAAAACAAGAAGAAATAATGCATACTACGTCAGCAACTTAGTTTAATTGAGCAACCTTGATGTTGCTGGTAAATGTTTGCGGCACATTCTTCTTTGCAACGTCCAGGTTACTTTCTTGTGCAACTCAAAAAGGTAGCTGTCCGTGTTTTTCGCTTCTCCGGGCGCAGCTTTGTACGGAAATTCGTTTCCTGCCACAAATAGGAGAATTTAGCCGCCGGCCCCTTGGAAGTGTTCAGTGTGGAAGGAGAGCGCGGATATGTCCACTTTTTGGCGTAGAACTGACCCTTCGGCATTTACTCCTGCCGCTATAACTTCCTCGAAGTATGTAAGGAATATGTCATCCGTTGCGATTATAATACGTTTCGCAAGATAGCGCAGTGTATCGCCTGACGTGTATCGTCATCAATGGACGGAGCGGCCACGCCTTGCAGTGACGTTTTCGCCGCAAAACCGGCACTACCACGACCTCAGCGGCTCCGATACGTACAGATCGTGCCTTTTGTAAAGCAGTTTGCGCTAGTATAACGAAGAGTAAACGTAAGATTTCTAGAAATGTCGACCAAGATGCAATTTCGCGATCGTATTATCCACTTTTTGGCAAAAATGTGATCATATTAAACGCAAAAAGGTGCAATTTTTTAATGGGACGCTGGCCGGGAACAAAAAAAACGTAGTGAGCCGAAAAACCTATTATGCCGAATCCTACAAAAGGAGATTACGCTGTATATGCCCGGCTACGATCTTCAAGTCAAGTTTCTTGGCGTTGCTTCAGTACGGCAGCCGCCAATCGCGAAAACAAGATTCCGGTGACGTCAGAAAGACGCCGCAAGAAATTGCCTGCAGAGTAGCCACTCTTCCACCCTTCGTCTTTATTTCCTAGAACTTTTGTTTGAGTTCTGCCACAATTCTTTTCGCTGTTGTTGGGGCAAAACAATCGTTGCTATGGGTACAAAGCAATTTTTCTATTTTACCAGACTTGTATTCTGTCTTCATGTCTCCAAAAAGCGCCAAGAATAGAGTGTCCAAGGTTTTGCAAAAAAAATTGCGCTGCTTGCACAAGTGGGGCAAGGTTAAAGAAACAGTGTAGCTGGAGGTCAACCTAGCTTTTTCTGGCTTTGCTAAGTTTTGATGGGTGTAGCCCGAAAGAGCCCATTCCCGTTTGACCCCTTCCCGTTTTAACCCATTCCCGAAACGCCCTTCCCGCTTGACCCGTCCCGTGTGCGCCCGTTCCCGAAACGACCTTCCCGCTTGGGCGCTTCCTGTTTCAGCCCGTTCCCAAAACGCCCTTCCCGTTACAACCCCCTCCTAAAGCGCCCTTCTCATTTGAACCCGCATCGTTCCATCTATGTGAATTTCTGATAATTTGCGTTACCGTCTTCGAAACTGTTCCCCAAAATGTGCTTACAAGCAACGGGTCATGCACTAAAAACTTGTATGCACCAAATTTTCCGGAATCGACCGATATTTTCGGCTGATAAAAGTTTCTGAATGCCTTAGGCCGATACTGCCCTTTTGACACAAAATTTGTAGCGGCGAAAGTGTACTAGAAATATACCTAATATCTTTCAAACACTTAGTAATGCAGGCATTGGATTTTTCTGCAGTTGGTGTTCGTACGTGCGGCAGAAATTTATTTATCAGCCACTCGTATGCTCATTTTTTGGAGCGTAGCTTTGCCTTCGGGTTCGAGAGATCTATAGATCAAAGATGTCCGTAAAAGAGTCTTTAAAAAGGCAAAAACATGTGCAGAAATCTGAGAATGGGCTACTAATGCTTTTCCTACATGAGTAATGGGCAGATTTTTTATTTATTTACCGATATTTTACGGCGTAGTCGGGCTCATGCAGGAGTGAACATAAAAACACATCACAATTGGTTGGCGTAGTTTAAAAACGCCCAACACAAATAAGTTAAAGACATAAATATGTAATAGACGCAAAGAGGTCCAAACGAAAGGGGGTCCGAACAAAGATATGCATACGTAATGTATTCCTATTTTAAAACACGACGATTCAACCAGAACACACATTTACAATACGTGGGGAAAATTCTTCTAACGATACCGAGTTCACTGTTCGTTCAGTTAACTTATTCCAGTAAGAAATTGCACAAGGAAACAAAGAGAACTTTCGAGTAGTAATTCAGCTGATTGGCTGCCTAATATTCTTGGTATGATGTCTTCTCGCTAAACGTCTGAAAGGCCCTTGGAGGTAGTATTCCCGCGACAATTTTAAGTTTCTGTTGTAAAAAAAAATTTAGGCTAGAGACGACCCTGCGCTGCTTAAGTTTCTGAAGGTTTGCTCAATTATGCAAATTAAGTACACTAGAGTGACGGGAATAAACAGAATCAATAAAACGCAAAGCTAAGGTTATAATTTTCGCCGCTTCTTATGATTGCGATTTTTTATTGCCAGATGTGGCTGTGTCCAGATACATAGGGATACTTTATTTTTATACATCTTTTTATCTTTTATAGTTTTCATCTGTTTCTTTTCGACATTGATGTACACTTGCGCTATTATAACGATTAAATGTTTAGTCCGTTAAATACGATTTCCTTCAAAGTGAGGGTGTTTTTGTGATTTTTTATTTGTGCTTCCGAAGCGCTTTTCTGGGCTTTTTGATTTTATCATTTTTGGTAACGGAGTATCAGATAGTTTTGATTTATTCAGCTAACTTTTAACATTTATTGTCTTTTCTGGGGGGGGATTTCAAATATTGATTTTTATCAGTTATTTACTCGTCCTTTGAGGAATATCTTGAAGCTTGAGTTAAAGTTAGCTCTAGAGTGTGGATAAAACATGTGTTTGTGTATAAACCTTTGGTTGATCGTGTGCGTTAGTAGTTCCTCCTCACGCTCTTTCGGGACACGGCCATGATGGCGTCGTTTTAATGTAATAAAACTTAAGTGCCTGGTGTTTTGGGGGTGGATCTAAAGAAGCTAGAGACGGGAGTCAGTCGACCGAACAAGTGCAAACGAAGGCAGACGCAGGGCGACCCTCGCGACCTAAATACATTTAGTTAAATGCATTTAGGTATTTCGCTGTTTTCGTTTTCATAAGCGACATGTTTGTTCATTTTTCAATTTGTTGTTAATTTGTTAAATGGTTTGTTAATTTAAATTATTTGTTTGTTAATTTGTAATTGTTAATTTGTTTGTGAGGCTTTGTTAATTTAAAAGGTTAAAAGATTTATTAATTGGTATGACTTGAATTGTAACCAAATGTAAAACAATATGAAAATGTTTTTACAACGTTTCATAAACTGGGTACGTTATTCCGGGAACGGACTAAATAGGAAAATACGAAACGGGAAGGTTATTTCGCCCCGGGTTCAAATGGGAAGGGACAAACGGGAAGGTTGAAATGGGAATGGGTTCAAACAGGAACGGGCCAAGTGAGAAAGGGCGAAACGGGAAGGTCGTTTTGCGCCGGGTTGAAATGGGAGGGAACAAGCGGGAAGGGTGAAATGGGAATGGGTTCAAACGGGAACCTCCCGTTTTGATAGGTATTGCTGGGTTTTGCTAAGTTTTCTTGGGTTTTGCAATGCTCTTGCTAAGCTCGGGTAAGTTTTGAGGTGGAAATCATAGATTAGCTGGATTTCATTCTATTTTCTCGTCCGCCCACCACACTGACCGCAGATCACGGAACAGAATAATCTACTTAGGTCGCAAACAGCACTACTGTTTCTCCCGCCTTGAACCCCTACTGCAAGCTTCGCTCATTGTGTGCGTTTAAGGAACTCAGGGAATACGTACTCTCAGCTTGAAAATGGTGTCGATACCGGTCCGGCCAGTCATATGCCTCTTCTGCTCGCAATCAAGCAAGCGCTATAGCCAGCTTCACATTTTTTTATTCCATCTGGGTTCATGCACCCTATAGATCCGGCGCAGTGCTTTTTTTCCCTCACGCCTCCGAACCATGCTCAAACATGAGCATCTCCCATGTTAAAACAACGATATTTCGGTGGAATCTTTGCGGCATTTTGCATCCAAACCTTATAACAAGCGCCGGAATGCCTCTTTTCACCGACCAATAACTTTTGCCGATTACCCGGAAGTCATCTTGCGAACCCATCCATACACTTTGGATTGGGGTACATTTCTATGGTGTGGCAATGTTGGGTCTGCACTGCAGTTCCAACTTTGTTGATTGAATTTTAACCACGCAGCTGCTCTAGGGCTGCCTCTGACGGCAGTCTCTGACGACAGTCGTGTGACGCTCTTTTCGGAGCGTGTTTCTCCGCCCTCCAAAAACCCGTTCCCTTACTAGAAAAAAAAAGAGTTGATTCCTCTGTCATAGGAATTCGTAAAACAAGAACGTCAAATGAAATACGCAGCGAAATCTGCAACTGAGCATAATTTGCGGGTGGGCGGCTGTCGTGTTTGTGTGCTTGAAGAGCGAATTCCTGCTGCCGGGTTGCTGGTGTCATTTCCGTGACGGATATCACGTCGGTGAAATTTGGGTGCATCCTGGCATAAAACACTTTCGTGTTAAAACGCAAAACCCGAAAACGAACGACTTTAAGTGTAACGTGCTCGTTTGTACAAAAGGTTGCTTCCGCGCAAGAACACGTTGTGTGCAGGGGTGCAACCTTTAAAGGCCGCTTGCTGCCGTCATTTTTGTGACGTATATGACGTAAGAGAAATATTTGTAAACCCCGGAATAAACCACTTTCGCGTTAAAATTACACAAAACAACACACGGGTTTGATTGAAAGCCTACATGACCGCTAAAAAATCTTTCCTTGCAATGCTTTGGTGCTTAGAGGTGAAGGCGGAATTTAGGGGATTGGTGTAAGTATCGCGCCCCGTAGTTTGTCAATGACAACCTCATCAGCCCCGGACGGCCCCACAATTTCTTTCCTTCTAATACTGCCACTCTCTCCGGCGAGCTAGCGCCCCCAGGGCTTTTGTCATGGCACCGGTGAACGTCGAAACGACGCGTGGTGGAAAGCGACAACGCAGGCAAAACTTGGTGTGCCACGGCGCACAGTTGCGTATCGCTGACCAGAGGGCCGCTACTTCGGCGGTCTTAAATACTGGTTTCCCTGGCACCGAGGCACTAGTCGTGAATTAAGTTATTGGCGAGTGATCCCGGTTGAGCATGCGGTACCAATTTACGACATGTCGCCGAAACACGTCTCCCAGTCACTCCGATTGCAAAGTGGGTAATTGGTTTGGCATTGAAAAAACACAGGTAGCGATGGTGCCTTTCTCACATTTTGCTAGTGCCCACTGAATCAATTTCATCAACGGAGGGAGAATGAGCGCCTAGAACGGCTGTAACTCTTATTTTATCAAAAATCCATAAAGACATTATATGATAGTTAGTCGCTGACACGAGTTAACCACAACCCAGAATTTTATTTACTTGGAAAAGTAGTTGTCACTGAAAATGTAAAAGTTCTAGAATTACCGCCTGCGGCAGTGAATACACGGCCATCCATGGACTAAGTATGGGTAGAGAAAATGGCTATAGCTTTCGTTTTTCCAGACCTCTCTTGGACCAAATGATATGACATTATTCCGGTAAAACTACTGTAACGTTACGAAGCCCTAGCTAAGCTGAATCTTTGCAAAGATAACGCAGAGCTACGATGTTTCAGCAGATTTCACACCGGGTGGCACTGCGTTTATTATTTTCTGAATCAATGCTTTCCGCATGAAGAACCAGATGTGTGACCTGCTTTCTGCGGTGACCAATGCTGGCGTCGAAGTCCCCATGGCCATCTCGTTGTCCCTGAGCGGCCGCCTGTACGCACCTCGCCTCAGCGATCCTACCATACTGGATCAGCGCGAGTACGAGCTGTTCAGCCCGTGCCAGGACTTTGACGAGGAGTACCACGTCAGCCCAGGAAAGGTGATATGACTTCTATTGAACAACGACATATAAATTGAAATTGGGAAAAATAATGTGTAATGCTGTCTGCTTGCAACCGCTTCGCCAGGCACGTTCTTATAGTTTCATGTTATTTAAACTGGGGGTAAATTTGCCACTGGAAATGCGGACCGTCGGAGCACGGCCTCACTAGCTAGCAACGTCCCTATTATCATAGAGTTTTATACTAATATATACCTGAAGTTAATCTGTTGCTGCAGTCGCAGGCCGCCGTAGGCGGTGCCATTGCCGCTAGCGACGTTCCTCGCCTACTTGCCTTAGCTAGTAATATGGCTTCTTTTTTGTCTCGAAGCCAAAATCACCAAAAACTGGCAACATTTTTTTTACGTTCTTCCTGCATGAAGCTCCCGCATAATCACTGACCAATTAGTCTTTTTGGATGTTCAATTTTACAATAAAAAATGAATTTCATCAACGTTCTGCAGTAGTGTTGTTGCTTTTTGCAGTCAGAGACAACTTTTTGGCCTGTTCATGAGCCATGCCAAGGACAAGTGGAATCAGCCTGCCCTGTACATGAAGGAACGCTCACTGAACCACGGCTGCCCTTGACAGTGGCGCCAGATTTCCCACGTAGTATATATTAGCATAAAACTTTATGGCATGAGGCATATCTACGTCCGATTGATAGTATTGCTTCGATGCTACATTGCAGTTATCAGTGTTTCTAGTGGGGTCCACTTAACGTCACTCCTGTCGGCAATGCCTCAGTGTAGTGTTAAAAGGAAAACGTTTTTGATACACATTGTGGTTCTCTTCGTTTAAAAAAGAAAATGATGAAATAAAAAGCAAACAAAGAAACTGAAGCTGGTGGAGTTGCCAAAGACTGGTTATTGCAAATAGAACAAAGTATTAATTTGTCAACATGGCTCCTCTAAACATTTTCTACTTAATTAGGTACCGGCTAAAACAGAACAACGTTTTTGCCTGTTGTGTGTATGCTGTCCAGACACCTCACATTGCAATGTCTCGGTATCGACGCCGACATTGTCCGGTTGCCGTTTTTTTCTTACCATTTTTACAGATACTAGCATGCACACCAGGCACCAAGATGTACGACTTTCTAAAAAAGACACCAGATACTTTGTTCACGTTCGACACTACTACGCACCGGACGGTTACCTTTGACGTCGGAGAGACCATGCGTAACAAGGTGACAGCCCGACGCCCGAGAATGGATGTTTTAAGAGTTTCGCGGTTGTAACGCGTTTCACTGCGCAGCCTAATGGTGTCTTTTGGACAAGAAAGCTTTGGGAGCGTAGAGTGAGGGGCAAGAAGTTGACTTCTCAATGCTTCGTAGGTGCGGTTTCGTTGGGGGAAGTTATTTTAAAGAAGCAGGACTCTGTGGTTGGTGTGGCTCTATATGCTAAATAAGGTGTGGAGCTGTCTCATTGCGAGATTCAAATTCTCGCTTAGTTTTGTAAAGCGAAGCGGTCTATGCCTTACTTATGGCGTCTATGAGCGAGCTAAAAGCCATCTTTTCTCTATAATAGTAATAGTAATTACATAATAATAGTAATAACAATATTAATAACAATAATAATACTAATAAATAATAATATTAATAATAATAATATTATTACCAGCTTTATTTCTACCCGTTTGAAGAGAAGGGATAGAAAAAAAGCTAGAAAATAAGCGTGAAAAGCTCCCTCTACCCCAGCAAATACATAGGTGCAGAAAACCAAAGCAGGCTGAATAGCCATAAAACACGTTTTTGAGACAAAACAAAGGGAAATGCAAATACCGACTCATATAAACATTTACACCAACACAAACACACATAAAAACATACATAGTAAATCATACTGAATAGTTTCAGAAACCCACCATCAGTAAAAAAACCCCGGAAACAGCGCCAAATTTGTAAGTAAAACAAGCCAAAAATAAAAACGTCTTATAACCGTACAAGCAGTGTTGCAAAAGAGCATATTAATTTACAATCAGGAAAACATACAAAAGGCTATACGTGTGTAGCGACAAGCCTTGCGCACAAACTCTGTTGCCCACTGGACAATGTGGAACAGACTCGATGCTGCCTCATTTCGTCACTCCAGGCAACGCCGATGATCTAGTTGGGAGTCCGTCTGCCAGTCGTTAGAAAATCAACGACAGCCAAGACAGGTCTGGAGATTACTGTATGGAGTACTACACCCGCCGACCCCGCTACATCCAGTTCATGCCGTTGCAATTCGAGTGGATATTACTACAGAGTAACTCGTGAAACTGCTTGCTAATAGGTTCGCTCTACCACCCCCTGCATCTTTGCAGCAGCCTCTATCCTACGCGCTGAGAGAAGAGCTGCCATTAGGAACGTATGGTTCCCAGATCTCAGCGCTCTGCCACGAAGACCTTTCAATGCACGAGCTTAGGAATGACCTGCAGAGGACTAAGCATCGTAGCACTCCTGGCGCTGATGACATCACCCACCAAATGATGCGGAACTTGGACAGCCCGGAGCAAGAACGCCTACTAAGCACCTTCAAAATCGTCTCGCACTCGGCGGTACTGTATATTCTGGCTCCTCGCCCTTGTCCCACTCGTGAAACGTGAAAAACCAGAAACCGCAGCCAGCTTACACAGATCTGTGTCCTTAACTTCGGCTGCTGGGAACTTCTTTTAGATAATCATATTATATCACCTAGAGTGGATCGTCCGAGCCCTTGGAGCTTTTGCTAGGCAAAAGACAGGACTCAGTCAACTCCACTGCACTGCCGACAGCATCGCTGATGTTGAATCCGCGCTGGAAGAGGCCCACCACATGGGCAAGGTGGCATTTCTGGTTCTGCAGGATAATGAGCCTGCCTTTGACCGCCTTTCACACCCAACCTTTGAGGCTGCGTTGGACCGCATTCATGTCATTGGAAGACTACGGAACTAAATCCAGGCTTTGTTGTCGGGTCATGAGCTCAAAGTTCGGGTGGGCAATAGCCTAAGCCGTCGAAGATCTGTCAGTGGCGGAGTGCCGGAAGGTTCAGTGCTTAGCGTGCTGCTGTTCAACGTCGGGCTGTCGGGTATGCGTGACAGCATACCAACAGACCTAGACCACAGCGTAGGCATTTCCGTTTATGCTGAGGATGTTGTACTGTGGACCCGGGGACCAAAGCGTAAGAGCAGCCAAATCAGAAAATCTCTGCAAAGAACGCTGGATGCGATTTGGGAGTGTATCACGGCAGTGGGATTGCGGCTTTCCATTACCAATTCAGAAGCTATGATATTCCACCCCAACCATAGAGCACGGTATCTGATCCCCCCTTTCGAAGTACATGGCTCATAGCTCCGGTGGAAGACCCAGGTCAGATATCTCGGACCTACTATTGACCATCGCCTCACCTGGGGCCCAGCAATCAAACAGCTACTCGGCGAGTTCAGTCGTGTCCTGAAAGCCATTCGTGAACTTTAGGACAAGGGGCGTTGGTGCTCACACACTTCGGCACTTTGAGTTTACGACCCGACAGTGTGCTCCACAGTGCTCTACGCTCTGCCCCTTGTCACCGTCAAGCCAACACGGTGGAAGAAACTCGATATCGAGCACAGGAATGCACTTCGTGCCGGTCTAGACTTGCAATGCTCGTCCCAATGCACGGGCACTCTAGCAGAAGCCAGTGCCTGGCCTCTCGCATACCGCGCCCTACAGCGAGCCCTCAATCACGTCGAGCGGCTCCATAGGGCTCCAGACGGGGGCGCCCTCTTCGCACGACCACGAGAACGACCTCACTCTCGAATGGGTATGATTGTCCGAACCTTCGAAATGGTGATCGGCCATCCTCCTATGGTTCGCATCATAACTCGTCCACCCCGCGTGACAAATGGGATCACCATAAGTGCAACTCTAGCGCACGTGCCCTAAAAAGGATTACTTCAGTGTGTGAATTGAGGCATGAATCAGCGGCCTGCTTGGAGAACCTTGATGGGCACGTGCTGATATTCACCGATGGGTCTGTGCTTCCTGACAAGGGGGCGGCGCCTGCAGCATCCATCGCGCCAGACATCGCTTCAGCCAGACAATGCCGCCTGCCCGTGGCCTGCAGCTCCACAACGGCAGAATTCACGGGCCTTCACTTGGCTGCCGACATCATTAACGATTGCGAGCAGTACTTCATCAACTGGAAAGTAGCCATCCTATAAGATTCGAAAGAGTCCCTCCTGAAGCTCTACCGTGCCCACCTCAGTAGTCACGATGTACAAACCCTTGGCAGAAACTTGTGCAGCCTCCACGCCCAAGACCTTGGCATCCACCTGCAATGCTACCTTCTCACTTAAATATCAAGAGAAATGAGGAGGCTGATCACCTGACAAAAGAAGCGCGTCATCCATTCACTTCGATGAGTGGGGCAATCAGGCCCCTAGACGCCGCGCGTTACCTTATCCGAAGGGACCTCCAAGCCATGCACCCAGATTCCCGAGTTGCATCCGGCAAGCCACCGGAGCCGCTTACCTCCATAGGACTGACCCGAGCTGACCATGCTCTCCTTCTTCGTCACCGAATCCGCTTTCACCGCTGCACAGAAAGAAGTCACAGGCTTGGCATGACTTGTTCACCAGGCTGCCCTTACTGTACTGCAATAGAGACACTCGCGCAAGCTACTGTGCGAATGTCCAGAGCATTCGCAGGCTCGATTAACGCTGAGAGCGTCTAATGCGAACCTAGGACTGCCTTCACGCACCTGTTCAAACCTGTTGTTCCCGGACTGTTACTTTTCAAATCTACAAAAAGCGTTCAGTGCCCTGCTGGACTTTTAAATGCAGAGCATTTCTTAGCCTCGCCTGTTCCTGCGTCGGACGGTGTCAACAGTTCCGCGTCCGCAGCAGGTGCGCCTCTCCTTCCCTCCTCTCTCTCAACAGCAGCTGGCGCGCGCATGCGTCGTAGTCAGCCCGTTCGCTCCGTCGCGGTCTCGGCGTAACAGGTGCGTGATAGCAGCGCGGTGGGGCGTGGAAGGGCGCGCGCTGCTTGCGCATGCGCGCTCTCCCCCCCGTACGGCTCTCCCTCTACTGCGCGCGGTGCAAATATAGCGGCTAGCGGTCGCTCGTGTTTCAGTCACTGCGTTGCTCCTTCCTTCCTTGGTTGGCGCTCGTGCCCATGGTTACTCGTGTCTGCTACTCCAGCATCACGGAAGAAGCGATGGAAGCAACACTGCCTTCAATCAGTACTGAGGCCCCAATGACTGTCCACTCGTGTTGCCCTTGCGGGAAGGCGCTGGAATTTTTTTAAAGAACACAGGACTTTCGGACCGGCTATGAAGCCGCCAGTGCTGTCCATGCTGCGTGGCTAGTGAACCGTCATGTTATTCTCCTTTTCTATATTTTTTCTGTCCACCCTCTTTCCTGTCTATCCTCCTCCTAGACTCAGTCTTGACTGGGGAGCCCGCACCCCTAGAGGCAGTTATCGGCTGAGTCGACTTTCGTTTCTCTTCCAATAAAGCAACTCTCTCTCGGCCACAGCATACTGCCCCCCTCTCCCCGCACACTTTCAGAGAGCGCCCGCGTCGCCACGGCGAACCATCCTCTCATCACAATTCCGCGTCACTCTCCTTCATTGCTTTCTTTCCCTGTTCGGTCTTGCCATCGTTCACTCAGTGTTACGACCGCGACGCCGCTGACCCATGAGACGGCCGCAAAGAGCTGTGCCCCAAAAGTTGGTTCCACTAAACGATGATAATAACAAGCGAAGCTTCCGACACCTCACTGTTCCCATCCATCGCTCCGCCCAAAACACACTGCGGGAAAGCCAGCTTATACAATCGGTTTACCCAAAGGCACATCATTTAACACAAGAAAGTCTTGCTGTTTCTTAGCTTGGCTAGGCCAAGATACCTATCGTGAGCTAAGGTTCAGCTGGTTATTCTTAGGTTTGCATGGTTGTCTAGGATTAGATGATTATTATGCTTACTGCTGATAAACGAATTCTTCCAATCCAATCCAATCCATTTTAATTCAATCCAAATGAATGCAATCCAATCCAATTGAATCCAATCCAATCGAATTGAACGCTATGCAATGCAATGTAGTCCAGTCCAGCCCAGTCCACTCGCGTCGGCGGCAGGTCCGGCACGCCGGCTGTGCACCGTGAGACGTCACTGCTCCTCGCTCATGCGAAACGCGAAACTCCTGAACCTCGGCCAGGGTAGCTCACGCTACAAAAAAATGGTCCTCGCGATCGATCCGCAGCTAGCGGGCCAAAATAGCCACACTCACTTTGTTCCCGCTACTGCTTCTCACTTCGCCCACAGTGGACGAGCACTTTCTGACAAACTGATGTTTGAACCAATGAAGCCACTAGGATGCAAGGATTCTCCTAATACTGCTTTCATTAAGATCCACCCAACAGGCGAGTCACTCCTTCTACTCTAAAATACACCACCGCCTGTTGGGGGCTAAGCCTAAAGGCACAGCGACGAATAGCTTTGCCCTCGCATCGAGCAACAGCTGCGTGCAGCTTTCAGCTGCACCCCTCGGGCCCAGCTTGTAACAGCGCCACCATAGATTGCCGCGACGAGTTAACGTACAACGGTGGCAGCCCTCAGCGAGCATCTTTCTTTACCGGAAAACCATTGGACACAAGTGATTAGCAGCCAACACAACGCCATGCCTCTAAACAACCAAAAACGGACCACAAAGCTAGTCTGTTATAAAGCTACCCTATACACGTACACCAGCCGACCAGTTCGTAACTCTGATATGACCGAGTGACAACGCGTGTGTGAAAAACTGTGCCACATCTGATATGACCAACAGCCTTGACACCACCGCAGGCTTTAGTAGAGGTGGCATCATACGCCAGGTAACTATCATTATTCAATACACGAAGAACATGGTAGTCATTGAATTCTAGAACATTGATATTACTGACCGCATATCTCGAATGACATGACATTCATCTCGACCACATACTAAGTCCGTGCCTACACGAACACCCCGGGTATCTCGCGAGGCGTTATCAATGGCGTCTCAGAGGAAATTGACCCCCCGACTGTGCAAGTACTCCTCGCCCACAACGAGCCCTACTTACTCTACGCCCACCTATGCGCCAGATGAGGATTGCTCAACTTACATTTGACGGCTATATTGTGTCTCATACTACGTCAAACTCAGATGTGAGCTCGTCAGGTGCCGCCCTTATCGCTGGATGACGCAAGTGTGCAACGACTGTGCAGATACTGGACACCACGAGATATATGCCCCTCAATCCCCAGACCATCTGTGCTTAATTTCTCACTGTGAACCCCTCCTCTGCTCACTTTGTTTCTCGAAAGGCAAACGATGTGATGGTACACATCCAACTGGCAACAAGGACTGTCCACAATGTTCACATCCCCCGTCCGACCCCCGATTCGCACTTCTGATCAGACTTCCCCTGACAACTCGTCCATCTCGCTCTGCCACTGGACAAGTTCCTGGCTCTGGTGAAGACGAACCTACGAGCTGCCCATCCCTAGGTGTGCTGGTTAGCCGTTTTTTCCACCTATTCCACACTTACACCCTTTCCTTTCCATGATACCTCGTCATCTCCCACCAATTCCGATCTCACTCAATGCAACTAACACTGAAATATGTACACGCAGAGTACATGGCATTCCAGCAGCGGCACAACCCCATCGCTTAAGAGGCTGCTACCTTCTAAACACACCTCGTGACCCAGACGGATTTCAAGTTAAAGGGCACGGTGATCACACCACCATCATACAGGAAACAGTAGCGCACTCGCACGCCACATTAGCCCTACCCATCGAAGAACACCGACCCGTGGATTCAAAGCTTCGTCCACACCTACAACCCTAATTCAATCCTGCAGCATCGATTATCAAAAAATCTAAACTCGTATTTCTACCAGCAAACGCAACCCAGCAAACAAACTTCCAAGGACACTATGACGACTATGAAGGACCTGGACGCCTACAAAGACACAACGCACCTTCTTGCTGCCAATTCTGCAATGTAAGTGCCCATCTTTCACAAGCAAGAAACATCAACTGGATCTCTTCCTCGCATCGGATCCTGCAAACTTACTCGCTCTTCAAGAAACTAATGTCTCGCAACCTAAACTGTATGACTACCAAACTTTCACAACTGACCGCTGCCACCGGGTATCCAATTTTGTACAAGCGCATCTCCCGTTGTTAACTTATATTCTTGCATCTGATACCCCCAACACGTTTGTAGAAATCCTGGCGATGGCAACAAATTCAACATGGCTCATCATTCTCAACGTGTATAGCCCACCAACCCACCAACTAAAAGACGTCAACACCCTTATCTAAAAGGCGCTTACTATAGCATGAGATTCCGACTTGGAGACTTCAAAGCAAAACATATGTGATGGAGTACCACCGAAACTTAAAGAAAAGCACGGGCCGACAAAAAGCCATCCACGATCATAGGCTTTGCTTCAAAAAGGACCTTACTCAATCTACCCTCATCGGAAATAGCCTACCGCATGAAACTATTCCGGACTTCACCTTTACGAAAAAGTGTTCCCAATACAGTGTACAGCCGGTAAAACGCTTGTCTATAACAGCGATTTCAACTTCAACCAGCTACATCCGAAAACTGCCGAAACATACTCGTTCCAAACATGTCGGAGGCAAAAGCGAAGGGCTAAGACTTCAGAATTCCGCAGTAGTGTTATTCAAATCCCGCTCCGGCGGGGCAGGATAGGGCTGAGAGTACGAACGCTATGTTATAGACAAGCCTTTTACCGGCTGTACGTTTCAAACTAACCACCTAAGCAGTATTCATACCAGTAAATCAATCAAACGAACTTAGCAAAGTAAACCAATACGTATCAGGTGGGCTCATATCACCGACTGGCAGAAAAGATGACGCACCTGTCCCTTTCGCGCAAAGTAACCTCTCAGCATGGGTTAATGCACTTGAGCAACGACTGCGGAAGTATCATTGACGACGGAACACCCGGTAGCAGACCTGCATCTCCTTCACATTGGGAGTCCAGCCGAAGTGCTACTGAACGGTGGCCTAAACAGAAGAACAATAAACATAAATTGTTAAGCTCAGGGACGGACAACGGAATCTACAGTGACGTGTTGCTGTAAACCAACAAGCCCAAGCCCACTGAAAAACATTACAGAACAGAACTGTACATCTTTCTGCAACCAACTTCAAGGTACGCTAAACACAAAGAAAACGTTGCACATAATGCCCTCTCTTATCGACAAACAATGCTCTCTTACCGATGCGCACCCTTAATGCCAACCAGATTCACCGACTGATACAAATCATCAGACTTATCCCCTCAGGAACTCCTATAATCAGTTCGATAGAAAATCTTTGGCCGAAAATCCCCATACCCACCACTGAACGAGTCTTAAGCACTCTACTGAAAATGACAATACAGAGCCAGACTTCCCATTCACCTAGAACTCCATCAGGTGCTGCAAATGATAAATCGTAACAAACTCAGGGCATGATCGAATAACCAACCGACTAATACGCAATCTGGATTTCGAAAGCATACAGGCCATGCTTGACGTTTCAATCACAAATGGAACGTACGAACTCTGTTAGCAGAGTGGACAAATTCGGATATCATGTTAATACCGAAACACCATAAACACCCAGGACTTAACAGTCTGCGACCTACCTCTCTTACGTGATGATTTTCGCGAGGATCGTCCAAGCAGAACGGAGATGGTGATGGACGCAGTGGCACAAAGTGCGGTTTGTAAACACTGCCAGACGTTAAGAATGCTGAGAATATCTTTCGGTTCTGAAAGCGATGCTTTTTTTGATTCAGTAATTGTGACTGTATGTAAGGCACTATCGACGAAAGCAACTTTACACAAAGGGTAAGGCCCATTAGTACGATAGCTTTGCACAAATGCACAAAAATCGCCTCAGAAGAAAAACCCCTTTCCCTTGTCGGAATGCAACGTGTACCCCTCGAGTTCCGAAGCCGAAGTCTCGCCAAGCACCATTTTGACACGGCCATAGCAATTTAGATTTTTAAAGACGATAGTCTTTCGTGGGCTGGGCAAACCTAGAAATGTTGGTCTGTCTGTTTGTCTGCGACTCGATTCACTCACCCGGCTAAAGTAATACAAGGCCTGCGCAATAGTCTTATACACTCGTAGCCAAATCTAATCGTCCAAGTCCTGTGTAATGTTCATACTTGTCATCATTGTTGAACAAGAACAAGGAATTACCTAAATATATGACATAAAAATATTACGCAAGTGATACACGCAGTTTTCTTTAATAAAAATCATGGAGGCTTGATTTTTTGAAATAAAATACTACATCAACAAACAAAATCACTCAAACGTCGCTGGCTGCCTTTCGCGCAACTGTAGGTTCTGGACGCAATTTAACAAATTCATTGGCAACACTTATGTAAGGTTTTACTAATAGGTTCCACGTTATGCTTCTGACGCTCGTGGAGTAGCGCGACGTGCTTCTATAACTGTTGATGGAGGGCGCCTCAATTCACGCATATCTCCGTACGGCAGTGCTGGGATCGACGCACCCGTCCTGGAGGAGTGGAATGCCGTGGATTTATATCGACTTGAGCAAACCTTTTGTATGTTTTCCGTACAAAAAAATAACGGAAAAAGAACAGAATAACCGGCGAGCAGGAAAGCCGAGGGAGGCATTTACTTGGCCAATGTCGACAAAAACTCGAATTTTGGTCGAAATGTGCAACGAAAGGAGCAGATAAGCAGCCACATTTTACATTCGCTTTCGCTCATGTTTGGTGGGAGACAGCTTCGTTTTTTAACCGTACTTCTCCTAAGAAAGGGGCTTCGAGTTTATTTGGATGCTGGGAAAGTAGTCTTGAAAATGTCAAAGTTGCCCGTTCTCCGGGTTACAGGGTGGTGTGCGTCTCCTTCGCAAATCTGCAGTGAGAGTACTCGTACGGACGAGAAATTTTTTGAGGAGTACCACCCGTACAGTGAAGTGCTGTCGGTTTCCAATGCTCGCGCAGGTGTGTGAAATGAAGACAATCTGCCAAGGACAGCAGTTTGGCGTAGCAGCCTTCGACGTTGAATACGACGCCTCGGAGAAGGAGTGCGAGCACTTCGGACTCCTGGGCCCCTACTCGCGCGTTTCGTTTTTGCGCAATATGAACAAATACCTCACGTCTCGCAACCTCACCAACCCCTTCGACAAAGCAAAATGCGTTAATGTCTCAATAAAGTCGTGAGGATCGCTGAGATATGCCAGAACGGAACTTTTCGTCGCCAATAAACTAAATAAAAATGAGTACGTCTCCCTGCCGTTATTTGAGCGAGCTGCAACAACTGCAAAAGACAGCAATGGAGAAATATGAACTGAACCATACAGAATTATGAGATGAACTACAAACAATGAAAATATGAACGGTAACGCGTAAAAACCCAAAATATTGTTCTTGGAAGCCCAATAATGGCGCAGTATTATTATAGATGGAAGGCCGGTTTTCTCGACATTTTTTTCCATAATAATGCCACTACTACATTCGACTTCTATGGATAAAATCTACATGTTTTTGTGCTATGGTGCAAATCCTCGTAATTGTGTTTCGTTTGACCATGACTCTACAAACTCCATACTCCGGATTATTCATAGAACGTGAACATTTATCCGAGTGCTCATGTTCACCCATAAATCTTTTATTATAGGTTTGTCTTGTGGGCCCGTCACCCTATATCTTAGGGAAGTTTGTATAAGGGAGTTTATTAAAAATAAATCAGTTAGTAATAACGTTTCTAGGATGTTTTAGTCAATATAGTGTACGGTCCATGCTTACCTACCGAATGCATGGTGCAACGCGTTTTGGAATGATTTCGGTAGATATTTTTCAACCAAACCATACCATAGTTTGCGCCACCTGTTAAACATGTCTTACATCGAGGAGTATAGGATAAAAAGGATGGGTGTCGGTCCACACATTCGCATATTTTTCGTAACTGGTTAGAAGAATCGATCAAATAAAAAACGTGTTGATGGGCTGAATGAACGTAAGAGATTTCAAGCAATTCGTATTTATGACAAGAATTCTTAATATTTTCCTAAGACAATACGTTGCAACAAAGCACGATTGTCGTTCTTTAGAAAAAAACTAAACCATTGAGGCTCCAGTACCGGCCCTTAAAAAGTGTTCCAAGCTAACCAGTAGTTGGCGGTTTTGGGGGTCTGTTTAGGCGGCCAGGTTAGTCACTCACAGTACGACAAGAAACCAGCTATGAGTGCTGATGTTGATAGAAGAGTACTGTTAGCAACGATAGCAGCGAAAAAAGATGTGATATCCCCAGTATTATCAGAATAAATTTGTATTCCGTTAACGGAGGTGTTGCATTCGCGACATAGGAATGCCGAAGTTCCGCGAGATTATCTAACGAAGATAACGTAACTCAAAAAACAGGGTTCATGCTTGAAAAAACTAAAACTGCCTTTAATTATTTCCAAACCACGACCCTATCCTACGAGACCTAAACTGCAAAGAAACAATTTGCACAACGAGCTCTTATAACAATGCGGAGGTCCCAAGTGAAGCCTGCCGTTTTGAGGCTGACATTTTGAGGTTGCATTCGAAGGATGGGATAAGGCAGCGACTTGGGGGAGGGTGCACGCGCCTGGCGAAACACAATTGCCTGCACATATCATGTTCTCCACGCTTAGAGCTGGCGGCGTCTTCGTAAAGAAGATTGAAACTCTTGGCGTTTGTTCCTATGTCCCGTATATATTACGACGCACTCCACACGGCGCACCATTCTGAATGATCAGCTGCTACGCCAGCAACCAACTGCAGAATAGTGCCCCACGCAACTTGAATAAGGCACTGCTGTGTCAGAATGAAATGTTCGGGTTATGTGTGGGATGCGGAAATTTTTTTATATATATTACCCAAAACACTCCGTAAATCTTTATTGTGATATAAAAAAGTACACGAAAAGCCTGTAACCTGGTGCAGTATGGCCTAAGTTTTTGGTTCATTCATTATGCACAGTGCGGAACAAATGAACACAGTGCCGGGTACACAGGCCATCCCATCAACTAAGTAGTACGATATCACACGGAGTATGCTAAAACCCTTGGCGTAAAATTTACAAACTTCGAAAATGTGTTTGATTGTTTACAGTCCAAAGCATTGCTTGTTGTACTGAAAGTGCGGGGAATGGAGATGAACGAGACTCTTAGGCAATGCATATACGAACGGTGAGGACTGGGTAAGTTTCCACAATTATGGAAGGTCATGGTCAGGAAGGGACTAAGGCAAGTAGCCACCATCTCATCGAAACATTTTTTAGCGTGTCTGGAAGACGTATTGACGAAGCTTGATAGGGACAAGGCAGGAAGCTGACTACACATACATCGATATCATTGGGGTCACTAAGGGAACACCTGTCCAATAAAGATTAGAACACCTGGCAAGAAGTTTTAAGACTCTTTACCACAATGCCTAGTTGTAAAGTGGAAAATATTACGGCTACGTCGAAAGTAATCTACAAAAATGCAGACAAAATATGCCCTCTTCAGCATTAATTAGAAAACTTCAAAGCAACAAACGTAACTAAAATACTTGGCATAGATTAAGAATTAGGTGTGGAGCAGCACTTGTCAGGCACCTTCAAGCGATGAATTGCCGCCTAATTTTATCTCTAAAACATGTAACCCAGTTCCACCCATAGTGAAATCTGGTTGAACACCGGGGCTGTCATTCCCTGTGCCGGCTGGATCCCTACCTAGTGGTCGCCCAAGAACAGCACCATCTTAGCCACGTAAATTTTATCGCTCACGCAATGGAAAGGGCAGCTTAACGTCTGCGCCAGCCTCTCGCCCCACTACCTCTCCCAGGTCGAGGAAGAGGAACCCGTGCCAGTGCGACGACTGGGATATTTATTGATGGGTCTGAGAACCACTGGCGAGCAGGTTCCCAGACACACATATTAAGGCCATCGGCGGATCTGGAAACCCAATCTCAGTGCAACTAAAAAAGAACCGTCACCAGGGTGCGGCGCGCAGGCAACATTCGGGAGCAATATAAGCAAATGAAGCAGGAAGTGCAGCAATTAGTGCAGGCGAAAATAAAGGGGGACAGCGAGCGATGGGTAGCACAAATACGAGGAAGGGGTAGAGACGCGACGAAAAGGTTTTGGAACCATGTGCAGGCATGAGGGAAGCGTACGAGTCCCACAGAAGGCGGTACTATAGAAAACGAGCAGGGGCAGATGCTCAAGGGAGAGGATGCATTTGCATACCTGCACAAAATCATCACGGAGAAGTTCGGTAAGGTGGATGAAGAGGCCCCGCAGCGACACAGAGATGTCGCGGTGGGTAGGCCGAAATGTCTGGAGATAGACGGGGACAAACTGAAATGGAAAAGAGCAGAGGAAAAGGTCCCCAAGAATACCGCGGCAGGCACGGATGGTATACCGATGGAGTTGATTAACCAGTTAGGACCAAAGAGCAAGGGAAAGCTGCTGCAAGCCATCCGAACAAGGATAGAAGAAAAGGCAATTCCGGCCGCGTGGCAAATGAGCAGGATGAACTTAGTGTACAAGGGCAAAGGACTCAGGACAAACCCAAGCTCGTATAGGCCAGTAACCGTCACGTCAGTGCTGTACAGGTTAGCAATGCAGGCAGTGAAGTTCGAACTAGAGCAGTGGGTGGAAGAAAATAGGATATTAGGGGACCTTCAAAATGGGTTTCGAAAGGACAGAAGACTAGACGACCACTTATTCGTGGTAAGCCAATGCATAGAGGTGGCGAAGACGCAAAACCGACCTTTGTGGTTAGCCTTTCTGGACATTAAAGCAGCGTATGATAATGTAGACAGGGAGCGGTTTTGGAGTATCCTGGAGGACGAGGGAGTTGGGGCAGAATTCATTAGCTTACTCAGGGAGCTATACCGGGAGAACCAAGTGCAAATAGTGTGGCAGGGGGTAACATACAATAGGCCTGTATACACCTACAAGGGTTTGAAACAAGGATGTCCTCTCTCTCCGCTGCAGTTCATGATCTACATGAAGGGGTTAGAAAAGAAGCTAGAAGTCAGCACGATGGGGTTCGACTTATCCTACATGAAAAACGGGCAGGTGGTGGAACAACAGGTTCCGGTACTAATGTATGCAGACGACATATTGTTGATGGCGGACAACCGGATAATTATGCAGGGCTTGATGGATATATGCGGTGAAGAAGCGACGCACCTATGGCTATCCTTTAGCAGAGAAAAATCGGGGATTATGGTCTTTAATGACGGCGAGGAGCACAAAACAGTATCAGTGCAGCAAGTAGAAATACCATTGGTGAAAGAGTATAAATATCTAGGAGTATGGCTGAACAACAGGGAAGATTACACGCAGGCGCATGAGGCTCACCTTAAGACGAACGGAAGACGGAACGCGGCTATAATGAAGCATAGAGCCATATGGGGATACAGCAAATACGAGGTGTTAAGGGGAGTCTGCAAAGGGGTCATGGTACCAGGATTAACTTTCGCTAATTCGGTTCTGTGCATGAAGCCAGAGACCCAAGCGGGCCTGGAAGTAAATCAGAGGGCGGTAGGCAGATTGGCCCTAGGGGCCCACAGTAAAACTACAAATGAAGCGGTACAAGGGGATATGGGCTGGTCGTCTTTCGAGGCGAAAGAGGCGCAGAGCAAGATAAAGTTTGAGGAGCGACTTCGTGACATGGAGGACGAAAAATGGGCCGAGAGGGTGTTTAAGTACCTGTATTTGAGGAGCGTGGACACGCGGTGGAGACGGAGGACCAGACAGCTGACCAAGCGGTACGGAAAGTCGGTAGGGGAAAGCGGGGTTTATACAACAGTTAAAAAGCAGGTAAAGGCAGCAGAGACGGCGAAGTGGGCACAGAGAATGGAAGCGAAAAAAACCCTGGAGACTTATAGGGCAGAGAAACGGGAAATTAAGAAGGAGGGATTCTACGGCAATACGAGAGGCAGTGCGTTGCTCTTCGAGGCACGGGCAGGGTGCCTGAGAACCCGGACATACACGGGTAGGTACAGGCAGCAGGATGAAACGTGTGCATGTTGCGGCAGTGATCGGGAAACTATAGACCATATTGTCAGGAGCTGCACAGAGATACGGCCACCGCGGGATGAGCGGGAAACGACGCTGGCGGAGGCTTTGGGATTTGGGGCGAGGGGAACCTTAACTTCAAGGCCATAGAGGTGACGAAGAGGCGACTGGAGTGGTGGTGCAGGAAAAGTAGGAAAGGGATGGGTACGCAGGCGGAGTAATCATGCGGACGAGAATTTAGAACAGCGAGGGGGGGAAAATGGGGGGTGGGGGCGATGAGTTTAAAACAGAAAAGAGGGAGAGATGGGAGGGAGGAAGCAAATCTATAGGTTAGCTGGGAGTAGGGCAAGTAAACGTTATAAAACAGGCAAGTCGGTTGCTGACAACCGACGCCCCGATTTAAAGGGAAAGCCACTAATCATCATCATCATCATCATCGGGTGCTGTTTGCAAATCAGCTTCACCGTTGCGGGCGCTTCACCATCCTCGCGTAGAAATCGCCGCTTGCGCGTATGAGTACTTTTCTGCAGCAGGTGCATTAGCCCTTTTTGCAAAATATTTTGAGAATTTAGTGTAATTTACGAAAAAAATAGGAAAAAGGCTACAAAACAGCATTTTCTTGCCTGGTAACAGATTTAACGCACAGGGAAGTAGCACGCTTTTCCGTGCACCGCACGTCATCGCGACCTCGTGCACCGTCAAGTTACACGCTAGTGGTTTCTCGAGTGCTCAAAATGGCACGCACAGTTTGCTTGAGCGGGGACTTTATCACAAGCTGGATATTCTTACCGAATGGTGCCAAGTCGGTCCCCTTAATCTGGACAGTTTTCAAACATGCAATAGTGCATACTGCGCATATCAGCGAATATCTGCGTTATGTTATGGGGCGGTGCTGTAAACCACGTTTTTACCATTTTACGGGTGAAGAAAGTGCTGAGATGTATATAGAACACAAGGAGAGAAAATGTAACAATTTAATATACAAATAAAATATAATAAAACTTCAAAAAATATATCCATCTTAGGCAGCCTCAGTTGGCCTCAGTAGAAGCTATATAACACCCCTCAAAAGTACAGTTAGGGGGAGGACGAGGTATGGGCCGAAAAAAAGGCGGGGGCGCCTGCCTTTCGTGTCGACGTTCGGAGCGTCAGCACGGTTTGTTTACCGTGCATTGCAATATGTTCAAGATAAGTTATACTAAATTTAAATAGCCAATAAACTCTCTGTCAGCAAATGCTGCGAGATGCATACAGCCTTCTGATTTTCTAAGTGCGCGTGATAGAAATTTCTTGGGGAGAAGTTGTTGCCATTAGTAAGTGGCATTACCAAGGGGAACATGCTCTCGCTTCTTTCGAAAGAAAGCCCTTCAATCAAGATGCCTCAGAAGATTTTAGTAGTGTTACCTTAAAATTCCCGCGAAAGAATCATACTCAACGCAAAATCTTGGGTTTCATTTTTGTAGCAAGTACTGCAGGAAACAAAAAAAGGACAGAGGAAGAATGAAGCACATAAAAAATTAGCTGATCTTCCACTATAGGTGCAACGACGGAGAAATGGCCGAGCTGGCGACCCCCATTCCTTCGTCGGAGTCGCAGCTGCTGCACCTCAAATAGATTTTTTATTTCGCCGCTAAATGTTCTCCATGACGGGCATTCTGAGATCGTTTTGTCCGCAGGCTTTCAAACCTCACTCAAAGTGGACCATGGTAGCGCCCGCTAGAATGCGGCGCAGCTCGCTTCGCTATACCGGCGCCGGTAGCGCGAACTAGGCGCCAGATCTCCGCACTTCCGGCTCGGACGCATGTAAACAGCCGAGGAGAACAGCACGCGATAGATCACGCCACGGACGCTGGGCACAGTTCTCGCGAAAATCGAGCTGGCCTACTATGGACGCTCCTCACCAAGCGGAAGCTCATGTGCGATTGGTATTTTTCTTCATATTTTTTTTCTGACAACCCTTGACTGCGGTACTAAAAGCTTTAACAGCTCAGTTGTTTTTTTTTTGCGAGAAATTGGCCTACCGCAAAATAAAAACTTTTGCAGGTTCAACAGTGCACCCCGTTTGAACAAACATAAAGAAGAGGCAAAAACTGACGCACCCATATCCAGCACTTAAGATCTGGGGGATGGAGCCCTTGGCCTCATAGGGATTGCGTTCGGTCGTTTCTTAGACCTGAGCAAGTTCACAGCAGGTGTTCAACGTCAACGTCTCACGCAGGAAGCACACAGAATGGGCGGTTGTCCGATAACAGCGCTTAATAACGGGCAGGCCAAGCCTGGGTAATTGCTGGGGGTAGCGCCCCCCCAACTCGATGCCTTCGCAGCACGACCTCCTCCTAGCGAGCGAGCAAACTGGGGAGATAAGTTCCACGCGGTGGAAGTAGAGCACCCTTGACACGGTGTAAGGTGTCCTGTTTTATCTGCAGTTCGTCCATGTGGACACTGAGTGGTAGTGGCCGTGGTAGTGGCCTTACGAGGACTCTTCGGTGGCAGGCGCGATCTACCACTGTGTGGGCAGGATGCATGTCCCCGCGGATACCCAAGGACGGACAGGACGTCGCATTGGTGCGTGTCTATAATCGCATGAACGTATTCCGTCAGGCTTGTAGGACGCGCAACGCGAGGTTAAAATTGAATTGCTGCCCTTTAATTAGTACTAAGTTCGAGCTTAACCCCTCTAGGTAATGTCGATGCAAGCGTCTTCATACCAAGCGGAATGACAGTAAGTTCTGCTAACAGGCTAGGGAGCGCACGGAGTGCCTCGTAGGCGAAGCTTCATTATAGGTAAGGTAAAAGGGACACGTCAAGGTCGTGGCGAAGAAGCAATCGTTGCTCCGTCGTCCACGAAAGACTGGACAACCAACGGTTGCTTCGCAGACGCCCATTCAGGGACACGAAGGCTGGCGTATGGGGGCTGGTGAAGGGCAGACGGACATGTAGCCTTATCAGAGGCTCGTTTTCCGTCACTTGATGGTACAGCCAGTGCGACCTCTAGGCAGAAAAGGCTGGTATCGTATCAGTGAACTTGCCCAAGACGTTGCGAAAGCCGCTGCCTCTGAAACTAGTGCACGTTTTAGCACGTCTGCGGAACGATGCTGATGAACGATTTCATCAGGCGTGTTGAGCTGGGTTCCCGCTCGTAGATGTTTATTTGGTGTTTGTCGGGGGGGGGGGGGTTAATAATGGTGCGCATGGGAGACCTGCTAATCGACTCCAGCTGATCCCAGTCCGCTTGCGTCACGTTCTGGAACTGTGCCCGGTAAACGAGTCCTCGCCGTAGTACAGAATGCGGTAGGAGACGAAAAATCACCCAGCAGGCCCCGCCAGACTTTTGAAACGTGCCGCAAACAAGGTGAAAATTTTCCTTGCTTTTTGTTGAGCACATCAAAGAAACTGAGCTCCTCACCCTCAGGCTGACATCTCCAAAGCCAGAACCAGAAGATGTCCAACAATGAAATGGTGGTCCCATTTAGCTGCAGTGCTGTGGAAGGAATTGCGAGGGAGTGATGAAGTGTAGCAGCGTTCCCTTTAGAGAGGTTCAGGCCCGCACACTCACATTATTTCTAGCAGTCTGTAAACGCTTGCTGGGCCCACTCGGATGGTCGTGGCAGATACGGATTACTGTATGGATGCACTGTGCATACAAGTCATGTCTTCAACGGATATGATGAAATACAGCTCTTGTATAGTGGTAAGGTGTCAGGCTAGCGGCAACAAG
The DNA here is from genome assembly GCF_048455015.1 of Haemaphysalis longicornis. NCBI lineage: Eukaryota > Metazoa > Arthropoda > Arachnida > Ixodida > Ixodidae > Haemaphysalis > Haemaphysalis longicornis. Next base: position 93,895,491 of record NW_027526385.1, read on the forward strand.
AGAATTTTTTGAAGTTTAGAAAAGAGCATTGCGGTACACCGCGTACTGGTGTAAAAGAGACGACGGTTGCACCATTCATAAGTATAGAAAAAGAGCGGTGTTAAAATAACTGTCGGGCTGTTAAAACTAGAAACATAGTGGCGCCTTTCTTTACTGAACATCGAACAGAACTAGCGGAATCTGCGTAGTTGACTCCGTACAACAACACAAACCGTTTTCGGCTTGGAATGCTTCAACCGTCCCTTTTCGTCGGTAACGCCCATCTTACTTCAAGGCGATGTAAATACAAAAAAACAATTGTAACGGCCACTGTAAAGCCCTCGAACAGTCGGTATCTCCCGTGGGAACTAATGTGTCTCGTAGAATCGTCTGTACCATTATCGCTCGTCGTTTCGCAGCTGCCTTGCGGCGTGGAGTCAAAAAACGTGCCTTTACAATATACGTTCTCTTGCTACAGCCAAAAGCACAGCACTCTGGCATTCTGTTATCTTCTACGTTACGCTCTAGCACCGACTGTATGAGAAAACACGCATAAAAGCGATGAAGAAATCCGATTGCCACCCGATTCCAGCAGCAGCTAACGGCGAGAACCGAGCACATGGGTCGAACGAGGTCGCCACCGTCCACGGAATCTACACAGGTCAATCAACGGCTCATATTTTCGCGGTGAGAGAGTGAAAAGCATGGCGGTGATTTTTATGTTCCATTGACATTATGAGAACTTGCTGCTAACGCTGACGAAAGCAGACTGACGAAAATGATTCACCTACAACAGCTCCGCTGTTAAGAGAGGGATATTCAAGCAAGTCATGTTGCTGGCAACTAATAATGAGAAATAGGCGTGTTCAACAAAGAATTGAACATAAAAAGCGGAGGTTAAGAAAAAAATCACGCCATATCCACGGAATGAATGATGATAAGTGGGGCGAAGCTCGAGAGGGGGAGATTATCGGTAACCGTAACTCTCCCGTGAAAGTTCGCCCATTACATCATTAAGAAAGACATAAGACTGTGTGCGTACATTGTACAAATCAACTTTTATTTTGTTCTTGTTCGTTTGTTGTTGTTGTAGGTTTTGTGAGGCTGCAAGCAAGCGCTCGTATCGGCAGGCAAACCCCGATGCAGTGAGAGCTCGCGAGGCGGCTGCAAAACGCATCAAGCGAGCTCAGCCCGAAGCTGCGGACGCGCGGTTTAAGCGCGACTTTCTAGACGAGATGCGTCGGCCTCTCTTTCGCGCACGGCGGGATCCTGTCGGCGAGTGCGCGCTGCCGCCGCCCTGCGCGTCCTCCGCTCCGCAGCCTTGTCAACAACCACCTCCTCCATCCGGTGACTCGTTGCGAAAGAGGAGGCGCGTCAACAGCGATTGCCTTTTATAGTGTCAATCACGTGCGAGTGACGTCATCATGACGTCACTCACACCAGCGCCACCTGCGAGTGACTCATCGAACTAGGCGGTCACGTAGCGCCACCTGCGAGTGAGTCATCGAACTAGGCGGTCACGTAGCGCCACCTGCGAGTGAGTCATCGAACTGGGCGGTCACGTACCACGAGACACAAGGGATCGACAGACCCACGGCTTTAGGCGCTTCGCCCCTAAAAAGCGCATTTCATTTTACCGAATACAAGCCCCGCTTACAGAGAGTGACATCACAGCACACATTACAAAGCGAAGCTTGAGTGACCGTACTGATACGGCTTTACACCAATACGTCATGCAGGAAAGAAATTTTTAACGATGATGATGGGTGATCATGGGTGAAGTGAAAGAAAAAGACTCTTCACTTGGTTACAATAGAACCTTGTTCCCTCGCATTACGAAGCCAGCGTTTATCTCATTGCTCCATTTTGACACAGTCCAACCGGTTTGCGAAACTCAGACGACCACGAAAGAATGCGTTCTAAAAAAGCTTGAGTTCCACCATTGTCGTCGTTATGATGACGGGTGCATAAACTGTTAACAGAAAATCGCTGTTTTGGCATCATTACACATGCTTTGTCAGGAATCACTGTTTTAGGGCGTACTCTTTCAGCACATCACCGTTTGCACGGTCAGTAATAGTGTCATGGGTGGAGAGGTGATTTAGAAAGGAAGGCAAAGTTTTTCGGATTATCTCGTAGGCAGAGGTTAACATGCAAACGCTGAAACACGATAACACCTGAACGTAAAGCTTAGCTTAACATAAGAGGTCATGCTGCGACGTCGAATGCGTTTAACGCTTTTGAACAGGAAATGAGCTGTGGACCAGGCAGCAAACTCCAGAAGAGGGATAATTGTTCAAATTCGGAGAAAGAAGTATACAGTAACAACTCGCTTGTTGGAAAAACGAGAGGTTACCGAGGAACCGGCCTGCAACGAAAGAGCTCCAGCAAGAACAAATGTACTTTAGCAAAGCAGTGCGGTTAAGTTTCGAGATCTAAAGGAGCAGATACCCAATAATATAAGCCTAACTGCTAGGCCACTGCTATTTCGAGTCGGGAAGACGGATACCTGCTCGAACGTATTAATCGTCGAGATTACGTGCCTAATGAATATTTAAAAAGAGAAGCATCTGGCGTTCTTTTTCATATAGCCTAATGCCTCCAACCCTGATAACGACTTTTGAAAAAAGAAAAAGAACATAAAATCAATAAATAATGTTATAGATTATTCCTAAGCAAATGCTCGAAAAAGGTGATAGAATTACAAAGAATTACACCCTTTGAAGGAAATAAGTGACACTTCAAAAAGTATCGTACATTTATCAATTACTAATGGTGAATAACTCGCAACGCGTTACGTGCGAGTCTCGTTTATGTTTCGCCTACACAAAGCAAAAACAGTTTTTTTGATCCCCGCAATATGCGTGTGGCCCGCGAGCATTTTAAGGGCGAAGCATAGTAGGGGCACAGGCTGTTGGCGTCTGATGTTGTCATCTTCCTCTCATGTATTTACGGTACTAAAACACCGCGCCACTCACTTTCCAACAGCTTGCGCTAGAACGACCCTAGTAGTAAACAAACACACCCGGACACTCGTTTTCCCACACCTCGCGCTAGAATGCTTCATCTACGTGGGCGAAAACACGTAGTAAAAGAACGCACCGGGGCACTCGCTTTCCAGCACCTCGCACTAAAACGCTTCGTGCTTCAAAGATGCGAGAATATTACAGTAAAGCTTTAAAAGAAATCCTGAGCTTAGCACGATGTAGTTCTTGGAAGTGCAGGGGCCTCATCAATACCAGGAGCACTAGAACGAGGGAGAAGAAACCAAGAAAAACATATTATATATTGACTGGGATTAGCTACGCGATGACTGATTGTATATAATTAAGGGTGCGTCTATTCTCACAGCAACTGTGAACATTTCTTCCGGAAAGATCTCACGGCAGTTTTCATAAAAGATGGCAGGACTAGAAATTTCTGAATAATATTGTCACGGGCAAACGAATGCAATTAACCAAAGGACGTTTATTAGGGGCGAACTTGGGCCGAAAACAAGACAACAAAAGAACCAGCGTGGCGTTCACGTTATGAAGCACTGCCCAACTGCGACCGCGTGATCATCCTTTTTGTTTTCTTTTCCTAGACATGTCAGCGTATGCTCACGCGATCCCCTTCGCCTCAGAGCGGTCGCAATCCCGCTGCGAGACTAGGAGGGCACGACCTGGTTAGATGCGCATTGCGCCAGTGCTTGTGTCAATACTACCCTCTCCAAAAAGACGTATCGGCTCGATGCCTCGGATACAGTAAAGGGACGATGCCCCGGATCATCATGCGGCAACACATGAGTTGCCGCATGATAATGCCTTCCAGTTCCTAGACCTAAATATTAAGGTTCTGCAGGGGCATGTGTGTTGGTCCTTTTCACCTCGGCCTCGAAAAGAACTGCTAGCGTATGACTCGGCACACTCGAAGTTAGTTAAGCGGGCCATTGCCAGCCTCTGCCTAGAATCTGCCTTGAGGAAATCGTGCGCACACATGATGCAGTCGAGTTTTGAACATCAGGTGAAGCGACTTTTGTCGGCTGGCTTCCCTCAGTCGGTCGTCATTGCGATGGCTGAAACCCTCTTTAAAAAAGTGAAGTGTAGTAAGCCAAGGACGAAAGCGCAGCTAAGAAATGGCAAGCGGCCTGAAGTTTTTCCGTACCTACACAAGGTGTCGCATAACCTAAAAAAGGTCGCGACGAGGTACGATGTCCCTGTCGTTTTTTTCTGCAGCGAGTAAGCTCGGCCAACTTTGATCTCGCATTACTACTACTAGCAAAAAGAGAGCCTGCGAATAACGACATGATAAGCCGTTCGTTGACGGCGCTGTAGGGGTGGTTTACGAAATCCACCTCACCTGTGGAAAGTCCTACATCGGCCAAATTGTGAGGTGTTTCAACGACCACCTAAAGGAGAATGAGCAACATTTAAAATATAATAATTGCGCACCTTTAACAACATTTTGTGATTCCTGCACAAAGTGTGAGCCACGATTTTCTGAGACAAAAATATTGGGAAAGAGGAGATATCAGAAGGCCCGAGAATTTCTAGAGCCGCATCGTATAAGATTGAGGGGACGTGACTGCGTCAGTGACACTTTGGTGGCATTGTTTAAAGCCGAATGGCGGTATTTAGATAAATTCTTGCGTTGACCCTGTGGCCATCTCTATTGCGCATGTCGGGATGGTTGTATATATGTACGGTGCGGTCGTTGCTAATAAACTGTTGGAAGTGTAGCGCCTGTCCGTGTCTTCTTTCTTGTGTGTTGTGTATTTCGCCACTCAGTATGTTTGTATACCTCAACCAACGCCCGCAGCAACACGTTCTCTTGAACTTCCTACATTTATTTGGTGAGCGTAGTACCCGCCCACAAGTGGGTGCGGTGACGACGAGCTACAGCACATCGGCCCAGTCGTGTTCGATCTGCTGTGTGGCGTGTGGAACTCGTGACGCCGGCAGGCACCACAGTTAATGGCTGTGAAAGGATACGGCTGATGATAGTGGCTGTAATGGTGGCGAACATGTAGTGAAGCAGACTCGGTTGGTGTGGTTGATGCGGCTTCCTACATTTATTTGGTCAGCGTAATACCCGGCCAGAAGTGGGAGCAGCGAAGACCAGCTACGGCCCATCCACCCAGTCCTGTTCGATCTGCCGTGTTGCGTGTGGAACTTCTCACGCCGCCAGGCATCCCTGATAGTGATTGTGAAAGGATGCGGATGATGATAGTGGCTGTAATGGTGAAGAACATGTAGTGAAGCAGGCTCGGTTCACGTGGTGGATGCAGTTTCTTATATCTATTTGGGGAGCGTAGGCCTGGCCACATGTGGGTGCAGCCACGACGAGCTACAACCAATCTACCCACTCGTGTTCGATCTGCAGGGTAGCGTGTGGAACTGCTGCCGAAACAAGGTACAACTGGTAGTGATTGTGAAAGGATGCGGATGATGACAGCTGCGGTAATTCTGACGAACATGTAGTGAAGCAGACCCGGTTCGTGTAATTTATCAGGCTTCCTACATTTTATTTGGAGAGAAACGCCACATCCAGAAGTTGCAGCAGTGACGACAAGCGACAGCCCTTCTGCCCAGTCGTGTTCGATCTGCTGTGTAGCGGGTGGTACTGCTGCCGCAGCCAGGCACCAATGATAGTTATTGCGAAAGAATGCGGATGATGATAGTGGATCTAATGGTGACGAAAATGTAGGAAGCAGACTCGGTTGGTGTGGTTGATGCGGCTTCTTACATGTATTTGGCAAGCGTAGGCCTGGCAACACGTGGGTACGGCGACGACGAGCTACAGCCCATCTGACCACTCGTGTTCGATCTGCCGTGTGGCTTGTGAAACTGCTGCGACAGCCAGGCACCGCTGATTTTGATTGTGAAAGGATGCGGATGATGACAGGTGCGCTAATTGTGACGAAAATGTAGTGAAACCGACTCGGTTGGGGTGGTTGATGTGGCTTCCTAGATTTATTGTTGAGCGTAGTACCCGGCCAGAAGGGGGAGCGGCGAAAACCAGCTATAGCCTATCTGCCCAGTCGTGTTTGATCGGCCGTGTGGCGTGTCGAACTGCTGACGCCGTCAGGCACCGCAGATAATGATTGTGAAAGGATACCGCAGATGATAGTGGCGCAAATTGTGATGAACATATAGTGAAGCAGACTTGGTTGGTATGGTTGATGTGGCTTCCTACATTTATCTGGAGTGGGTAGGCCCTCCCAGAAGTGAAAGTGGTGAAGGCGAGCTAAAGCCCATCGGCCCAGTCGTGTTTGATCTGCCGTGTGGCGTGTGGGACTGCTGACGCCAGCAGGCACCACAGATTATGATTGTGAGAGGATACCCGGTAGCTGATGATAGTGGCGCAAATTGTGACGAACATGTAGTGAAGCAGACTCTGTTGGTGTGGTTGATGTGGTTTCCTACATTTATTTGGAGTGGGTAGGCCCTGCCAGAAGTGCGAGCGGTGAAATCGAGCTTAAGCCCATCTGCCCAGTCGTGTTTCATCTGCCTTGTGGCGTGTGGCACTAGTGACGTCAGCAGGTACCGCGGATAATGATTGTGAAAGAATATGGCTGATGATAGTGGCTTTAGTTGTCACGAACATGTAGTGAAGCAGACTTGGTTGGTGTGGTTGATGTGGCTTCCTACATATATTTGTTGTGGGTAGGCCCTGCCAGAAGTGCGAGCGGTGAAATCGAGCTTAAGCCCATCTGCCCAGTCGTGTTTCATCTGCATTGTGGCATGTGGCACTAGTGACGTCAGCAGGCACCGCGGATAATGATTGTGAAAGAATATGGCTGATGATAGTGGCTTTAGTTGTGACGAACATGTAGTGAAGCAGACTTGGTTGGTGTGGTTGATGTGGCTTCCTACTGGTATTTGGAGTGCGTAGGCCGTGCCAGAAGTGCGAGCGGTGAAATCGATCTTAAGCCCATCTGCCCAGTCGTGTTTCATCTGCCTTGTGGCCTGTGGCACTAGTGACGTCGGCAGGCACCGCGGATAATGATTGTGAAAGAATATGGCTGATGATAGTGGCTTTAATTGTGACGAACATGTAGAGAAGCAGACTCGGTTAGTGTGGTTGATGCGGCTTCCTACATGTATTTGGAAAGCGTAGGCCTGGCCACACGTGGGTGCGGCGACATCGAGCTACAGCCCATCTGAGCAATCGTGGTCGATCCTCCGTGTGGCGTGTGGAACTGCTGACACCGCCAGGCACCGCTCGTAATGATTGTGAAAGGATGCGGATGATGATAGTGGCGCTAATGATGCGAATATGTAGTGAAGCAGACTCGGTTGGTGTGGTTGATGCGGCTTCCTACATTTATTTGAAAAGCGTAGGCCCGGCCAGAAGTGGGGGTGGCGAATGCGAGCTACCGCACAGGTGCGCAGTCATGTTCGATCTTCCGTGTTGCGTGTGGAACGTCTTATGCGGCCACGCACCGCTGTTAATGATTGTGAAAGGATGCGGATAATGATAGTGGCGCTAATGATGCGAACATGTAGTGAAGCAGACTGAGTTGTAGCGGTTAATGCGGCTTCCTACATTTATTTGAAGAGCGTAGGCCCGGCCGAAAATGGGAGCGGTGAAGGCGAGCTACCGCTTAGGTACGCAGTTGTGTTTGAGCTTACGTGTGGGGTGTGGAATACTTGACAACGCCAGGCCCCTCTGGTAATGATTGTGAAAGGATGCGGATGACGAAAAAGGCGCTAATGATGCGAACATGCAGGGAATCGGACTCGGGTGTTGTGGTTGATGCGGTTCCTATATTTATTTGAAGAGCGTAGGCCCGGCCAGAAGTGGGAGCGGTGAAGGCGAGCTACCGCCAAGGTGCGGAGTCGTGTTCGATCTTCCGTGTGGCGTGTGGAACTGCTGACGCCGCCAGGAACCGTTGATAATGATTGTGAAAGGTTGCGGATGGTAATAGTGGCGCTAATGGTGCGAACATGTAGTGAAGCAAACTCGGTTGGTGCGGTTGATGCGGCTTCCTACATTTATTTGAGTAGCGTTGGCTCGGCCAGATTTCTTTAGACACCACATAAACGCTAAAATATCCTTTTGTAAGGCCACGCTTTCCTTTCAAACCAAGTTGCTTGCTGCCTTCAATGTCCTTCTAAGCTAGTAAGAAACGCCACAAAATAAAAAAGAAATTGATTCATATCCACGGAATGAATGATGATAAGTGGGGCGAAGCTCGAGAGGGGGAGATCATCGGTAACCGTAACTCTCCCGTGAAAGTTCGCCCATTACATCATTAAGAAAGACGTAAGACTGTGTGCGTACATTGTACAAATCATCTTTTATTTTCGGAGTCAATGCTCCCAGGCCCAGACCTGGTGAAAGACCCCGCGCCATCGAGGACTACCCCGCACCTCTACCACAATTTTTCACGTAGGATGGGACACAACGGTAAAGAAAGAACTTTTATTTATGGCGAACTTGTGCCCGAACAAGACGAGAGGAAACGAGCAAAGGTCCTTGCGTCTCGTTCGATCTCCGAGAACGACTGCCTGCGTTCGTGGCGTGATCTCTTGCGTGATCTCCCCCTCGCAGTGCACGTGCGCTCGCGCCTCCGTTGGCGAACACAGACAAGCTCTCGCTCCCGGTGCCGAGTTCGCGCTGCCGGTTGCAGCCGGTTCTTGCGCGTGCAACGCGGCCCACTTTGCGACATCTCCGAAAGCATGCGGTGGTCACGTACCATGAGACACAAGGGATGGACAGACCCATGTATTTAGGAGCTTCGCCCCTAAAAGAAACAGTTCGCCCAGCAACGAACACTTCTGTCGGAAATTTGTAAACGATGTTCTCTTCCTTGCTTCCCGCTTTGCGTCGCCCAAGGCAGATACCCTTGTAGAGGGGTGAGAGTTCACAGTTGGTGAATTCGACGTCGGTATGTTCCGTACGTTCTCGATCAGTGCAGTCTGTGTTGTAATGCAATTAGGAGAATAATAAAAATAATGAAATGACACCCATGCCCTTTGGGTTGGAATGAACCAACATTCCAGAAAGTCGGGATAAAAAATTCTTAGAAAGCAAAGAATGCATTCGATAAGCACCACTAGCAATGGAAACGATTTGTTGACCATTCAATCCGGATGAATTCGCTGTACGTTCCGCGAACGGAGGGAAGGCATGCCGTTGTTTTATTCCTACTTCAGGAAGAATCCGGACTTTATAGATACGGCGCTAGTGCTGCGACGAGCAAATCACGGGGCGGGATTTTGCCTACTTCAACTTCTAGAGGGGAAGGAGGAATAAACGCTATTCGCCATTGTGCCATTTATTCGCGGGTGGTCACTACTAGGAGAAGCCCAGCACTGACTTCGTTAGCACGCTTCAACAGGTCTTTTTGGTCCTGAGGTAAGAGCCATCCAACGCCGCCTCCCATTATCAATAGAGGGGATGCGCCTTTTATAGGGACGCCCGCACATTCTGGCAGATAATATCGTCATATCCTCCGAGGGGAGCATAGGGGTAAAGGTTATTGATAAGGATATATTTGATGAAGGTGTTGATGGCATGGAAGGGTGTTAGGTGTAACAAGTAAGAGATGGGGTGAAGGGGCGGGGTGTAGTTGTTCTATACGGAGCGGTGACAGTCATGTAACCATAATTTCTTGAGTGGATTGCGATCCGTGGTAAGGGAAGTGCTTACAGGCACGAAATAACGTGTTGAGTTCATCGGCAGAGTTGCAAGGATCTTTTAAAGCAAAACTGTTCTGACTGGCATAGGTTTTCCTCGCTTCCCATTTTCTGGGGGAGATCAACAACGTCACCGTAGTTGGCAGTACTTTTACAGGCTTCGATCCCCATTACCGAGCTGTAAAAACGTCATGCATAACCTAAGGCGTGAATTATAGCTGACAACAAGAACAAGACTCCAAAAACAACAACAATTACGGCATCCTCTGCCATTATTAGCACTCTTACCAACATCACTGAGATATAGAAGATGAATTTGCTTTTCTGTTTATCGCGTCAGTATAGGGAAAGTAGTTTGGCACATTGATAATAATATAGATATTGTTTTCTGCGTTGGAACGCGCCATGGATTCAATATGTTGCCAAAACTCATAGGATTCGCAGTGCCGCAAGAAACGTTTCTCTCACGCTTGGTGAAGTGGGCTTAATCCAGACATGGCCTGATGGTTATCTGCGAGCAGCACTCAGGAAAACTCGGGACTCGCCATATTCATTTTCTCGCTAATTAGATCTCTCTCCAACTCTCCTCAACCTCCCTCACTTGAAATTTAATCACTACAGTGACAGAAGGAGTTCGATACGCACGCTGGTAAGGACATCAAAAATCACCCCTACACAATAAATCCTGCCCATTCCAGAATACTGAGTGTCATAAGGACTCGGCATCGAGCTTTAAATCACCCTTAAAAAGGCATTGGCATCTGTTTAGGTCCCGAGGCTCCCACAACTACGATATTTTAAAAAAACGCTGTACACTCACATAGAAAAGAAATAAAAAAAGAGCATGTTAACGAGGTGGTGGTTAGATAGTTGAGTGGGCGAATCTCATAGATCTTCGGTCTACATCCCTCTCGAACAATGAAGACAGGGTCTCAGCAGGAAGGCCACGTGATTACATATAAGATTGAGATCTGCGAGTTTAATTGCGAGCCACGCAAGAGAAGAGTCTCACCCTTGGAACTAGCTGTAGCAGCGCTGAGGTCGATGGTGATGAGATGCACACGGGAGGGAAGGCTCGGATTTTGAAGAACGGGAGTATGTCAAAAAAGGAAAAGGAGGAAAGCGCTCATGAGGGGGCGCAGTTTTGGCAGAGGGATTATATCAGGAAGACCGTGGGCATGGTAGCATAAGCTCCGTGAAATTAAAAACGGCTCAGCGACGTAAGCTGCCCTCGCAAAATAAAAGCTGTGTCCGTGGGTCAATGCGGAAAACAATAATGTGCGCAAGGTATATAGCTAAGGAAGTTCCCTGGCCGCCTTCATAGAGCAAACCATCTAATCTCGCGAGCGTTATTTTGAGTGTCCGGAGGCGTTTAATCTGCGCTCGTTAAATTGACTGCAGGAGACATCCACAACGCTACCTCGAGCGTAGCGCCGTCACCCCCTTTGTCTTGCCTTCACGCCCCCGTTTCTAAAAGTCTAACGCTCCCACTTCCCCATTTTCTTTCGAAGAAGACAGCGAGGTGAATTTCCGACGTCGTTATTGCCACACACTAAGGATGGGGTTGCTGTGCCTCCGGAAGCTGTTCTCTACCTTCTTCGTTTGGATTTTGATCCTTTGTTCACGCTTGGGTGTTGGTGTTATGGTATATTTTTCCCGCCCGCCTTAGGCTAGCTGGAAACAACGCGACGCGCCGGATTTGATCACCGTCAGTGGGAAGCAAACAGTCATTTTGCTGCTCGTCATGTGAGGTAGGATGACGGGGATGAATGGGACAGTGAGAGGATCTACGAGGATCAAAGTAGCTGAAAGATTACAAGCACCTACGGCTGGCTTGACATCTCCGAAAAAGCGCATTTTAAGGCGCTGGGAAAGACTCGTAAAATAAGACTGAGCTTGTGTTCCCGGTGCAGCACAATCTTCTGGCGCGAATGCCCTGCACACCCATTGTGGTGGATGATTGTGTGATGCCTGCTCCTTTTTTTCTTTTCGGAACGGGCGCCTCAGCGCTCTCTGTTCCGGTGGGGATGGGCGGCAGTCATGATCAATGGGATCCCGATGGAAGGAACACTACCCATTTAACAGTATTTTGTGATTAATGCAGTTCTTCCCCCTCGTCCTTCTCTTTTGCGTGGCCCCCGCACGGGGCACCTTGAGTAATCTTGGTGACGGTAATGGCGATACCGCGGACCCCGAGCCCCCCAACATAAGCTGTGTCCTACCGGGGTGATGTGTTTATAGGTGGAGGGTTAGAAACCACGAACGGTGGCCGTCGGAGCCCAGGTCAAGCTCCGGCGGATGGGCTCCCTGTCTGTTCACCAGGCAGGGAGCTCCGGGACCTCTTTGGCTACCAGGATAAGGTCAAAGAAGAAAGTACCCCCGTCTCCCTGCTTTTATACTATGCTATATGGCATTTTCAAACCCCCCCCAAACGTGATCGGTCCCTGAAAAGGGGCCGCACCGAAGTATCTTTTCCTTCATTGCCATCTTTGACATTTCCTGAACCAGATCATTACTCACGATTTCTTGTCATGGAGTCCCTCAATCCAACCCACCCTCTTGCATCTCAGTCAGTCTTCTCGATCGCAAAATATCTTGAAGCCATAATAGGAAAATCATATAAGTGCAAAAAACAAAGGTCTGGTGAACTACTAATCGAGGTAAATGACAAGCAGCAGTCCACGAAGCTTCTAGCTCAGACTAGACTGGCTGATCTGGACATCAGGGTCACACCCTATCGGAGCCTCAACAGCTCGCAAGGTGTGATATCCGAGACGGATCTCTTGAACGAAACGGATGCGGATCTCCTTGCCGGCTTGAAGGATCAGGGCGTCACTGCCGGGAGACGCATCACTATCCGCAGAGACGACAAGGAGATTCCCACCAAACACATTATCTTGACTTTCGACCGCGCAGTCCTTCAACAATACATAAATGCAGGTTTTATCCATTTCTCCATCCGTCCCTACATCCCGAACCCGCGGCGCTGTTTTAAGTGCCTGCGGTTCGGGCACGGTACAAACTCTTGCCGTGGCCGAACGACGTGTGCAAAATGTGCGTCGCATGACCATCCGAGCGACAACTGTCCATCTGACACCCTCTCTTGTGTAAACTGCGGGGGGGGGGGCGCTTGCAGCCTACTCCCGCAAGTGCGAAAAATTTCAAACTGAAAAAAAGATAATCAACATCAAGGTAACTGAGAACATCACCTTCCCAGAGGCGTGGAAGAGGTTCGCCTCTTTCCCTCTTGGGAGGTACGCCGACTCAGCTCGCCGGGGGGCGGAGCGGCGTCTGGTTTCTGCGGGGACCCAGTACCGCGAGTCGGACTTGGTCCCGCCCGCGCCCCCCCCCTGGGTTGCCTCAGGCAGCCCAACCCGCCTCCACACCGCTCGCTGAGCCAGCAGCGGCTGTGGGGGCAACCACGTCTGGTGGAAGCGATGCTGCATCCTCCACTTCCACTCCAGCGTCCCAAACCACAAGCGAGGGCGCAGACGAGATGGAGACGGAGGAACTAGCGGCAGCTCCCACCCCCACCGCACCGCCTGCGCCATCCAAGGTGTTCCTGAATCCCTCGGTGGTTGCGGGCAAGGAAAAGCGCGCCCCAAAGGGTTCGCGGTCCAAGGAGCCTGATCCGTCAGGCGCTCTGAGGACATCCGACGATGAAATAGACGTCGGTCCGTTCTTGTCTGCGGTGCACCGCAAGGAACGCGTCCCGACGCCAAAGCCTCCCGACAAGCCAAAAAAGACGAGGGTCACAGCCCCGAAAGACGACACATAAACAACACAGTCCAGTAGCTCGGAACACTTCATAATGGGAAGAGAGAACATAGTACAATGGAACTGCAGAGACCTTCTGAATAATCTTGACGACGTGTATGAGATTCTGCATACCAATCAGCCAAGTGTAATGTGTGTTCAGGAAACACATTTGAATTCTAGACACACAAATTTCTTGAATAGTTACCTGGTAGACAGGAAAGACAGGGATGGCTGCACACACTCTTCTGGCGGTGTGGCCATATACGTCCGGAAATCCTTAGCATGCCACCCTGTCACTTTAAACACTATCCTTGAGGCTGTAGCAATACGCTTAATATTATTTAATAGGTTGATAACGGTATGCTCCATATACATTACTCCTGATGTTACACTTTTGAGCTCTGACTTCGAGGCGCTGGTAGACCAGCTGCCTGAACCATACATTCTAACAGGCGACCTTAATGCTCACAATTCTCGTTGGGGCTCTTCTCGTACGGATGCCCGAGGTCGCCTGATAGAGAGGTTTCTTACATCCTCTGGAGCATGCTTTTTTAACAATAAGCAGCCTACATATCATAACAGAGCACACAACACATACTCATGTCTTGACTATGCTATTGGCTCCGCAGTTCTCTTTCCTCTTCTCGAGTGGGGTGTGGGACCTGACCCATATGGCAGTGACCATTTCCCCACTTCATTAACGTATATAGGTAAAGGCCTGAGCAGTCCATCTTCCCATAATAGGTTCAATGAAGCACGAGCTAACTGGAACACATTTACAAAACATCCAAACTACACCACACATCCATAGGACACCTACACGTTGAAGAAGCTACCCAACTCCTCACGGCGCACATCCTCGACGCCGCCGAAAAGTCCATTCCCCACGCCTCTGGTGCCCCGCGCAACCAGCGGAGGCCGTGGTGGAATGAGGACTGTAGGCGGGCTCGAGAGGCCCAGAACAAGGCGTGGGGTGTCCTTCGTCGGTACCCCACGTCGGGTAACCTCATTTTGTTCAAACGGGCCAAGGCGTTAGGAAAACGTGTGCGCCGTGAGGCGAAACGAGAGAGTTGGCACACCTTCTTGACATCCATTAATTCATACACGGACACACACAAAGTCTGGACACGTATACGCAAGCTCAAAGGACAACAGACACACAGCCTGCCCCTGGTTAGCACAACAGGGGACACACTTGAAGACCAGGCTAACACGCTTGCACAACACTTCGAACACGTGTCCAGTTCAGCACACTACACGAACACTTTCATGCAACACAAAACATCTGCAGAAAAAAAGCCCTTACACGACAAAGACAGATCAAAAACTTCCTACAACTCTGAATTCACTCTCTATGAGTTGAGGGCTGCCCTGAGGACGTGCAAACCTTCACCTCCAGGCGCAGATAAGATTACATACACCATGATACAGCACCTACACCCAGACACTCTTGAAACACTATTACACCTATACAACAAAATATTTCTTTCGGGGCACTTCCCACGCTCTTGGAGGGATGCCATAGTAGTGGCCTTCCTAAAGGAAGGGAAGGACCCTTCCTCTCCCGCCAGCTATCGTCCCATTGCCCTGACAAGCTGCCTGTGTAAGCTCTTCGAAAAGATCATAAACAGGAGAATCGTGTACTTCTTAGAGTACAACGGTTTTCTCGAGAGCTGCCAGGCGGGCTTTAAGGCGGGCCGATCTACGAACGATCAACTCGTTGCGTTAGAGTCATATATTAAAGATGCTTTCCTCCACAAGCAGTACTGTATGACAGTATTCTTTCATCTTGAAAAGGCGTACGACACTGCTTGGCGGTGCGGCATCCTCAGCGATTTGAAGTCCTTTGGCATGTCGGGTAACATGATGAATACGCTTGTTAGTTACCTTTCTGAAAGAACGTTTCGTGTGCGAGTTGGAGCTGCACTCTCTAAGGTTCATGTGCAGGAAAACGGCGTGCCGCAAGGTGGTGTTCTGAGTTGCACTTTGTTTATTGTAAAAATGAATTCTCTTCAGAAGGCACTGCCACCATCGATCTCCTGTTCCATCTATGTAGACGATGTTCAACTCTACTTCAAATCGTGTAACTTGTCTATCTGCGAGCGCCAAGTGCAGCTTGGTGTGAACAAGCTAGCCGGCTGGGCAGATAGCAACGGTTTTAAATTTAATCCAGGAAAGTGCACTTGTGTTCTGTTGTCCAAGAGGCGTGGAATCCGGCCGGATCCAGACATTCGACTCCACGGTGTCTCTATTCCTGTCAAAAAGGAACACAAGTTTTTAGGTATAATCTTTGACGAAAAGCTCACATTCATCCAACACATAAAACAACTAAAACATAAATGCTTAAAAACAATGAATATCCTGAAGGTTCTGTCACACATCTCTTTTGGTGCTGACAAACAACTTCTTTTACGTTGTCGCGACCGGCGCAGTGACAACCAGCCACGACAGCGTTTGGGCTCGAACTGATTTTTATTCCTCCAGCACGAGCGCACGTGAGCGTGCGCCTCGTGGTTCCACCTTCGTCGTCGTCGTCGCCTCGGCGCGGTGGACACGCGCCGCTACAGGGCTCCCCTCCCCCCCCTGTAGAGCCAGAGGCCGTTGTTGAAGACTACGTGACATTTTTTGACGGTTGATGGTGCAAAGTTCTGGGCATTGTTGTTGAGACGGGGAAGGTCTGGTTGGGTCGAAGAGAGGCGAGGTATGCAGGCTTTACGTGGTCAGCGGCGACGACGTCTTGGCGGCCGTTGATGTCGAGGGTGAAAGTCTTGGGGTGCCGCTCGATGACGCGGTATGGGCCATCGAAAGCGGGAGTGAGGGGTCGACGGGCAGCGTCGTGGCGCACGAACACGTGAGTGCAGGAAGAAAGGTCCTGGCTCACGAAGACGGAGTGGTCGCTGCATTGTCGAGGAAGGACTGGCCGGATTTGCTCGAAAAGGCGACGAAGGTCAGCCACGTAACCGGCGGGGTCCGAAGGACCATCGGCAGGCGGAGGTGTGAGGAGGTCGCCCGGCAGACGAAGAGGGCAGCCATACACCAGCTCGGCAGATGTGCAATGCAGGTCTGCCTTAAAAGCCGAGCGTAGTCCAAGCAAGACGAGGGGAAGGTGGTCGGCCCAGTGTTCCCTTGGCTCGTAGGTGGTGAGAGCTGCCTTGAGTTGGCGGTGTAAACGTTCTACCATCCCGTTGGCAGACGGATGGTAGGAGGTGGTGTGTATGTGGCGTACTCCCAAGATGGCAGCGAGAGCGTTGAACAGGGCTGATTGGAATTGACGCCCGCGATCAGTGGTGACAACAGCAGGGCAGCCGAAACGGGACACCCAACCACCGACAAATGCTTTGGCGACTGTTTCCGCCGTAATATCAGGTATCGGGATTGCCTCTGGCCAGCGCGTGAAGTGGTCGACGCACGTCAACAAGTAGGTGGCGCATCGCGACGGTGGTAGGGGGCCGACCAAGTCAATGTGCACGTGCGCGAAACGGCTGTCCGGTGGATGGAATGGCGAAGCAGGAGTGACCGTGTGCCTGGTTACTTTGACACGTTGGCACTGGAGGCAGGTGCGTGCCCACCGGCGGACATCTGCATTCATGGAGGGCCAGAACCACCGAGCTGTGACGAGGTGTTGAGTTGCTCGGATGCCGGGGTGACTCTTGCCGTGCAGGGTGTCAAAAACGGCTCGACGAAACGCCGGTGGAACATAAGGTCGGGAGACGCCGGCTGATGTCTCACATGTGATTGGGCCTTCGGTAAACGGCAACGGCACATCCGTGAATGTCAGCGTGGAGGTGTCAGAGCGGCGTTGCTGGAGCTCAGGGTCTTGTCGCTGTGCAGAAGCAAGCTCTTCCATGGAAATTGGTTGGGGTGTAGACGAAAGTGCTTCGACGCGAGACAGCGCGTTAGCAGCAGTGTTGATCGGGCCGCTGACATGGCGGAGATCGACAGTAAACTCCGAGACGAAGGAGATGTGACGGATCTCACGCGACGAGTACGAGCTGTGGTTGCGCTGGAAAGCGAACGTCAGGGGCTTGTGATCCGTAAGGACGTAGAAGTCCCTGCCTTCCAGGAAATGCCGTAAATGTTTGATGGCAAGGTAGACAGCCAGTAGCTCGCGCCCGAAGGTGCTGTACCTCGTCTCGGCAGGTTTCAGCCTCTGCGAGTAGAAACCAAGTGGCTGCCAACCGGAGACGAACTGCTCAACCACAGCACCGACAGCCACGCTGGAGGCGTCGGTTATAAGACGAAGTTGAGCATCAGGAAAGGGGTGTATAAATAAGCATGGCAGCGTCGGAGAGGGCCTTCTTCGCAGCAGAAAAGGCGGACGCTGCTTGCTCGCTCCACTCGAAGTGCTCTGCAGGGCCTGTCTTGGTGGCCAGCAGATCAGTGAGGGGCTGGACTAGTTCGGCACAGTTGGGAATGAATCGCCGATAGAAGTTCAGCAGGCCCGAGAACTCTCTAAGCTTCTTAACTGAGGTGGGCTGTGGAAAGTCCTGGATGGCCTTCACCTTGGTGTCGAGAGGTCTGATGCCCTGTGGAGTGACCAAGTGGCCCAGGAACTTGATGGTCTGCACGCCGAAGACACACATTTTTGGGGTTGATGACGAAGCCATATTCGTCAAGCCGAGTGAAAAGGGCTCGCAAGTGCACTTCGTGCTCGGATGGTGATGAGCTTGCGATCACGAGGTCGTCGAGGTAGGCAAAGACAAAGTCTAAACCGCGGGTAACCTCGTCGATGGCACGTTGAAATGTCTGGGCGGCGCTACGCAGGCCGAAGGGCATGCGGACATATTCGAAGAGACCAAATGGTGTAATGATGGCAGTCTTCGGTATGTCTGCTGGCTCCACAGGTATCTGGTGATAAGCTTTGACCAAGTCCACCTTGCTGAATATCTTGCAGCCTGCCAGATTCGCAGTGAAGCCCTGCAAATGAGGGAGCGGGTACCGGTCCGGCACGGTGATCGCATTGAGGGCACGGTAGTCACAGCATGGCCTCCAGTCACCGGGGTCCCTTTTGGGTACCATATGCAGGGCTGACGCATAGTTGCTCGAGGATGGACGGACAATGCCCAGTTCCAGCATGTGCTCGATCTACCGGCGAGCAATGGCATAACGTGATCCGGCGAGACGACGCGCTCGAGCGAAGACAGGGGGTCCCTTCGTGACGATGTGGTGGGTGATGGTGTGCTTCACCGGGGACTCTCCCGTGTGGGGTCTTGTGATCGCGGGAAAATCTGCAAGTATCTTCTCGTACACGGAAGATGGCACAAAGGCTCGAAGTCCGGTCGCCGTGGCAGAGGAGAGAATGCCATGTACTGAAAGGCTCGTCGTCATGTCCACGAGGCGTCGAGAGTGCACGTCCACGGCCAGGTTGTAGTAAGCCAGGAAATCAGCACCGAGAATGGGCTGCTTGATGTCAGCAATTGTGAAAAGCCACCGGAAGGTGCGACGTAGGCCAAAATTGACCGTCAGCGACCGCTGGCCGTAGGTGTTGATCGGCGAGTTGTTGACGGCGATTAACGGGGAGGTCATTTCTCGGCGTCGTCGGTCTAGCGAAGAGGCCGGTATGACGCTGACCTCTGCTCCCGTATCGACCAAGAAGCGGTGGCCGGCAACCTAGTCGGTGACGTAGAAGAGGCGGCTGACTGCATGACCGGGTTCACTTGCCGCCGCCAGTGTCCGGTCTTCTAGTTTCCCGTCCATGAGCAAGGCTGGATGCACTTGCGGGCGGCAGTGCCGAAGGTACGATGATACCAACAGACGCCCGAAGGGCCAGGCTCACCGCGTGTTGCGGAGGAGCCATGTTGAGAACGGGAGGGGTATGCGGAGTACCGTCGGTCGCGGGATGCACGTCGGCGTCGGTGCAAGAGGGGTGCGAGGGATGACAGCTGATGGCTGAGTTCATCAATGCGGCTCTCAAGTCGACCAAGCCTGGAGTCGTCCCTTGAGGTGGAGGGCGTATCGACGACTGCGGCGACGCTTGGGGACCGGGAATAGTCCGCGATGCGGTCAGCCAGTTCTTGCGAGTTGGTCGAGTGGCATGTCAGCGGCTGCAGCAAGTACCAATACCATGTTCTGGGGGAGGCGTTGAAGGAAGAGCTCCCGAAGAAGTGGATTGTTGAGGTCCTGGCCATGATCGCCCAATAGCTGCCGCATGCGATGTAGCAACTGCGAGGGTCGCCTGTCACCGAGTTCCTCGGTGTTCGGAAGCTGCTGCAGCCTGCTGCGCTCGGACTCCGACTTGCGTTGGATGATCGCTGCCTTTAGGTGGTCGTACGGCGCTTCAGGATGTGGGGCGTCGAGGATATCGGCTAGCTCGTCCGCGATGCTGCCTGGCAAGGAGGTCACGACGCTGTTATATTTCGTCTCCTGGCTGGTGATGCGATGCAGACGGAAGCGCGCTTCGACTTGCCTGAACCATGTCCGCGGGTTCCGAGTCCAAAACGGGGGTAGAGTAGCGCTGTGCACAGCCGCGGTTGTAGCGCGAGCAGGCGGAGCTGCTTCGTGGGCGGGTGTAGCTGCGCCGGGTTGTAGTTGGCCCGCAGAATCCGGCGAAGCCGAAGGGTCCGACATGGCGCGGTCAGAAGAGGCGAGTTTGGTCCACGTCACCAAATCATGTCGCGACCGGCGCAGTGACAACCAGCCACGACAGCGTTTGGGCTCGAACTGATTTTTATTCCTCCAGCACGAGCGCACGTGAGCGTGCGCCTCGTGGTTCCGCCTTCGTCGTCGTCGTCGCCTCGGCGCGGTGGACACGCGCCGCTACAACGTGTTTTACCAGCTTGATAGGTTCACGACTGGACTATGGTAGCGTTGTTTATGGGTCAGCCACTAAAACATCCCTCAGAATGCTGTACCCTGTGCTTCATCTAGGGCTCCGCTTGTCGTGCGGCGCCTTTCGGACTAGTCCAGTCGAAAGCCTGTATGTAGAGTGCAACAAATGGAACCTACAACGTCAGCGAGCATACACAGACCTCCTTTATGCTTTTAAAATTTCATCCATGCCTCACCATCCTTTTAAATCAGTTTTTCATGATACCTCCATGACTGCACTACTCCTAAACCGACCATCGTTATCTGCGCCCTTCTCTTACAGAGTTAGAGAGCAAGCGTCAGAGCTTGCTGTCTCCTTTTTAGACACCATCCAAAGTTCTGTAACAGATTTCATAGCACCATGGCATCTCCGCCCTGTGTCATGCGACACATCATTCACACATGTAGATAAAAACCGAGCTCCCACATTTGCAATTCTGCAGCATTTCTTTTATTTGCAGCAGAAGTATGAGTGCTCTGAATTTTATACGGATGGCTCTAAGACTTCCACCTCTGTGTCCTGCGCGGCGCATGGGCCCGGCCTTAGTGTCACCAAAACTCTGAATAGTCATACTAGTATCTTTACGGCAGAGGCTTACGGTGTACTTGTTGTCAATCATATTCTTCAAACCCACATCCCACAATCCATTATCTATACAGATTCCCTCAGTGTTGTGCGGGCACTGTCGTCAACAATGCCTTATAAAAACCACGTTGTCAATCTGATCGTCAAGGGTATTATGTCTGTGTATGTACGCAAATTTGAACTGGTTCTCTGCTGGGTCCCTGGCCACTGTTGTATAGCCGGGAATGAAGCAGCGGACCGAATGGCTGCTGCTGCTGCTACACTCACGAATACAGTAGACATAAGCACATTACCCTACACCGACGTGAAACCACACATCAGACAACAACTTCGCAAAACATGGCAAACACACTGGAGTGAACAAACAGACAACAAGTTACACGTAATAAAACCACACTTGGGACCATACACCACCGACACACGTAATAGATACACTGAAGTCGCCTTGGCTAGATTACGGATAGGGCACACTCATGCAACGCACTCGCACCTTCTCACGGGGTCTCCTAGACCTCGGTGCAGCAGGTGCGGAGAGGCCCTATCCGTGATCCACATCCTTAAACAATGTAAGGCACTTGACACAACACGACACAAATACTTCCCACAACTACACACGCGACATATTCCACCACACCCGTCATACTTCTTAGGAGATAAAGCCATGTTTTCAATCAAACGCGTTTTCGAGTTTCTTACTGACGTAAAATTTTTACATCTCATTTCTTATCATGCATGTTGACAACCTGGCCCTTTACACCAGTCATCTTCATTACGTTGTCTTTTACTTGGTTTATTTTTACTGAAATGTTCTACTTTTACTTCAATGCCACTTTCATGCAATCACTATTGTTTGGCGCTCTTTGCCCTTAGTCGGCCTTGCGCCAATAAACTCCATACATCATCATCATCTTTTGCGTGGCATATACTCTTATCTTGGCTACCAAATGAATAAAGAAATAAATACCATAACAGAGTTTTTAAAGGAGACGAAAAAAACGTTGGTGTAGGTAGAAAGAGGAAAAGATTGGGTTTTAATATTTAGTGATTTCTATTCGATGGTAATCGCCTGTGCAGCGCACGAACTACCAAATTGAGCTGAGCGTCAGCCGTGGATCAGTGACTTTTAGCGGAGTCGTCCAGTCGGTAAGACGCCGAACACGTCGCGGTATATACACCACCCGTTGAAGTTGTAGGGTGCAGCCACTCCCACATCATATGACGCACCACCGTCAGTTTGGCTGCTATATACCAGAAGGGGCAGTTAACAACATGCCGATGGCGCTTCGTCATATGGGCCCGTCACCTATTCAGCAAGTCACCGTTGAGTGCGGCACCAGCCCGTGCTTTGTGCAGGAGCACTTCGGTGCAACGAGATAACCTGACCGGCAATACACCAAGTTAGGGTTCCCGGAAATAAATAAAATATATCTACCTTACTGCCACCCTATTGTGCTGCTCTCATCGCGACTTCTACGATGTTCTTTAAGGCAACCATGGTGAGCGTCGCTTCATTTGATATTTTGAAGCGAAAGAGGCAACGTCACAAGAAGGGATGTCTTTTATTTCCGGGTATCCTGACAGCGAACTAGTCAACTCCCGTACGCGTGAATAGCGTGGCGAATTTTGACGCTGATATCAACCGATAAGTATGCCTTTCGAAACTAGAATCAGGTTTCAATGTCAGGCGTACGGTTGGCACCCCGCTTCGCATTTCAGCGTATACGTTCCCGAGCTTCTTTTGTTGCTTTTTTCGCGTAAGGCCTTACCACCGCACCTGGAGCCGATATCTGCCTTCAAGTCCCTGGCGCGATTTTAAATGCAGAGCATTTCTTTAACTCACGATGTCACCCGGCGTTGGCGTGCCTCAGTGTCCGCAACAGCCGTTCCAGGTGCGCCCTCTACCCCACTCCCCCTCTCCCGCATCACGCTACCCTCCTCGCTCTCAACAACAGGTCCGCACCCCTCCCCCTACACTATATAAAAAAATAATACTTACCGGCGTCTGGTTCCGATCCCACGACCCTGCGGACAGAACGCGAGGTGCATGGTGCTCTACACACTGCGCCACAAAGCCGACACAGAATGGAAGGCTACAAACGCGCCTTATATCCTTGACCCATTCAAACTACGTCAAGAAGCTGCTGATACAACGCATTCACTACCTGCGGGCGGAACGCGAGGTACAAGGTGCTCTTCCCACTGCGCCACAAAACCGACACAGAATGAAAAGCTACGAACGCGCCTTATATCCTTGACTCATTCAAACTACGTCAAGAAGCTGCTGATACAACGCATTCACTACCACCAACTCCCCAAACACTTAACGTTAACGCAATACACCCACCCCGTATGCGACGCATTTACTCGCGTGGAGATGGGCCCTTTTGACAAAGCGCAGACTGGGCCCCGCCCTTCACCTTGTACCTTTTCATTCTTTTGTTCTGACTTTGTACAAGGCGATGGGTGGATCTATGAAGGGAAGATCCGCTGACATGGGCTCGCCAAGTCGCCATCTGCTGACGGAAAGAAAAAGAGAATGAACGGTGGCATTAAAAAAATCATGACTACGCTCGTTGACACATGCTGCGTACTTTGTAAGCCGAATTTAAAAACGCAAAAACAGGCCTTAAGAGAGCAGTAGAAAGAAAACAGCTGCAGTTATCGGCATAGTGCGATTTCCCAAAGTAAGAAAGAAGGGCGGACTTGAGTAATAAGTGCTGTACCCCAATGATAGTCTTTCTTAATCTCTGCCCAATATCCAGCATTTAGCTGCTTTATGCTCTGAAGAGGGGATGAACAGGCAAATCTAAAACGACACGAGGGATGGGCGCTGGCCACGCGCATGATAAAAATGATATTTCCTATAGGAATAAAAATAAAGCTGCCCTCGTTGTCGTGGCTCAATAAAGGTCGGGAGGAGGTATTTTTGTGTGTGACTGGCCTATTCCCCTGTAAATGTGTGCGTCTACGTGCATGCGTGTGTGGGCGCGCGTACCGCCTCTAAAATGTTTAATAATACAGCGGCAGCGACGACCGATCGACACGTCAGCGCCTTATCCCGTTGTTAACCACCAAAATAGGCGAGGGTACGCGCACGCGCATACAACTATCTGTTGCGGAAGCGCCGTCTGCTCCGCTGTTCTTCTCAGGGCAACCCGCCCCCTGCTTTTCTTATCTTGCAAGGCCATTTCTCTACCGCAAACGTGGGTAAGAAGCGTCGTGTACGAAGTCATCCAGATGCATTGGTAGGGGGTGTTCCACTGTCCAGGAAACAGGGTAGCAGATGACCCTCATACAGCAGATAGCGCTACGCGGGTGCGCTTACTCTCGACTATTTCGCTGCTGAACACCGTGATAAGGCGCTGCCATGCCGGTTGGTCGTCGCTCCCACTGCATAATAAAAATTTGGGAGCTGTACGTGCTTTTAACACCTAGACTGACAGTACCGATGCATTTATTCTGGTAGCATCGCTGCGCGGGCTAGTACCTGCATTTTCACCCACCAGAAAAAAACAAAAACAAAACGTGATACCACTGGTGTTGCAAAGAAAATTCATTTCAATGGGATATGGTGTGCTGGTACCTAATTCATATTACTGGGTAGTATCTTTGTTTACCATTTGATAAGTTACTTCCCACAGGCTGATTTTGATGGCATGCTGATATACGCGCTTTTAAGGCTTGTACTAGGGACTGTAATTTGACCCCAATAAACAGGTGGGTAGGTACGGCTGAGCGAAAAGACAGAACAGACACAGAGTACTGCTTTTATTCTCGATCAGCAGTGCTGCGACCGACTAACAGCTCATGCGTGCTCATCTGTCGACACAGGTTGACAGCCTACACTCTAAAGCGTTCGCGTCAGCCTGCCTTCGTTATGAGTGTAGTATATTCAATACCACGCCTCGTAGCGAACGCACTCACTCCTACAACCCGGATCCTCGTGGCTCCGCCCGCGTATGCTTAAAGCGCGAGGTTACGCGTTCGATTCTCGGCCGCGGCAGCCGTTTTTCTGATGGAAGCGAAAAGCTAAAACGCCCGTGTGTACGAGATGTCGGCGCACGTTAAAGATTTCCAGGTGGTGATCTACGGTGCGCCACATCGCCTGCGTTGCGTCGGCGCGTTAAAACCTACAATCAATAAAAAAAAGTCTGCTTTATGACTACCCACACGTGCCATGCCGGCTAATTTTTTGCCCTTGAAAGAGTGCAGTAGCTTTCTTATTTTTCTTGGCCAAGAAAGGGCAGCCAACCTTCGTCATGAGGCATGAGGTGGATGACTCTCGCCGGGAGAAAATATTGAGGCGAGCTGTACAGTCGAAAGCTATATAACAGTAGACAAGGTAGCGCGTTCCGTTTAGTACAGGAAGAGTGGCCTAGCGATGAACTGGCGCACTTTCATAGTTCTTACTTTTGGAGGATCAACTCACTGACAACGGTTTATTGCGATGTTCTCGACGTGAGATATCTGGAAACGAGCAGAGAGCAGACACGGGCGGTTGCGGGGATTTTTGTCCAGCTGCGAAACAAAACTATATCGAACTCATTGAAACGTTTGTTTCTCGCTAAAGAACATCAAATACCTCGAGAATGAAATGCTTTTCTCGTCGTGGGAATCGAACTTGGCTCGCTCGCATTATGAAGCCGACGCCTATCTGATCGTGCAATTTACGGCATGCTCGAAGGAGTTTCGATTTTTGACTTTGACATTGATGCTGCATGGCAGAAAGCTTCGCATTTTAACCATGTTTTCCTTAAGAAAGGGATTTTAACTTTTTATGTGTTTTAAAGTTATCATTCGCCTAAAACATCACCATAAGCAGCTTTGAATGGCGAGAAGGAGCCAAAATAATTTATAGAAAGCCACAACACTCAATAAGCGCCTATCTATTGCGTCATTTGCCATAGACGCTGCGAAATATCGGCTGTAGGAGGTGCGGCAGCACTGCTTCTTAGTGCCTATATCTCTTTTTCCTTTCCATATTTTATTTACTAGCCGTAATAAGAGACTCGTTGCGGTATCAGCTCGCCGCAATACTGCAACATAAACTTCGTTATTCTTCCTTTTTGCCTTTTGTCTTCCAGGCAACCAGGTTTTACGTAACTATCGGCCCCTTAAATCGTTTAAACGTCCCTCCATGACTGTTTGAAACACATTTGCTCAGGTTTCATCCAATGGAGGATTTCTCACACTGCGAAAGATCCCGTGGGACAGAGGGGTAGAGTGGCAACTCCCAAAGAGCGAAACGCCTTGCTGAACGACTGGCGCGAAAAGAGGGAGAGTTTGAAAGACAATTATTTCGTGGGTGCCAGTGATACAGCAGACAGTCGGGAATAGCTTTCCAACCAGGGTGACTCGCTTTGCAGTCGGGTTCACCCACCCCAGAAACACAGGCCACTGAATTCCTTGCGCTTTTCTTTCCCCGGTTTCTGGCCTCGCTCATCACATCCTTTTTTCGGGGTTGGTAACTTGGCTGGTGAGTAATAAGTTGTGAATACTTCCTGCGATACCCGACTAAGGAAAGGCCACTTATGCCCCCAAAACGAAAACAATCAAACATCGCTCGACGCGGTAGACATTTTCTGCTCAGGAAGACGTGTTTCACGTACTTTGATGCATGAGTGTCCACGACAGCGTTTGGATAAGCGCGTGTCTTCATCGCAAAGTGGGAGCCACCCAACAGGCAAACTCCGTGGCTGCCGTGCATCGTTCTCATAGCCTTGAAGGCGATGGTCCCAGGTCGCTTTAGCCGAGCACTGCCGATTTCCGGAACTCCTGGCTACGCTCATGGCCTGCTGTGACCGAGATTATCTGCCTGGATGTTTAGACGGGCAGCCCTTCAACGCGAGCTTTGTTGCCTTCGTTAGTGGAATGGCATCGACCATAAGCTGGACCGCACGGAAAAGGACGCTTCGGTCATGATAGGGGACATCCCTCTCTGAGGTGAAGCAGCACCGCTCTGGTTCCTTTTTTCTCTTCTTCTTACAGAGAGAGGCCGCTCCCACTAAAACTTGTCAAATCGCTTTTTTTTTTCTTTCTTTTGAAATGTGCTCTTCGGAATTTCCACCTTAAGCTCGCGGTGATTTAAAAGTACGGCGCTGGAGAGTTTTCACGACATTTTTTAAACATTTATCGTAACCCAAGGAAATTCAGACCCCTGTAGTTGGGAAATTATTGAAGAAAAGGGAATTTTGTAATTCCTTTCACAAGCTGTGGGCACCAGGTCGAAAGCTGCGTGGCCTGCTGAGGTATTTGTTCTCACCAGTAGAACGATCATCAATGCCCTTTCAAAGCCCAAGCAGAAACTGTCACATTTTTTCATCGGTGCCCAGAGTAATATCATAATATCACATTTGCTTACGGTTTCGCATATTTTTGTTCCTTGTTATGTGAGGGGGCCCACCCTCACAAGCCTTTGTTTCTTGAATATTTGTCTGAGGTCATCAAATTTGTATTGGTAATGCCAAGTAAAGATGGATTGATTAATGAATTTATTTATTTATTGATTGATTGATTGATTGATTGATTGATTGATTGATTGATTGATTGATTGATTGATTGATTGATTGATTGATTGATTGATCGATTGATCGATCTGTTGATTGCTCGATTTAGTAGCACTCCTTGGCTGCCTTCATTGGGAGCCGCGTAGCATCACCCGTGGTGTTGTCCTCAGCTATTGCAATTTTCTATGAGGGTTGTTTTTTCCGTTTAATACCTTCTTTTTATTAACGGCAAACAAAAAGCTATAGGCCATTCCTCTCTGTGAGTATGGCCAGCGAAGCGATCTATCACGCGAAAAGACGACTCCAAATTTAGGCGAAACGCAAGAGGGAACTTCCCTTCTCATGAGCGGTAGCGGCAGTAATCTCTCGAAGGAGCCCTCCCACTACCTGGCTGGAGGTGACCGGGAGCTCCTCATCCGAGCTACAGCTGCTGACCACCATTAGGGCTCAAGGTTACTAGCGCGCCTTCGCCACCTAAGGGGCACTCGCTAGGACTGAGCCTCGCCAGGAATAAACGTTTTTCTCGGTCTCTCAAAGGAACATTTTCATACAGGCACACGCATGTAATTTGGCTTTGTTACTGTGGAAATCGGCGCCTACTGGTAAATAATGCACTGAGACTGCGAATGCAATTTTTGAGACGTATAATCTCGGCGTCTAAATCAATGTTTTGAATGGCGTGAGACTTCTGGAGTGATCGCGTGCTAGTTACACGCATGCCGAGGCGTTCGTTTTCAACGCCTCGTTCTGTAGAACGCCTCGTGCTTCAAAGAAACTTAAAGCCTCGTGACGTTTTAACTCACAGACATGAAAATACAGAGAAAAGTATCCCGTTAGGCTTAGCTTTAAAAAAAATTTAAGCTGCGTGGTTACGAACTCTCAGTATAAGTATATTTTGGTGCCCACCTGTGCGACGTCAGCTTTTACTTCTTTTCCACTGTTCAGGCGCGAAGAAGGATTGTATTGCGGCTCTCGGCCTCGCGTCGTAAATTTGGTACCAGCAGTGCGCTGCATCGATGATATGGAGCAACAAGCGTGTCGTTTGGCCACTAGAGCTGTCATCGCGAAGGCGCTGCAGCATTGGTGTGGCATATCAAGTCACTCCTGGAGCTCGCACTAACTTGAAGCAATGTTCGCTTCGATGGCCCCGCGGACTCCCTGGATGATGACTATGTGGCCGCCCAGTTTCTTCGCCGGTAACCAGTTCTGTAGCTGGGAGCACGAGGCGGCCTTAAAACATGAAATATGGTTGCCCGTATTTACTGCTTCGGTCTTCATCGGTCTTATCCGCGACCGTACGTTCCCGTGCAGTGTTTACCTTCTTTAACACTTTTCGTTATCTGCAAAGACACTCGTTTATTCGAAAGGCACTCTGGTAGACATGTTGGCGGATAATATAATTAGCTTTATGTTGTCGCACCCGCCGCAAGTAACCCCGAATAGCCCTCCTATACCAGTGCCCCGATCGTTCCATGTTCTCGACATCGCCGCATTTTCAGAGCGAAAACACTCCGGGGGCCACTACTTGGTTTTGGCTGCGGCGATGGCTTTTGCTATTGCGTCGCAAGCGAGCGAGCGAAGGCAAGAAGAAAACAGCGGAGAAAAATGTGGCGAAAGTGTGCTGGGGAGGGCAGTATGCTAAGCCCGCACAAGAGGCTCGTCGGAGCGTCTGGTGAAGGAGTGAAGGGGAGGGTGGCACGCGCTGCTATGGCGTCATCTCTCTCACTGCCTCCTCCTCACTTTTTCGGCAGCTGCTACTACTCCGGGCGTCGCGCATACGAACCACATGACATTCACGTGAGAGGTTCAAACATGATTTGAAACAACGAGGTCGCCGGCGGCGAAGCGCTCCGAAATAACAGCACAGTAGCCCGCGCCGTGCGCTCACTAACCATGCCATCACTTGCTCAGACGCAGCAGACATTTTCTGTGACACAGAAGCTGCAGTTCGCGCTGCGCTCGATATTTCGCATTAGCGAGGGGAGTAATCATGAGGGAAAGTTTTAGTCCGCACATTTAGAATTAGCACGAATACCTTCCTCGATGTTGCAAGTTTTACATAGCTCTCTAACATATAGCAAATGGGACATTAGTGGTCTCCTCCAACGTTTCCTGTATCTTTTTTGCTATTTGCTACTACCCTCACTATGCCATGTTTTAGTCCTAGGGACTATATTTGTTTATTTTTTAGAACACTAATGTGCTAGGTATGGCATATATTTTTGGTACATAATGGAACAGATTTTATTTGTGCGAGAAACTTTAGCAAGAAAATTTAGCGGGGCAACGATGTTTCTGTCGCAACATTACTCGACATGCCGCGGTGCTTTCAAGCGGCCACATTTGCCACATGACCAATAATTCTTGCACTTTACCGAAAAATGTAGCACTATCACCGCAAACTTTTTGAATCTTCGCTACTGCGACAACTGTGTCATCAAAATGAATGGTAGTGATATTTCTGCGCAACCCAATCATATATAATTTTACTTCTCCTTCCTTGAATTATCATAAAGTTCTTTTTCCTCGCTGGCCACCTCGTCACTCCCATCGGTCACTTCGCGTGACGGTCGACGACGCGTCGATATAATATATCGCACCAACAGTCTGGTACGGAAAGAAAGCAGCGAATGTAACGTTCCTGCCGTAGATTTTCTTCGACACTGGACGCTTAAAGGCCAACTGCACTCAAAATTTTTTTTTGTCCAAATAAGTAGTGTATGCTCTTAAAATCACCATTGCGAAATCCTTAGCTTCGTAATCACAAAGAGCGCTAGGTAGCACCGTTCAAAGTACCTCCCAGCAGACGACGTTTGCACCTGGCGGAGAGTCGCCGTAACAAGTTCCGAGCGGCCTGTGAAGGAGGTTGGGGAACCTGTCCCGTGAAGCTCGCGCTTCTCCGGTGACTTGCAGGGCGCTCCGCCGGGCGCAATGATGCGTTCGCCCGTGGTTTCTCTGCTACACTAGCGCGCTGTACCGGCGTGACCATCGAATGTTTAAACTAACCGCATAGGCAGTAATATCCCCCATTTTTCTCAACGCAAAAAAAAATGATTAGAAGCCTAAACCTATTCAGGCGCTTGCGAACGTGTTGGAGTTAGCAAAACTCTTTTTACTTGAAAATAATATTTTTACTCAAAGAAAAAAATAGCGCGAAAAGAGCACTTGCCTTACATTTGTCATTCCTATTGTATTTACCACAGAAAAAAAAAGATATATTATAAATTACTGACCACTTCCACTTTCGCGTCCAATATTGGCCTCATTTGGGCTGGCCAAACGCCACCCCTATCCTTTAGACATTTCCAAGAGTTTTACGACCCAAATAGAGTTCTTGTACACGTGGGTATAAACATTTGTGCGACCTTTGTCTCGCTAGCTAAGTGAACCAAAATCAGCCTTTCTCGTAGTAACAAATACACCCGCACAAATATTGGCCATCGTATTTGGGAAGTGCGAAAACTAAACTGCTCCTCTCCTAAACAATAGATTATATTTTTGTTCGATTCCCAAGTGAAGTATTTACTTTGAGCGTTAGATTTAGTTTATTTGAAAGTAAAACGTTTTCAGCAGTACCTGTCTCTGGTTAAAGTAGAAAACAGCGGTAGATAGGAAGTGTTTTCATTTTTTAGTGCGTCATTTAGCTCTGGAGGCGGGCTTATAGTTTCAGATCCCTTTTATAATTCGATTCTCGATGTGCACACAGGGGAAAAAATACTGGGCCGATATTCACGAAGCTGTTTGTATGTAATGTATAGTAGAAATAGTGATTTATCTCCGCCCGCGTGCGATTTGTTCCCTTCAGAGAGGGCGACGTGATAGCCGAGGGGTCGGCTATAATAAAAACTGCTTTTCGATATCGTATACGAGCAAATAGCTTTGTAAATCAGGGTCCGTTTTTTACTTGCAATGCCAAAAATTGCCATGCCGGCAGTTATTATGATGGAAAAAAGTACTGTCGGGTGGTCTACTTCATCTCGATTGATAGCAACGGGATGCCGCAATTGCGCCCAACTCCATTATCATGGGCAAACGTTAGTGGAAGTTCTTCTGTGGAAATAAAAAAGCGAAACGCGGCGCTACCACGTGCATTTGAAGGCGGCTCTGAGCGGCCGCCGGCTCTGACGCGGTCGCTTCCGTTCCCTCACGTACGTCACGTCCGGCCGCCGCTATGGCCGCCTTTTCTATTCAGTTTTGGTTCTGAAAACGCGAATGTCGCGAGCCGTTTTCGTCGCGCGCGTTGATGTTTGAAGCGCAATATTTTGCATTTCGCAACCTTTTTATATGAACTGTTAGGTGACATTATTTTTACGTTGTCGAAAATTTGAGTGCAGTTGGCCTTTAAGGTCTCTGTCGTGGCGCCTCAACGTGCGGGCCTTCGTTACTGTTATTAGCGCACGTGTCAACTGCCACTTGACACCACGAAAGCCAAATCGCCGAGCGTCACGCTCTTCTATCATGCCTTATCGACAAACGTATGAGTGATGAACTGTCTCCGAGTATTTTCTATTACAGCCCCATGCGAGACGGCTGCAAGCGCAGTCGGAAGTTACGGCGACGACTCTTTAGGGCGAGGATACCACTCCTCCCCCTTGTTCACTCCCGTTTCGCAGTGCCTCCGAAGTAGCGTAATATGAGCGAAATGGCTGAAGCGAAATCCGGTCTGAATGGGTTCCAAGCAGCGGGAGGTCCGAGTGAAGGGACGCCGTGCCAGCTTTTAACGACAATTCTCAATGTGTTCAGAGTGGCGGACGTGCATGTGTGTGCTGCAGGGTACGGTCTTGTCCCCTCTCCTTTTCACGGGTGGTTTACGTCATAGCCGTTGCGAGCCTTGATCATGCAGAAGAAAGCGTACACGTCCGAAAGCCCATTCAAGCTCGCACTCCCTTCCGGGGTATTGCGCGCAGTGTAGGATTTATATTCGTGTCATTATTTTTGACGCAACAATACACTTCCGCAGTTCCATGGTTCAGCTTGAGCACAATAAACTCCAGTTACCAATCTATCGCAATGTGTTGCCAGCAAAGTAAAGTCGGCGAATGACATCAACGGGAATGAAGTTTAAAGGGACCCTGTAACACTTTCGATAAGCGCTTTCACTCCTTCCTTCGCGTTTGGAACCACTGCAGACCCAGTCGAAAAACACAACAGGAATTTCTGTCGCACAATAGAAATTTCTGTCGCAAGACAGGGATTTCAGTTGGGACTACAGGATGGTCTGTCGTGCGACAGGAATTTCTGTAGTACAACTACAGGAAATCTGTCGTACGACAGGCATTTCTGTCGCACGACAGGAATTTCTGTTGGGACTAAAGGATGGTCAGTCATGCGACAGGAATGTCTGTAGTACAACTACAGAAAATCTGCCGTACGACAGGAATTTCTATTTTACAACAGGAATTTCTGTTGGGAATGCAGGATGGTCTGTTGTGAGACAGAATGTCTGTCGTACGACAGAAATTTATGTAGTACAACACACATATCTATCATGCGACAGACATTGTTTAGCCCCACAACAAAAACATTTGTAGTAGAACTACAAAATGTCTGTCGCATGAGACATTTCTGTTGTACTACAGAAACTTCTGTTGTGCAACACACTGTAGACACTAGATAAATTTCTGTTGCACCACAGACTGTCCTTCAGCCACTACGACTGGATTCTGGAATTACTATTATTGTCTGCCATGCGACCGAACATTTTGTAGTCCCTGCAGATTTTTATAGTCTGAAAGAGAATGTTAGATTCATTGCAAAAGTGTCACATGACAGACCGTTTAGTATTGCTACCAAATCTCTTGCTTACCCTTTCGGAAAACCCCGCGTTTTCCAGCATTAGGAGAGGGATGAAATACGCCGGAAAGAACGGAATACACTGGAAAACGCAGAGCTGGACAACATCAACGCGGGGACCGCATTTTCCATCGAGAGAGCGATGGAATACGCTTGAGACAACAGAAAACATTGGAAAACGCCGCGCTGAACGACATCAACGCGGGGTGGTTGCTGGAGAGCTCCGAATAACACGGGCATTGCCTTTGAGGACAGAGCTTCAGACAGGGCGAACGGGTTAGCACGAACAGGATAGTACGGGATAGTGTGGTACCGCTGCTTGGCTGGACACGGGAATGCCGCGCGCCGCTTAAGGGGTGGACTGGTTGTATTCCAGCGCGTGATCGACGCAGATGCTCCGAAAATTAGTGTTTGCGGCGCGTGCGGGGCCGCAAATTCCCACTTTTTTAGCGTGCGCTGCACCAAAACAATGTTGCGTGCGAGTGACGGTCATCTCGTTGAATTGCATCGCAAGCGTCTGTTGTAATGAACGTTTGTTGCATGACTGGTATTAGCATTCCGGCCGTGTTTGAAAAAAACCTTCGTTACAAATTTGCAATTAACAAAGCAACTTAGCACAAATCACTGTAATGTTGTAACATGTAGACGTAGCCCCATACCCAAAGAAATGGATACATAAAGAACTTCTCAAATTCCTTTGGTTCTTTGAGGGAATTGCAATTGCATATATTGTACGGTGGACAATCTTTGATAAAAGAATGAGGCAATAAGGGTAGCCCGTCGGCAAAGCGGACGCATAAAGGACAAGCAAGACGTGCTTTTTGAACATTCTGATACGTATTTCTGGGTGTCTTTCAGAACCCCATTGTTTCAATCTGCGTGCTGTTGTTTTATTTTTTTCTAACGTTAATTGAAAAGTAGAAAAAACACCCGGGGGTCTCTTGCTAGTGCATCAGACCCCCTTAGGGGTAGCGATAAGTTAAGGTTCACGACGGGTATGGGTGGGAAATAGCAAGAGAAAAATAGTGAGTTGGGATATGAAATACAGGAGAGTGTCCCACACTACCTTCGCTAAATTAGGTGGGTAGGAGGGACGCAGGAGATCATTTAAGGAATTTGGTCATAAGTTAGCGGGAAGGGTGTCTAGGAGAACCTGTCTTCCAGTTTGAAAGCTAGGGCATGTCCAAAGAATGCGTTCAGATAGTCATCGCCGGCACGAAGTGGCACTGCGTGATTTCCTCGTCGTATATTAGATACGCCTTCCATTTCTTCTTTGTTTTTGTTGCTTTTTTTGTTTCTATCGAAAAGCCGTTATTGCTGCAAATGAAGGCAAAAACTGGCCTTTTCGCCCTTCACCACCAAGCTCCCTGGATCTCGTCCTATTGGTGGCTCAGTGGCTAAGGCGTTGGGCTGCTGAGTACGAGGATGCGGGTTCGATTCCCGGCCGTGGCGGCCGCTTTTCTGATGGAGGCGAAAGGCAAATTGCCCAGTCTTAGTATCATCAAACCCTGCCGTAACCGGCATGTAGTAAGTGAAACGATCCTGGCCAATCCCCCAAGTGGGTATGCGCCACAAACTGCGCAGGAGGCCGCCTGGTTCTTGCTGCAGCAGGAAACTAAACATCCCCCTCGCGAGGGGCACGATCAAATGCAGAGCATTTCCGGGGGCGCACGACGTTAATTAGTTTGCGTTACGTTAATGTTGTTGCACTTGTTGCTGTTGGTTGTTGTATTGTAATTAAATGAGGAGACGTAATTACGTTGTCACGTGACATCATTTATTAGCAGGTGGGTATGACATCATTTATTAGCAGGTGGGTATGATTATTGTGGCACAGTGGGAAGAGCACCATGTGCCTCGCGTTCCGCCCACAGGTAGTGAATGCGTTGTATCAGCAGCTTCTTGACGTAGTTTGAATGAGTCAAGGATACAAGGCGCGTTCGTAGCCCTCCATTCTGTGTCAGCTTTGAGGCGCAGTGGGTAGAGCCCCATGTACCTTGCGTTCCGCCCGCAGGGTCGTGGGATCGAAACCAGGCGCCGGTAACTATTATTTTTTTATATAGTGAAGGGGGGGGGGGTGCGAACGACGATGGACAACTAGAACGGGTGACATCGTGAGTTACAGAAATGCTCTGCATTTAAAACCGGCCAACAGCCTCTACATGGTCTTAGTGACGTAATTCGGGCCGTCCAAGAACGTCATCACCGGGGAAGAGGAAAAAATCTTTTAGGCGAATTTACAAGTTGCCTGATGGGCATAGAGCAGTAAGTTTTGGCGTAGATACCTTGCGACCCCCTAATCTAAGTACTGGATGTGTTATGTGACTACTTCCGGCAAGCCTTTAACATTTCAAAAAAAAGTTGGAATGAGTGTTTCAGGGTCCCTTTAACAAAAAAAAGTGATCTCGCTGTGGCAGTGCGCTACGTCACGTTTCCATTTCGAGTTTCCACAGCCCAGACCCAACTTTTCAGTGAAAATTTGTACTGCACGCCATTATTCACCGAAATTTCATTATTAGCTGCATGAATTTGTCTATTCAGTGCACTGAGGGGACGCGAAACTGCAGGATTTTCTCAAGGGGTTTAATTGATGCGGTATGGAAAGTAGATTCTGTAATTACGATTTCGTTGGCAGAAAACTCCAGAGTTTGCCAACATTTTGATATTTCATTGATGCAATTAGGTAATATTCATTGAGTGCCTGCCTGCCGCATAATCAAATAGGTACCCCTACTTTTCGGTCTAAGTTTAAATAAAAAAATGCATATTTCGTCCTTGCAAATACGTGAACCTACATGCATAACTCCGTCAGTAAAAATTAAGCGATCAATTTTCAATAAATATCACGTACTTTAACAAAACCACGTTCTTCAACAAGAAGGTGATCCTTCTTGTAAAACTACATCTCTCCGGAGAAGTGTAAACGAAGCTTTAAAATATACACAATGTGTGTGTAACTTCACTGAAGGGATAAATGATGCCATTTTCGAAATGATATCGTGACTCAAGGCCACTGCACACCCTTCGGTGAACACCAGCCGGATTGTCCACCGCGTTCGCACGGTTGAGAAACAACCCACATGGAAGGGAAGAATGGAACAACGGACTGCCGAGTTGGAGGAAGGAAGGCGGGAAGGGAAGTGAGGCATGGGAGAGGGAGAATGTCAGGGAGATTAAGTGTGATGGATCGATGGACGAGTCTACAAATTCCTCCTCCCTTCCACTCTTCAGGCTTCCATGCCGTCTCGATTCTCCATTCCTGCACTTTCACGCATCTTTTGAGAGAGCGGTTTCTTCCTTTTGTAATGTTTTCGGCCTAGATACCGGTATTGCCTGCCGGTGAAGCGATATAGGCTCCCGCCATTGTGATCTTTCCCGTTTAGACTACACTACACCTTTTCGCCTGTTTGAATTTGGCATCCGCTAGGATTGCCCATCCTTTTTGGCCTTAGCCGATGGTATAGCGCGGTCCCCTAGATTTCTCGCGGAGCAAAGTCGTACGCAAATGCCTTACTGTGCTCGCTTGGTCTTTTTGTTCACGCTTCGCTGCCTTTGCCCTCTGAACCAACACTCCCTAGGTGTAGGAGAAAAGCCTCTGCGGTTGCCATCTACTACCAGTTATTTCTGGACGTCATTGGTAAGTTCCATGTATATGTCGGTCTTTTTTGTCTCACCAAAGCAGACAAGTCAAAATGAGCTGTTCTTCATTTGGCCGTAATGACGCCGTGCGGAGGTTTTCTTATGATGTCGATGGCATTGACATTAGCAAGCCTTTCGGGACAGACCTTAGGTGGGCTTTGCAAAAAAAATAGGCAGCTTCCTACGTCTATATGCAAGTGCTCAATAATGTGCCTGCTATGGACACCTATGGATCGGCGCTGATATGTTCTCGGAAAGTTATGGCTGGTAAATCTAGAGGAAGCTGAACTTTTCAACTGGTGTGCATCGTCGGTAAAGCACTATGAAATAAAAAATTTCGTATTAGCTTAGCCGGTGTTCTTGAAATACCCCTTTCTTCCCGCCTTATGTATGTATCTGACGAGTTTCCAAAGACACCATTTTACACATTTTCCTCCCCTTTTGGCCTATAAACCGAAAAACCTATCACATAATTTTACACTTAGGTGTTTAGTAATCACCGGCAAAATAAGGTGTTTATGTCGAAGCGAATTAGAGAAACGCGATATTTTTAATAGTACTTTTCAGCGAAAAAAAAATGGCCATCGCTAAACCATCAGTAAAAAATGTGGCTGGCGATTAAAATACTCACTAATGCGAAATTTTTGCCCATCTAAACTGAGTTTTAAGAAGCGAACACACATCGTAGCTGAGACCACACTCACTCGGGTGTTCTCTCGACGGCAACTACGGTGAGCCTTTGCGTAGGTGGCGCAAAGTGCGTCTCAGGAAGGGACCGCGAACTGCGTTTTAGCAAGTGAACGCACATCATCGTCATGCGCACGCCTCTCGCTCCCCCTTTTTCCAAGCGTAGCACAGATCAGCGTACCGTGCGGGCCCAGCCTCAAGAGGTAAACAAGAACAAAATAAATGGTTCACAAAAGGTTACAGCGAGAGACCACCGCTGTGCAAATGCGTATGTAAGCGAGTTCCAGATAACTCATTCTCTTTCTGCCATGGATGAAAACAAACGTAAGGCGCGGCATGCGGCGGCTGAACGTCTATGCAGACAACATGCTATCCCGGAGGCGAGAGCTCGAGAAGAGGCGGAAGAATGGCGAAAACGCCCAGCGGACCCGGAGTTGAGTGCTCGGGAACCAGCGGCTAGACGGCATCACCGACGACAAGATACCCGGAGTATATACTGTACACACGCGTTGCCACTCATTTACATGCGCGAATGGGCACTGTCACGTCGCGATTTACGATAGGAACGGTCCCCAGTGCTTCGCGCATTTGTCATGACTCACTTCGTGGAGATGCGTGAATTTTGTTTATTTAAAGCCACTACGCCTGCCGCGGACGCTCGGCGGTCGCCACGAGGCACGCTCTCGCCAGCGCTAGCTAATTTCTTGGTATTTTTGTCCCGCAACGGTGGACTTGCGGCTGATAAAACAGCTCCTCAGTCAAAAACAAACGTTATCCGATGCGATTTTAACACAAGTCTCCCCAGTAGGAGACGCACGCTCCCGTACGTTGCCTACGAGTGAACAAGAGGTGTTGCCGCTGTTGTCCAATTCTGTTCTGAACGACGGCTGCTTGGGTAATTGACCAGGAATCGTTAGATTTGTGCGAATAATATTGCCCACGCCACAAAATTAACGAAACTAGGAATTGGAAACGTAGAATTTGAGAATATTGCGTGACGCGTAACAGCTAAACATGATGGCACGTGCGTAGAACAGCTGCCCATCAGCCACGCAGATCCGAAACAGCGCTTGAGACATGACGGCGAGGAAGAGGGGACAAAAGATGGTGCAGCCGTAACTTTATCTCTTCGATAATTTTATCACCCTCTTCCTCGTCGTCATGTGTCAAGCGCTGTTTAGGGTGGACGGATACCAACTAGCCCAGCTGTCGATTCTGTTGAGGCACACTGAACCCAATTATAGGAAATCTGTGGCGTCTGCCAGTGTGCTTTCTGACTTAAGTCGCGTCTTGAGGCGAAGAAATGAAAACGAAGAAAGACATGCCAATGCGATGCAGCAGTCAAAGTGTTGTTAAAGGGCCCACTACACTTTCGCCTTCAAAGCACGTAAGTGAACTTCAGAACGGATTTTCAAAATTTCCCTATGTGCGAAGAGAACAAAAGAGTGTAACATTCCTTTCAGGGATACACTCTGAAGGTGTGGTTGAGATATCGTCTCTGAATGTGCCGATATAATCTGTCGATCTAAAAGTAAATTCCACTGTTGATTAGCTTTTTCCATCGTTTACCCATTAATAAATCCCCCTTGTTGGCTAGAAGCCAACCGCCCCAAAAGGAAACATTAGCTAACCGCCCCATCCAAAAGACCTGGGCTACCATAGGGAAAGCAAGAAAAGAAATTCAGTTTCCTCTTCATAGAGTAATCACGGCCACCAGATTACTCTTTCGCTGACCCGTACAATCACTCGTATTTACCCGCACCGAAGTGTTTTTTCTAACAAAATTCGTGGTTCTACGATTATAAGGTACGCATTTTTAACTAATCAGTCAAATCTCAAGTCATGGCCAATACCCCTGAGTGGTTATGCGCACTTACCCTAAGAAGAAGATGATGATAGCAGATAGGAAGAGCAGTAGGAAGAAAAATAGATTAATTGGCTGTACATATCCTTCAACAAAGGGGTCGTGTATGGGGTGAGATGTCCAGGTACTCTACTTCAAAAGTCAGGCGTTCTATGCCTCACTGAAGCGACGATGGCCAGAAACGCATTAAAAGGAAGCCAACTTTCTGTAACGATGTTGATGATTGTGGGGATGTGAAGGATGGTTGAAACGCGAACATTTTTCTGTGGACGTCTGTGTGCTTCCTGCGTTAGAAGATGACGTTGAAGACCGGTTGTTGACTTACCCAGGCATCTGGAATGCCAGAACGCAATATTTCCGAAGCACGGAGCTCCATACTGCGGGACCCTCAGATCTGAAGCTTCGACTATGGGGACCCTAGCACCTGTATCTTGGTTTTTTACGTGAAATGGATGCATTGATACGTTGTGGGATCTTTAAAAACCGTCTTTTATGCCCTAGGGCAATCTCTCGCAAGAAAATAACGGCAATACCTTGAAAGTCAAAAGTCCAAAATCCAAATCGTTACGCTCAACACGCACTGCAGAAAATCCAACTTCCACAACGGGTTTTCGCAAGCGCACATGCAGCGCCTCCAGAACGAAACAAAACGCCTCCTGTAGTAGGAATCCAACCTGGGTCCCTCTCGTCTTAAAGCCGACATGCATCAGACGGCACAATTCCGGCATTTTAGTTTTTTACATGGTAACCAGAGAAATGTGGTTCGAAGCAGTTTGAATTTCTGACTATGACTCAGGTTGTGTTTGAGAAAGTTTAGCCTTTTTAACCATCTCTCTCTTTTTCTTAAGCGGACTTCATTTTTTTCTTTATGCTCAAGTCAACATTTGCACCGAGATTTTTGGCCTGACTGCTGTGACTAAGATTGTCGCAACAGCCACACATTCGGTAATTTCGGTGACCTGCAGGTCATCCGGCTGGGCCCCGATTAGAAGTCGCTTGTCCCGAGATTCCTTATTTACTTCAGGTTATATTATTCGCAGTGTCTGGAGGGGGACATGCGATGGCGCTTTGGCTTAGTGCTTCTTCAACGGTAATAGTGCTGCCCAACAACATTCCGACGTTTAAGATTTGGCCAGCACAGGTCTCAGTGTCGGCTGCTGTGGTGTGGAGCTTCCGTTTTGCTTCCTGGCACCAAGGAGGGAAGTTCGAGCTCTGCTCGTCCCAGCTTTAGCTTGTTTTTCTTTGGGAAAGTTTTATATTTATGACATAAGCGCTTCAAATTACTGCATCTGGTTTCTTATGTTATGTTTTGTTAGGCTGATTGATCATGTGGTTTAACGCACAGGTGCTACGCAGGGTATGAGGCACGATGTAGTAGTGGAGAGCTCCGAATTAATTTTGTCCGCCAGAAGATGCTTAACGTCAGCCGGCATCTCCAAACCACATGTGATTTTCTTTTCCCCTCCATCAGAAAAGCGGCCGCTGTGGTCGAGAATGGAACCCACAACCTTGCACTCAGCAGCACCACAGCTTGGCCAATGAGCTACGGTAACGAGCGATGGGACACTTTGCTAACCAGCCCCTCCTTGGAAGAATAGCTCGTCCTGATCTCCAGGGGCCGGCAGCCGCGGAAGCATATGGGTCCCATGAAGAGGGAACCACCCCATCCGGCATGTAGTTGCAGCAATTATGTGCGGCTAAATAAAGTTGTTCTCTCTCTCTCTCTCTCTCTCTCTCTCTCTGGCGGGTTATGTTTTGTTAGGTGAGGTTATGTTACCTTATTTCATTGAGAAAGTAGCAGTGGTGCACGCAACATTTCTTTACGAAACGTAGTGGACGACTCTATAGTGAAGTGCTTATAGCAACCTCGAACGGCACCCAAAACACAAGTTATATTTATTCTCTAGTCGTAGACCACGGGTATTTATATCTAGCGTACCCCTGGCCAATCACCAAGTCGGGTATGATACACGTTCCGACCGCGCGAGCCAATCAGCACCAGTCACTGGAACAAGCTCCGTCATCGCCCAAGACGACCATCTTCAGTGCCCCAGCTTTGACAGCCCTCCCCGCCTGCACTAACCGCCATCGCGCCCATCCGACGCTTGCCAGAGATGGAAGATTTTCCTTCGGCACCAGGTACGCACCTTTCATTGTTACTATTTTGTGAATAGCTCAACTGCGCAGCTCCATTTACATGGTCGGGGTAACTGCGGCCTGAGCTGTGTGAAGCGAAACGCCAGATGGCATTCCGCCGTCTGCTTGGATACCAACTGTAAAAACGATAAAAATTAGTGGCTCGTGGCGCTATCACGCTAACCAAAGCTTGTGTAAAGGCTAGTTGGTACAGCCTCGAATGTAAAATTTGTACTAACGTATGGTTTGCATTCACCCTAGGGGAACCCAGAAAGTGGCAGAGGACATCTGAGTTCGCGTTTGAATATGCGAGACGCGACAGCTTTAGCTTCTTCGTCAAATTGGAGTTTTTGATTGGAGGTCGTGCATTCCCCATAGATTTCAAAGCTCTAGCTAGTCGGGGTTATTGCTTACGTGGCTTCGAGAAAAGCACACACCCACCGCACGAAAAGCCAGTTAGTAGTTCTTTCGACCGCGGTTACACGTGACGTGGCGTTCGCGAAGCACGAACATCGAAATTATCCTTTTTTACCTTGTTGAGCAAAGGGCCACCTTTTCCTGCGTTTTTCAATGACGGATATTGGCTGTCTGATTATTGAGCGTTTTCTCAGCGGCCCCCAATGCAAGTCCGTTTCATGCTCGCGCCGCGAAGGCCATCACTTCGGTCATCAGAGGAGACGCAAAACGATGGTTCATAGGCATGTCTCCTCCTACTAACACTCCTTTTGGCGCTGTAACTTGTTCCAGCTACACGCGGGGACTCGCCATTGGCTGCTGTGTCGCCTTCCGGAGACACTTGATTAAGCTAGTGGGCATGACAGCGGCGGACGCATAGCGCCCGCGAAAAATTGTCCACTGAGGCTAGTTACGCTCTCGCGCCAAAAACTGATACCTCTCTTTTTCACAAGCATTTGAATGCACCTTCAACCGCCAACCATTGTCGAAGCAATGTCGCATCAGTATTTTGGAACCCGGGAAAAGCCGACCGAGGCGTTAAACTGTATTTTGGGCTGTTCACCATATGAAAGGAGGCATGCGGCGCCTAAACTCTCAGCCAAATAAATTGTAAGGGGACTGGCCTTCGGTTTGTGTGACTTGCACGGTAGCTTGGAGTGAAACCTGTATGACAGAGCTCGGAAAAAACAGCTACACCGAGTAAAAAATAGAGATGCTTCGACTAGGGTTGAAAGGTTGTAGAAATAGCACGGTTGGTGGCACTGAACATTTGTTTCCTAACTTGCCGCTAAATGTTCTCTATGAGTGGTAAGCAGGGAGCGTTTCGTACACGGCCCTTCACATTCATCCCAAAGAAAGCGCTAAAACACGCGGCCAAGTCCAAAGCCAATGCCCACGCTACGAACTCAAAGGAGTCGCTGTGCGCCAGTAATGCTATCGTAGCTCAATCGGCAAGACACCGGGTTTCATACCGGGAGGGACGTTCCGTCCAAACCTACCATGGGAAGGACTTTTTTCCCAACTCCGTACCATTCAGGCCTTTGGGGTAGCGCAATGATTACGTTGCCGTTTTCAAGGCTTAAAGGTTAGGGGCCCGATTCCTGGGACCTCCCTAACCACATTTGTTTCTTGAGGCTAAGAGGTTTTTTTAGGTGCGACAGACCAGCAAAGCTAAGCCTAAACAGTTTTGCTGCTAAAAATTCGCTGGGTGCTTTTACTTTCTCACAGTACGTCCTCCGGTACCCAGGCCAAATAATGGCAGTTTTTACCCTTCTTCCTGTGGCGGCACTAATAATATAGCCCAACAACGGAGGAGACGACTGTGGGTGATTGCGAAAATTTTTTGTCTCCGCTTTGAAGCCGACGAAAAGTACACGAAAAATATTTATCTAGAAATAGTCGCAGAACCCCCGTACTTTCTTCCGGGTTCCAAGGAGCGGAAGCTGACCACATGAAGATGCTTTGAAGAAATACAGTACCCCTCTGTCGAAACGCCAACGGAGGGTGAACGCGAAGTTTTCCTGAATAAAGTCAAGCACCAAACGAACCAACCCAAATGCGAGCGATCTCCCACTAAACCACCTGCCCACACACTTTAGGTATATAATAAATATTTCAATGGCTTTCCCTACCGCTCAACTATCGTCGTCGTTGTGCCGAGGGGTGCATATTTTTTCTGCGTCTTTTTGCACGTCCGTGAACTCTCTTTAAAATCGAATTGCTTTCGACTGGGCTTGAATGGCTGAACGGGGTAGACGTCGGCTTCATACCGCGAGGGACCTACGTTCGATTCTAGTTACCCGAAGCGTTTTAATTGTTCTTCTCTTCCCCCACGAGCGTCATCATCGTCAGAGAAAGTCGGCTTTGCTGCAGTGCGTTTTGCGGGGAGTACAGACACCAGTGAGAAGCTGACAGCTTCGCTGTATAAAAAATTAAGCAGTGCAGTCGGGAGTCGTAAGTTGATGCGAGCCTAGCACTATACCTGTTCCAACTGGCTGCGCAACTCTGTGAAAAGAATTGGAAGTTAAAAGTAAGAAACCGGCCTTTGACAAGCCCGCTTAACAGCAGAATTTCCGGTACCTGACTCATATTACAAAGGTCGTTTTGAAGCCTTACTCAGCTCAAATCGTGAATATTGTCTGATAGTTCCTTTCAAGCTCACATTCAGAAAAGTCGTTGGCATCGACAGAATTAGTAGAAAATGTTTTTTAAAGTAGCCGGCAATTTTTCTCACCAAGAATTGGCGATATTTTAATAACCATCAGTGCTAGAACTCTGGGTCCTCCAACTGCGGCGCAATGCTCGGAGAGCGGAGAGACACGACTGAATAGGATGGTATTTTAATGGGAGATGCAGAATGAAATAATTGGGTTTAGCATCGCAGGCAACAAGGCTTTAGGAAAAGCAGGGGTAACATTCAGTGCATATTGAAGCGCCTTTTCATGCGATACGACGTATCTTTGTAACCTTTATCAGTCCTTCAAATAACTCACCTTCTTTTAATAGAGAACACCGAAGTTGATGTCCCCGAGGTTGCTGGTAAGTACATATACACCTTATGAGCTTGAACTTGAAGTAATTGGAGCAAACATCTCAAACTAAAGTTCATGCTCAAATTTAAACCCCGCATTGGCAACGGACCTTATTACCTATGGCGTAATTACCCTTACTCCTGATGTCCGAGAATTGCCAGCTTAAACCAATTTTTTGTATTGCCAACGTATGATGAATTCAACGCCATGGTTTCTCTGTCCTTCCATGTTTCTCTTCTGTTCTCTAAATTTCTTCTTCCGTTTTATTGCTTTCATTCGCTGTCCTTGACGTTGACGGATCATTTGTACCCCTTCCCCTCATCTAAGGCCCCTCACTTACAGAAGCCTCGATGAAATTGACTCGAGAAATGAAAGATGACTGCACAGACAGACAGACAGACAGACAGACAGACAGACAGACAGACAGACAGACAGACAGACAGACAGACAGACAGACAGAAGACAGACAGACAGACAATGATCTCTTTCATAAGAATCAGTAAAACGCGAAAGTGAGATGTGAATTCACAGGACCAGTTGAATGTTTATTCTGCACCAATGTGAACTTGCACATCGATATGAACTTGTTGATAAGTCTTATCAACATTACACA
Organism: Haemaphysalis longicornis; assembly: GCF_048455015.1. Lineage (NCBI taxonomy): Eukaryota > Metazoa > Arthropoda > Arachnida > Ixodida > Ixodidae > Haemaphysalis > Haemaphysalis longicornis. The sequence goes on from NW_027526385.1 coordinate 93,940,473, forward strand.
CTGGTTTGCACGCGCCGGAGCACTGCGTAAACCCGAATGAAACCACACGTGCTCACGAATCCTGCGAACGGAACCGAACTGGTTGCCAGCGAATCTTTTGAGTGAATTCACGGTCCGCTGCAAAAAAAGGAGCCTGATTTGCGGGCTGACTTGTCGGTGTGCGTTGCGAGCGATGACCTTCCGGCGTGTCGCTTTCGCAATTATGCGACCACTGCGTCCCTTCCCCGTGGAGTGTACGGCAGACGGTTGCGTTGCGACGAGCTCAGCTGGCGCCAACTGTCGGCGCTCATTAGCATCGTCATGCGCTACTCCACTTTACCTCGATTAGAGTGGAGCACTATCGAAAAAGAGGAGGTTATAGAAAAGATACATGGCGCGTTCATACGGCTGTCTGCACTTCAGCTCGTAGAGGTGTCGGTAAATCGCCTGGTACCTCCCATTGCAGCAACCGAGCACCCGGCTGAAAACCTGGAGCAGCCGCGGTTTTCTGGCGATGACAATAAACATGATGGATATGACGTCAGTCAGACCTTGGTGGATCCCGGCATAAAACACTGTCGTGTTAAAATAAATGAATACAAAATAAATGAATAATTGAACACATTATTACATAGAAATAACTGAATGAATTTGGAAACCTCGCAGTAGAAATTGTCGATTAAATGCCGAAGATTTAACACTTTTAACACAATTTAACACTCCAAGCCACACTTAAGGTGACTGCCCTGCTGCACGCACATGCATTGCTGGGAAGACACTCTTCCCTTTGCCAGGGTGGACGGGAGACGTTCCAGAAGCCGGACTTTCGGAGGGCAAAACATGTGCAGAACATAAGTGCTTTTGTTTTTTTTTATTTCCAATAGAAACCAAGTCTTTCGTGCGGGTTTGCTAAGTGTACTAAAGGGAACGGCTACTCTTTAGAGGCACACGCCAGGGGACAATATTTCCCCATAAGAACTATCGGTCCCTCTTTGCCAAATCATCTGCTGGTGTGTAATACGCTTTCGAGTTTTCTTCAACCACACGCCCTAAGGGCAGTGGCCGCAATAAGTAACACTACTGCAACTGATACATTACCGACAATGCCAATAAATTCAACCGGGTTTACTTCCCCAAAGAACGTCAGGCGCCTCTTCAGCATCCTGCTGGTATTGTAAAGCTTCTAAAACATTTCCGATTTCAGGTGGCCGAATCCTAGCAGTCAAAAACGCAATCCCTAATTATGGTTTGTAAAAGTACAAGCACGAACAAAACAGCCACGAATTTAACTGTAACCGTGACTACTCATAAATGCTGTTGCTGTGGGAAAATTATTGCTAGAATTTGTCGCAATTGATGCATGACCCGAACTGAACAACTTGCATTTTGTGTAAATCTGTTTTGTACAAACCTAGTTCAACTGTTCAGACTTATCGCTTGAATATGTAAATAGTAACCCCCCTTTCTTTACGTCCTTCCAGGACCCATCGCTGACGAGTAAGCATGACCATGCAGAGCACTGTAACAAAATTAATTTCTGTTTAACTGCAAAAGAGTGTGGCCATACGCAGTCTTGTTAAATACCGTAAAAACGATTACAATATTAAAACAACCTCGAAAGAAATTGTATATGACAAATCCATCCTAGGCACGTCCAAGTGGTCAGTGCTTCCGAAGCCTTGTGCGATGTCCGTAAACAGTAAAGTTCAACATGCAAATTTATTTCAAAGACATCTAAACACTTTGGGGACGTTATAATGCCGCGAAAAATGTTACCAGTGCCATGCGACATGTCATTAGTTATTTTAAGCAATAAAAACCAGACTGTGCACTAATTCATATTAATTTTTGGTAGTTTACAAAAGTATCACTGAACAAAATATTTTCAAAAAATCAGCCCTAACTAGCTACGCGTTATAATATTTTGTTAAGGGACCTAACATCTCTGTTTTACAAACACTCTACCACCGCACGAGCATTTTTACAGGCGAAGCTGATGGTATTGCGATGGGCGAAGGACGAAAAATATGCTACAAAAACTTCACTCTGTTATATACACAATTTGTATGGGTGCATTGATAACTCTGGCTCACGCATGTACTCTTAACAATTCCGTGTTCACCTCTCTCCTAAACAATTTATCACGTCAGCATACAGTACTCTGTTGAGCTCTAGCATACTCTGTAGAACTTTAATGCATAGTCTCCTTGGTTCCCGGCCATTTCAGAATAGTTGGAAGTCAGCTTTCTGAAAGAGAAGCAGCTGACTGACGCTATGCCTAATTAAGGGCGCTTTCATGAGTCCCTTGCTCAGACCTCAAACCAGCAGTTAAAATAAGTCGCTTACTCTTACATCAACACTTCAATATCCAAACCAAGCAAAAAATAATTTCATTAAGCCAAACATAAGCACGGAAATGAAAGCAAGAACACACAGATCCTGAGAAGCCGCAATTTGCTTTTTTACGAATGGAGCACACAAGCAGCACCCATGGAAACCTTCTGAATGAAACATCATGGCCAACTCTGGCCAGGTGCAGAGCGGAGCCCTTTCGGCTCTCCATGTGCTAAGAACACTGCTGGAAACAAAAAAGACAATGGCATTTCGCTTCCCCCTCCTCCCCTAAAAACCTCCCCCCTTCCCGAGTCCACACTTTTCTTCAGTCAGCTTCGAAAGAGTGTCAGGTCATCCAGATGAAGTTGATTAAAAAAAATTGGCCGCATATCTACTCCTTTCGTTTCAAATATCGTCAAAAGACGATAGTCTTTATGACTTTTGCCAAGTAAATTCCTCCCTTCGCTTTCCCGCTCACCTCTCATGTTCCTCTTGCGCCGCGCTCCTCCCAAGGTGAAGACGCCGAAGGTTTGGTTAAATCGTTTTAAATTTCCCGCGTTCTACTGCTCCAAACCGGGTGTCTCGATGCCAACGCTGCCGTACGGCGAAGACGCGCGTGAATCGAGGCGCCCTACTCCAACGTTTATAGAACCGCGTTTCCCTTCACCACATGCGTTGCAAGCAGAACGTGGAACCTATCTAGTGGAACCTTTCGTAACTGTTGCCGGTTGATTTCTTAAAATGGCGCCAGAAGCTATAGTGGCGCGGTCGGCAGCAGGCAACGGAGGAGTGAATTTTTTTTCTGCAGTTGATGAAGTATTTAATTTCGCAAAAGTCAAGCATGTATGATTGTTTATAAAACAAACACTGCAAATATGACTTCTGTATTAATTTGTTGTCTTATATTTGCGTAATGTCTTGTTCTTCTTCAACAATGTTGACAAGTATGAATATTACACCGGACTTAGACGGGTTCGTTTAGCTGTAACTATATAAGACTATTGCGCAGGGATTGTTTTACTTTGGCCGGGTGGCTCAATCGAGTCACAGACGGACAGACGGACAGACAGACAGACAGACATACAGAGAGACCAAAATTTCTGGGTTTAAGTAGCCTAAGAAAAACTATCGTCTTTATTAACGGTTGTCTTTCTTTGGCCTCGTAAACGAAAACATTTTGGTCTCTCTGTATGTATTTCTGTCTGTCTGCCCCTCGATTCAGGAGCCTTGCCAAACGTAACATAATTATTGAATATTGGGAACTGAAAGCGCAAATGAGACACAGACAAAGAAAGGAGCGCTAATGGAAAGAACGCTTCCATTAGCGCTCGCCCTTTTGTCTCCTTTTTTAGTCTGTGTCTCATTTGCGCTTTCAGTTTCTACTATGCATCTCCAAGAAGCCCAAACCATGACACTTTTAGAATTCTTGAACGACAAGTGTATATATTTATATAAGGATAGGATTTCCAAACTCCGAAATCTACTGGCAATGTCCATACGTGTCAACATCATTGAGCCGAAAGAAAATTTTTGATATATTTTTCTAAAACAAAGGCATAATAAGTATTCGCAGTGGTACCTTTAGCGGGAACAATTGTTTGCTTGATTTTTGTGATGGCAAATAAAAATACCCCTTTAAAACGTTTTCTGACCTAAAATACAAAACTCTCTGGCGCGCAGTGCTTGCACACCTGTCGGCATTTTTATCAGTCTTACAGTGGCGGAATATTCCTGTGGATAGCGTGCCAGCAGTGGAACGGGGTTAATAATTTGACTGAAGCAACGCTACTTCCGTATACTGTATTGAAACAGGGGTCGGAAACCGAGGGAGTAGGAAAGTCGAGTTACATGAAGCAGTTACTTGAATCCCTGCAGGCGGCACCAGTGTACTTCGTTTCAGTGCGCTATTAAATCAGAAAACGTTGCCTACTAACTTTCCCACAGAGCGTGGAAGTCTCAGCATTTTACGGAAAGTGACACGTTTGCTTAGAATTTGCATTGCGTATTTCCACCACGCTGTCTGAATTTGGGAAGCGCACCCCTTGCAACCACAAGTATTTCAGAAATTTATACATCTAAGGTCGTCAGTGACTGACCCTCTTGAAGCGCAACTATTGGTGAGGGGGAAACTTCTGCAACAACAGGACAGCCTGTCAAGGCTGGGGATCTCGCGGATTTTCTACGACGGTTTCCTGCTCTGTTTGCTTTTTTTATGAACGTATTTAGACTGCTGCGGCCAAACGCGGTTGCTATTTCGTTTTGCAAGCGAGACGGCTGCAATAGGTGGCGGGTCCAGGTGGATCTCAGCTGTAGAAAAACAGTGAAGGGTGAAGATGAAAAGAAAGACCGCCCAGTCACGGATACATAAAAATACGTGGTCAATTTTTCCGCGGTGCTTTTTTTTTTTAAGCGGGATTCTCCAGAACCAAGAAAGGCAGAAGGCGTGGCTGAAACAGCGCTTGGCCATCACCTGAGGAAGAGCGTCTAATCACATTTGGGCCACCTCGCCATACTCTGGAGGTGCTTACGCCTCTCCATGAAGTGTTCTTGTGTTCTTTGCCCCGAGAATCAAGGGCGAACCACCACCTCTCTTGCTAGGGAAACGAAAACATGCGGCCCTTCCTGATTCGCTTGTACATGGCGTTGAATAGAACAACACAGAAACGATGTGGCGCACCTTGGGCCGTTGCTCCAACACTTGGCTCCCAAACCTTCCTTCGCAACATTGTAACTTGACGGTAGAGGCGAACCCGAATCATAACGGAACAGTTTTGCAGAAGGGAACAGTAGCTATCGCCTATAGGCGCGAAACCAGGAAAATATTCGGGAAGAGTCGAGCTGAAAATTCCTCTCGCACCGATTTTTTTGGGGCGGAAAACGCTCGGAACCCTCCTCTAGCTACCGCTCTGCCACGCACTACGCTCCCATACTTTAAGTCCGCTCAGCAGACACTACGGCTCAATCTTCCTTACTTGATTCCCTTCAAGACTCGGACTTAACAGTCTTCAAAGTAAAGTGTTTTTATACCTGTCTCATGCATGTATGCTTTGCGCACTAATGCGAATGGCTTTTTCCCCGTTCCGCAATGCCGAGTGATCTGAACGAAGCATGCAAGCCTCGCTAGAGGTTATAAAAGCTTCTACATATAAATACTTATGATCTTTGTGAAGACAATATAGGTTATTGCAATTTTGTATGGTCTGCCTGGAGGTCAGAGCGACTTCGAAAAAGAAATGTGAAAGCATTGAACCAAATAAACCTTGAATTCCTTTCGTAAAAAAACTTGAGAGAGGCGAAAAAGTTTTCTGACATTAACGCTGAATAATGAGTGCACCAAAACCTCTGTAAAGAGTGCGCTCAACCTTCGCTGAAAGTACAGCCTGCCAAATTTTACATGCGATGCATCTCATTCACTCGCCTTGTCCTTGCATCCATCCGGGGTTGTCGGCGTTGTCGGCGTCCACCCCTCCCCAATTCTCCTCGCCGCGCCAGCTGCGCTCTCCGCCACTCACCCTCTCTCCTCTCCGATAGCGAACACACTCTCGCGAGTGGCATTGAATTGGATTCGATTGGATTGGCTTGGCTTGGCTTGCATCGGATTGGATTAGATTGGCTTGGCTTGGATTGTATTGGATTTGGATTGGATTGGATAAAAGTGGATTGTGTTGCATTGTGCTGCGTCATAGCCGCGGCAGACGCACTGGCGCCGGCGCATGTGCAGTAGGCTCTCTTCTGCGGTCTCCTCTATTTCGGGCGCGCTGCGCATATAACCGGTGTGCCGCTCTCCGGCGGCCTTTCGGTCGACGGTTGCTCTCCGCTTGCGCTTTAACCACCTCAGCGTCACATCACATCAGGGTTCCCGCGAGGGGAGGTGGGCGGAATTTTTTTAACAGTACCGCGGGAGCGACAACCGACCGGCATGTTAGCGCCTTATCACGGTGTTCAGCAGCGAAATAGATGACCGTACGTGCACGCGCATAGGTCTGTCTGCAGTATAAGGGTCGTCTGCTACGCTGTTGCTTTGAGAGTGGTAACCCCCGGCCACTGCACCTAAATGACTCTTTGTGCCATACGCTGCTTAGCTACCTTTGGCGGTAGCGAAACGACCTTGCAAGAGAAGAAAAACAGGGGGTATGTCATCCTGAGAAGAACAGCGGAGTAGACGATGCTCCCACAAAAAAAGAATTCTATGCGAGTGCGCGTACCCTCGCCTATTTTGCCGGTGAACACCGTGACAAGGCACTGACATGCAGATCGGTCGTCGCTCTAGCTATATTATTAAAATTTGGGAGGTTTTACATCCAATTCAGCGTCAAACCTTCACACAAGTAATTCTTCATGAAAAAACAAACCCGTGAAAAGATTTTTCCTACAATAGGTCAACGCATCTACCAACAATTTTAACATACACCCACGCGTCTGTCTGCAATAAATGTAGTATACCTTTTTGCTCCTTCTTCATGTTGTTTGCGTGTATTTTCTTATATCGTACAGTTCCTTTTTCAAGGTTTTTGAAGTAACCATTTAGACACAAAGAACGCCCGATATATGCACGTGGCAGGTGTCCAGAGATATTATCAGATTATAGATTGAGCAAACCGTCAATAAAAAATGCTTGAATTTTTTGACAGGACACCCTTTTTCCCATTAACAAAGCCTTCGCTCTAAATTCGGTACCGACACCCGCGAAGGGTTCCGCAACGATACGTTTCAGGCAAAAATAAAAAAAACAGCTTTGGCGCTCAGTATTGCCATAACCTCCAGCGGGGAAATAGAGTGGCTTGGATGAAGTCTACCATCCCAATCAGCATACGGCACGAGGGTAAGCAAGGATGCGCTTGCGGGAATAACCACATTTTGGAAAGCCGAGCGCTTTTTCATCATAGCGCACAGACTCTTCGTTGCTATCATAATAGTGTGACACAATCCCTAAAGATATTTTGCGTAGACCGATCTTCGCCAACGCTCCGCCTGGGGTTGGGGTCGCATCCAACAGAGGTGCTTGGTTGGAAAGACGTAATGCAACACTTGCTCACTGTTTTACCTCTTCCCATTAGCTTTTCTGGATATAATCACTATGTCAACGAAGTGTACCGTTGAATTGCAGGGGGCTGAACGAGAACCGATGCACCACCGTGGTCGTAATCGCGTGTTTTGGCTTGTTCGTCATGGCTATTTTCGCCTTGTTCCTGGTTTGGATAGGTAAGCACACTGTGTACATCTGCGTATATTGCCAGGTCGGTTAACCGCAGCACTCGGAACACTCAGTGGCGTAAACCGAGAGAATAAAAAATACGACAGTGTTTCTTGGGCTACTCAAACGCGAAAATGTCTGTCTGTCTGTCTGTCTGTCTGTCTGTCTGTCTGTCTGTCTGTCTGTCTGTCTGTCTGTCTGTCCCTCCCTCCCTCCCTCCCTTGATTCGGCGGCCCAAACCAAAGTAAAAATGAATTCTTGAGTGAGGCGTTTATACAGGCATAACATACTCAACGTAAGAAATCCAGAAAGATGCTGCATATTTGTGAGCTATGTTCAGCAGAAATATATTATGATAATTTGAAGGAGGGCAATTCATAACAGGTGTTCTACGCGTTTTCTATTTTAATGGTAATGTGTGCTCAATTTTTTGGGGAGGGAAATTAAAGAAACACTCGTTGAAACAGTTTTTACTACGGAATGCATCGAGGGCGGGGCCGGAGCCTCGAGGCCGTGTATTGAACGCTATGTTGCAATAGTCCCAATGACGGCGCAGTAGTGCGAACGAACCAAAATCGAACAGCGGAGACCCCAAATGGGTGGACCGAGGCAGGAGGGTGGCGTGTAAGAGGTGGGCGGATGAGACGCCAGAGGTAGTAACGTGGAAACGGTGGAAGATGACCGTCGTCTCTCGAAGACGTTTGCCGCGAGGCGAGCAGATTGCATGAGCAATTTTTATACAGCCCTTGCATATGCCAATGACAAACGTGAGCTCTTTGAGTGTGACGTGACCTTTTGCATAGCCACCGTTCTCCCACAATCCAGTCCGGACATTCGGCCATAGCCCGAACCCTGCGTATTGGAGCCCGAATTATACCTTTGCAGTATTCCTTACGTGTCACTTCAACACCAAACGTTTGTCAGTTTTCTGAAAGTAAGAGAAATCAGGCATAACTTTTCTCCTATACATTCGCTTTTCTTTTGCGCCACACAGCAATGGAATTCCAGGTATTTCATAACCGTCATGGCAACATGTCCCAACCTTACCATGTCTGGATTGCGGCTAAAGGGGGCACTAAGGCAACATCGTTGTTTCACGTGAAAGAGCTAGCCTGTTGAAATTTGCTCAAAGCTCTTGGGCTCCCTTGATCAAACTTGCCGGCTGCGAGTGACGACACCGTGTTCCCCGCACCCCGCACATGATGTGTGCGGAACCATGGTGACATGTTTAAAGGTGAAGGGTCGGAAACTGAGAATGGTTGCTCTTGGAACCTTAGCCAACGTCCTGCGGACAGGCTCCTGGGGTTGGCTCCTCGATGAAGATTTCCGTGACCACGCTTAGGATCATCCTGATCTAACCGGACGCCATAGACCCTAAACAACATGATTTTATGTCTTATTTAAAAAACAGTCCACCGTTCTAAACATGATCGGTTCCTCAAAAGGGGCCGCATAGAAGTATATAGTTTACTCAAATGCCTACCATGACGTTTCCTAAGCGTGATAGCTATTCAGGTTTCTCGGTAATCGAATGTGTTGAAACAAAAAAATACCCGTTGGTCCACAATTTCTACATTTCTTGAAGGCATCACCGGAAAAGCATACACATCTAAAACGCTGACAACGGGAGAACTGTTAACGAACAAAGAGCCACGGATCTCCTCAATCAGAGCCACGTGGCCAATCTGGACAGTAACGTCGCTCCACACCCCACTTAGGCTGGTATATAGGTCGTCAGGTCTTAATAATATTAGTTCCTTTATTTCATCAAGAAGAGGAACCCAGGGAGAAAAGGCTGATGAGCACTGAAAAACCTACAACCTGAACGATGCTGATAATCAGATTCATTAGCTCCTGCCCCCCAAAAAGTACACTTTGGCGAGTATACAGCAAGCTGTGGTGCTCATAATAAAAATAAAAAGATATTGGTACATCGATAAAACGAAACAGCTTTTTCAACAGGATAAATAAACAGCAAGAAAAGAAAAACAGTATTATCAGCAGTGGTACAACGCGTTTTCATGGAAAATAAATGATAAGAACACATTTCACTAAGCAAGGTTAATAAAACAAGAAAAACAAAACGAACCCTCGTAACAACCGAACAAAATGATGAGCTTCCACAGGAGAAAACAAAGTAACATGCATTTGGTTGTGAAGCGAGAAATTAATTATATTTTGAAGGGCAACACACATGGTATCTAAACGTATCAGAAAATGATTGAAGGTTAATCTTAAATTTTAAGGATAAATATTTGAGAAAATGTACGGAGTTCTTTTGTGGAGGATCTTTCTGGTGCAATGTTTACGTGATGAAACAGAACCTATCTCCTCGATGGCCTGGAAGATTCGGGGTTAAGATGAGTGACCCACATTTTCAATTGTTTAGGGAAAACACAGAAGTTCCTCCTGACACCTCTTCTTATCCTTTGTCCACTGCACATCTCCGAAATCGTCAGCACAGGTTTCATCCATGTGCTTTCCGAGACTACACCACGAACCTTTTCATCGAATCCACCTTCAACGAGTAGGAGCGCGTTTGATTCTTTTTGTTCGCCTATGTCTATGGGTATTGGCAATGTGGGGGGTTCACACTCCCACATACCCTATCCAAAACAGCCTTTTTGTGCATATGCACCAAGAACTCTGCGGCCGTGTTTGGAGTATAATTTTTGCCAAAAAGTAAACGTTCAAACACTAATATCCCATTTTGCTAGTATAATAACGCAGGAGAATAAGGCGAAGCGGGAAAGCCCGAAAGTAAGGCTTCTTTGGATGCAACAACGAGAGAGGAGATGTATTGTTTCATTTCGTTTACTTTACTATCTGAGAAATTCGGATGTAGAGGTACGTCCTCACTTGCGGCGCCATGCGCGCAAAAACACGCGCTGCAAAACGCCCTTTCGCGGCAAGATTTCTCTGCCGCACAAGGACAGCTCTGCGACCCATTTTTGTGACAAGGCTCTTTGCGCCAAACTCAACGAGCAAATCAGCGCCAGGTTCACGTGTGCTGCGAGGTCAGCGCTCTCGCCGGGAAGCTCGCCGGCGCGGATGCGCAGACCCGTTTCTACCGGCCTCCTCCGTCGGAGAAGGCTTAGGACCGGTGCTCTCGGCCGCCGTCGTCGCTTTTGCTCGCGCGCTCTCCAAGTAGTGCGGCCTTGCAAAAGCGGCGGCGCTTCTGAGCGTGCGGCGCGAGATTATTTTCGCAAGTGAGGGCGTACCTTCACCCTTTGAGAGGTAATGGGTAGAATAAAAGTAGATTAAACAATGATTGGAGTGTGCCGACTCGAGTTGTTCACATTCACTTGTAGGAACAATGACAACGGGATGGCTGTCCCTATATTCTCTCGTTTACAGGATTAATGAAGCAAAATAAAGGTTAGTTTGGCCCAATACCCGGTTCTTGCTCTTTAAAAATTGCAAAACACGTGGGGGTTACATTTTACTTTATCGAAGCCTGTGACAGTTTAACCTGATATTGGCCTTGTACCGTCTAAGAACCGAATATAATTGTGCTTCTAATCCCCTCCAGACCAAGGAGACATATCGATGACCGAAGGTACCGCTAAGGGCGATGGAGGGCAATCCTCCAATGTTGTTCCTTCTCCAGTCGAGGAGGGGCAGCCAAAGGAAACACCTCAGGGGAGTCATGTAACGACACCGGAACCCACAGCAGAAACCCCCGCACAGGATACAAAACGTAAGTTCTCGTTGGACATAATTTGAGTGACAAGTAACATGAGAGGAGTAAACAAGAACGAAAACACCCCCAATGAGACTCCTCCGTTTTCAGGGAAAGGGATCGGGGAAGAAAATTGTAATTATTTTGCTATTGAATCAGGAGAACCAATATTAATCCCGAAGCTCTTTCTTTTGTTTTGAAGTTTTCGCTACGAGTGAGCACTTGATTGATTTTCCTCCCAATTAATCGAATAATGCTTCAGGCGCAATTTATTTTTTAACCACTTAATCGGTTGAAGTCACTTGAGCAAACTGAAACAAGGGTGCCTTGTTAATATTGTGCGCAAGCGTGTCAAGGATTGCTTTTGTGTTCGAATAAATGGCGGGAAATCACAACAGAAAACGATGCAAGTATGCTGTGAGGCGATATTGATTAAAACCAAATTCTTGTGGCTGAAACAGACAAGGTAGTGGCTACGCTAAATACAAATTTACAGGGTGCGAAAATCGGCGAATGGGCCCTCGCACCATTTGGCCGTTGTGTGAACTAACTCCCTCGCGCGCGAACAAGGATTAGGTGAAATCTTTTTTACTTTAATTACGCGGAGGGCCGATGTTCCTCATTATAGAAAAGTGTGATTGACGAACGCGGTTATAATCGTCTCGTGCGCATTAGTTCTATGATGGTGATATGCTCACGTCATCTGGAAGGTCTGTGAAGACACCTACAGGAACATTGATCCTATTAATAATAATATTATTATTGAATAATTAATAATAATACGAATTATAGTAATAATAATAATACATGCTACAACGCAACTGTTAGGTGCTTGCAGGCATTCTTTTTTTTATGCTGAATGGGTTTTTGGATGGTAGTTCCATTTCAGAAAAATTAAAAATTGCAATTGTTAAGCCGCTTCATAAAGCAGGCCGAAGAGATGTTCTTGAAAATTACAGGCCTATTCGCCCCGAGCGCGAACACAGTCGGCCCCTGGCGGCAGCGGGACGAACCGCTCCTAGTGTGGATGGCGCTCTCGGGTCGTCTGCTTGTTCACGTTGCGCGCGGCGCAAGACGCGTGCTGCACACGACCAAACAACCAATATGTGTACTCGTTTGACAGTAAGCAATGACATAGTTACCTCTGCTTGCGCATTTCCTCTAGAAGCGCAATAATCAGCGGCCGTTGCGGGTTAATGCGCTGGTTTAATTCCACGAAAAATCTTTGCCGTCGTCACCGCTCGAGAGTGAAACGTGTTGTAAACATTGCTTCCACGCATTGCACTTTTCTTATTGTTGAGTGCAGCCGTCTGCCGTTTCGGGAACGTCGAAGGGTGCTTTTCGAAGGTGGCGTGGTGATTACTTAAAGGATAAAAGTTTAGTACGCGAAACGGGTAAGAAGCGACAAGACCTTTGCATACCCGTGCATTTGCCACACCCTTCAAAAATTACGCTGTTTCCTTATAGAAACAAAAACAAACAAAAACAATTACACTTCCCACGACCCGTGCGCTATCGTCCATACATTACCGGGGACGTATTTTACACCCGCAAGCGCCTGTGTAATCGTGTCCTTCCCGTACCTTTTCTAAAATACCATTTTTGGACAGTCGTTGTTTATACTGAGTTGCTAATTTTACGTATTATTTATAATACGTTTCTATGGATGCGCAAGAGTATTTAGGGGGATTTCTCCGTAAAATTAGGCAGTTGTGAGTTTGCGTCTGTCATGTGGCATTTCGTGTGTCATTTTCATATATAACATTTTCAAATCCCGACATGAATCACCTTGTCCAGAAATCTGCCTCACTCAGCATAACCAAATGCCTAATATGGTCACGTCTTGACATCTTAAGGTGGACCTAAGTTTAAAGAAAGAGGAAAAATCGAGTAATATACGTTGTTGCCCACATGTGTGAGGGGTGTGTGCCATGGGTCGGTGTTCTTATTTTTAATTTTTTCCCACAATGCTTGCTTTCAATACAATTTTGAAGAAGGCGAGCCACAATTTCTGGACAATCTCGGACCAAAGGGGGTTAATCAGTTTTGAAAATACGTGTTGAAGTAATGTTTTTTCACCGCTACAGAACAGGACGCCTAGCGTATTTTCTATTGTTAGTAATACTGATAACCAACATTTGGCTTTTCGCGTTACATGCGTTCTCTTCTTACTTCCCTTGCAACGTTGGCAGACCAACCCCCCCACCTCCTCCCGAAAAAAAAAAACGAAATGCACAGAAAACTTTTATCCTTGCACTTATTTAAGCAATCCTCAAGAATTAAATTCCAAGAAAAAGGCAATGTTCAGTTTACAAAACAAAGTAGTTACCGGGAGCCCGTGGCGCTGATTCACAACGAGAAATAAACAGGAAACGTTTTACTACAGCGCAACTTCATCTGCCATCTTTAGGGTTCGTAAGCGACCTCATACGCAAAAATGCAAACACATCTCGCTGTTGCAGGCACCTGTTAGATTTTAAAAGGAACGCAAATGGTCAGCAGAGCAGCCGTAACAGAAAATTTGTGCTCACTGTGAGGTTCCAGAAGCTTGGTTTGCACACTGTAAACCTTTGCGAAAACCTAGCTAAACATGAGATGTTGCTTGTACTGCGTGCGTTGACAATTCAATTCGCGTGTTCACGCGACGAAAGCCGTAAATAAGTGATCTGACACCGTTATTCATCAAACCTCCCTTCAAAGTCACTAAAATTTAATTCGAAAGACCCGTTAGAGTGGTTACATTTATATGTCTGCGCTGATCAAAATTCAGTAATTTTATGTCGGCTTTCGAACACACAAAAAATATCGTAAGCTCTTAGAAAGAATGTCGGGGCAGGTAGGGGGTGTTACGATGTCAGGGCATCTCACAAATGCAAGAATGCGTCATGCTACCAGTGAAAGCGATTGCCGTTGTAAACTGAATTTCAGAGATCGAGGCTTCATGGTTTGTTTCTGCTGATGCTTTTATTGAAGGCTCAAAGCCATAGTCTGGAAAGATCGAGCTTGCTACGAGCCACGGCGCACAAGTTCATTGTCACTATTACGGCCATTCTGAGATTCCCGACGGGTCGTCGCTTTTTTGACGTAGTATAATGAAGACTTACTGCCGCTTCCATGCTATACATTGAACGTTGAAGAACCGAACTACAGCATACCACTCTTGTATGCGCCTTTCGTGCGCACATACGGCGGGAAAAAGGCACGAAGCGCGCCCACAGTGTGCATTCTTACGGGCCTCTCAGCGGCGCATCCACACTAGCAGCGCGACGCTGTCGCCCCCTACATGTCGATCTCGCGGCGAATATCGATTTTGCCAATACTGTCACAAGGCTTAGAAAAATTTTCTTCTTGAAGTTATGGTTTCAGTTATTGAAAAGTTTTCGATATTGTCCCCCCATCAATCTGGTTTTGTTGATGGCAAAGGTACTACTACATTACTGTTGGAATCTTTTTCGGGTAAAATATTTTCGACTTTTGAGCAGAATTCATCTAATATTGCTTTATTCCTGGAAATCAGCAAAGCCTTCGATACGGTTAATCGCGGCATTTTGTTGGAAAAATTATATTTGCTTGGTTTTCGGGGACCCTTTCATAACCTTCTTAAAAGTTATCTCGGTAATCGTTTCGAAATAGTAGCAGTACACAGTCACGTTAGTTCTAAGTGTCCTATTAAAGCTGGAGTTCCCCAGGGTTCAATTTTGTCTTCCTTACATTTTAACATCTTTATCAATGATTTTTCTTCTGCGATCTCAAAGTGCACGGTCTACCAATATTCCGATGATACCGTATTGTTGGCTGAACATGTATGCTATCAATCGGCGATCAAAATGCTCCAAAATGATGTTTATAACGCAGTTGACTGGTTTTCTAAAAATATTCTTGCTGTCAACGTATCAAAAACCAAACTTGTTTGCTTAAAAAATCCGTTGAAGACTGCAGTAATAGACCAACAAATTTATCTGCATTCTAAATCCTGTGCACCATGCATTTGTGTTCCAGTAGAGTATCTGCAATCGATAAAGTACAGGGGAATATTTTTTATTCAAACATGTCGTGGGATACTTATTTGGCACACCTATGCGGCAAGCTTAGGAGTGTTGCATGCTGATAAATAATATCAAAAGCATTGTCCCATTCCCCGTCAAAAACCTATTCTACATGCTCTCGCTTAGGGGGTATTAAGGTATGGCATAACGGTTTTCGCTTTCTGTTCCGCATGCTGGGAGGCCCGTATTGATGCTTTGTTAAAAAACATACTTAAAACCGTGGGCTACAACTTTCCTCGACTTTCGACTGAAAATGTGTTCGCCGCACTAGGCTTCCCTTCTTTCCGCTCGCTGTTTGCTCGAACAGTGGTGTTGAGATACTTTTGGAGCACCGAATTTAAGGTTGATAATAAACATTCACGCATGCTCCGTTCTCACGTGCGCTTTGTTGTGCCTCGTTCTTCAACGAGATACGGCGAAGCATGGCGCTCAGTGTACATTCCGAATTGTTTAACAAATTACCAGAAGATGCGTTGTTATCGTCATCGAAGGAAATGCTGAAGAATAGGCTTACTGCAACTTAGTGCGATCAGTGGAGTTATTAGTTCAATGTCTCCCTTTTCACAGCTTCTGATGTGACGTTTGTATGCATTGGTTTCTTTGGAGTTTCTTTTGCTTATTTTCCTCGTCTATTGTGTTGGTTCTATTCACGGACGGTATTACGTTTTGCCGTTAAGTGTAACGTGCATGTGTTTTCTTCTAACAGCAATGCTGTTTTCCTTTTCACTTACTTAAACATGTTGTATTCCCGTACCAATTGCCGGTCTATGTCCCACAAGCCTTGTAGGCTTTGACAGCCCTGTTAATCATTGTATTTCTCCTTTTGTGGCAATAAAGAATATTATTATTATTATTATTATTAAATTGCTAATCGGCGGGCTCTTCGCTCTCTTGGTGCTGTATGCAGATTTTCACCCGACGTTCGGCCTCCTAATTCCTTCGTGAAACTATTCCAAACACTTTGTATTCCTCAACTAGAAGATGCCTCCATCGTGTGGAATGGAACCTGTCATTCTAACAGCAAACGTATAGAGCGTGCTCAGACCAAATTTCCATCAATATACAGGCATCGTTTTTTCTCTGGGCCTCCTGAGACTGCCTTAGCAGTATCTAGATCCCCATTACCTGTCTCTCTGAGTTGTCAGCGAACCCGCCTAGATCTTCGTTTTTTATATTAACTACTTCATAGTATTATCTCATGCCAGGAACTACTCGCACTAGTCAGCCTTCGTGTTTCGCAAAAAAACAACAGGGCTTACCCCCCTTTCCATAATGCTAAAACACTCAACGCCCATTCCCCCCTCTAAAGAGTGCAGCGTCTCTATAACTGTCACTCTGCCAAACTTGATACATTTCAACGCCCCCTTCGGGAGTTTTTGACTGTGTTGTTAGCTGCGATACAATAATTACTCTTCGTTTCGGCACAGTTCTTTTTGTTTTTTATGTCGTTTTTATGTATGCAATGTCTTCATAATTGTTGTTTCTTGTTTGTAATTCCTGTATGTTTATGACTTTGTGGCTGTAATTGCATTATTGAGTTGCCAAATATTACGGTATGCTACTTGCCTTCCATCGTACACGATCGATTGTGCCGCGAGGAGCCACAGTGATGTATTTGGTACTTTTCATCTTCTGTTGCTGTAATTTCATAAATCAGTTCCCGTATTTTGTTTCATACATTCATGTTTAATTGAAGCTTCGTGTTTTCGCGTATATCTGCGAATATTTTTTTATGTCTGCTTGCTTCACCCGAATGCTGTGACCATTGTTCCACATACTTTTGCCATTGAACTACTATTAGAGTTTCTTCATCGTCTAATTTTGGCTGGAATACCTGTTTATTATTCTCTTGGTTTATTTTTATTGCTTTTTTTTCGTCGACCGCCCTTTTCGTTGACTGTTTATATTGCGAGCTTCTGCTGTATAATAGTGCCGCATTTTGTCTTCCTCAGTGCAGCAGAACCAAGGCCTTGGGTGTTCCTGGGCGCTCTAAAACACATTGATTGATTGAATATATTATTATTATTATTATTAATATTATTATTATTTACTATCTTAGACCTCTGCTTCTCAAACATTCAGAACGCGCGAGTATCACTGGCGGATATCTGTCTTGTCAAACCCGACAAGCTTCATCCTCCATTTTCAGTTCCTGCTCCCGTATCGATTCGGCATTTGGGTGCCTCACTAAAGTATAATGAACTTACTCCCTTCTGTTATGCACGTGGGGATTACATTGGCTTGTATAGCTTTTTTTCTTCGTTTGATTGGTCTGAAATTCAAGAACTCCCTGATTGCAATGCACAGGTCGAACGGTTCACCGAAATTGTCAAAAGCGGTATGGACGAATTTATTCCCAAGAACTACTCCAAGCACCCCATTGGTTTTGGATAGAACTTCGTATGACCCTTAAATTAAAAGACAGCTGCCACAGAAAGTATAAGAAAGCCGGGATTGACGAATGGAAACAGAACTTCCGCTCTTACCGTAAATTATGTAAAAACCTTTATGAGCGGGACCAGCGCTCCTATCTCGATTCTGTAGAGAGTAGTGCGAATTCTCAGCCTGGAACATTTTGGAGATACATCCGGTGCCGTAAGAACAACTCATATTATCTTATCAATCTTGTAGATTCCTCTGGGGAAGAAGTTCATAAAGTCGCCAACCACTTTGCTCAGCACTTCAGTGCCACATGCGGCCAGCGTGACGTCTCTGAAATGAATATATTCTTAAATCGCGTACAAGGCTCTAGCTTAGTGCTTTTAGACGAGCAGTTTGTTTTGGAGGGCCTAAAGCGCATGAAACCGTCATTGTCGTGTGGAGCTGACGAAATACCTCCAGGTATTCTCAAAATATACGGCAGCATTTTTGTACCTGTTTTGACGGTGATATTTAACCAGTGTCTAAAAACAAACGTGTTCCCTCTCGCGTGGAAAATTTCTCGAGTGCGTCCTATTTTCAAGTCAGGCTCCAAAATCGGATGCAACAAACTACAGAGCAGTTTCTCTCCTTTGTGCTTGTTCCAAGCTGTTTGAGACAGCGCTGAACAAATTACTGTCAAGTTCTGTACAGAATCTTTTTGTAAGTAAACAGCACGGCTTTATATCAGGAAGGTCGACAACAACTAATCTCTCCTGCTTTATGGAGCAGGCCTCGGCAGCCATTTCTGAGAGGGGCTAGCTCGACGTTATCTACTGTGATCTGAGCAAAGCATTTGACGTTGTCTACCATACCTTGTTACTTAAAAAGCTTTTACAGGTAGGAATTGATACACCACTCGCGGCATTGTTGGGTAGTTATCTAGATAACCGGTTCAGTTTTGTTAGCGTTAACGGGTAGACGTCTGCTCTGTACAGATCAACAAGTGGTGTGCCTCAAGGTTCCGGGCCTCTCTTGTTCTCCATTTTTGTTAATATGTGTCAGCCGCAATTAAGATGTATTCTTTCCTTCTTTACGTTGACGACAATAAAATATTCAGGCGGATTGTGTCCATTATTAATGCATTGCCCTGGAGCAACATATATCCTCATTTTCTAAGTGGTGCTCATATAATAGATTAAATCCTAACTCTACAAAAAGAAAGGTCATGTCTTATAGCAGAAAAACAAACCGCACTTTTTTTTGCTACAGTATTAACGGCGGTTGCTTGTCAAGAGTTGAAGAGATCAGAGACCTCGGCGTGCTTTTCGACAGTGCCTTAACTTTCTCACCTTATGTCACTCAACTTACTAGGCGGGCGCTCCGCTCTCTTGGGGCTGTATGCAGGTGTTCACGAGAATTCCGGTTTCCTTCTTCATTCCTAAAACTATTGAGAACGCTTTGTATTGCGCAACTAGAATATGCTTCTGTCGTTTGGAATGGAACCTGTAGTTCCAACTGTCAACGTATAGAGCGTGTACAGACCAAATTTTCATCAATATTTATGCATCGTTTTCCTTCCGAGCCTACCCCTATAACTATTTCTCTAAGTTCCCAGCGGACCCACTCTGACCTTCTTTTCATGCACAAATTGCTTCATGGTATTATTTTATGCCCGGAACTACTTGAATCAATCAGTTTTCGCGGTCCACAAAAAGCTACGAGGCTCGCCCACCCTTTTAAAGCAGCTGGAGCTCTCAGCACACGTTCGCCTCTTCAAAGGATGCAGCATCTGCATAATGTTCACTCCGAGAAGCTCGATATCTTTCAGCGTCCTCTTCGGGTGTTTTTGGCCGGGTTTTTAGTTCTGACACACTAGGTTCATCTTGGCAGTGCTCTTTATCTTCACTTATCGTCCTGACGTGTGCATTGACTTCACCGAGCTTGTTCTTGTTCCTGGTTATTCGTGTATTGTGCTGATACTGCGGCTGTAATTGTCGTAGAATTTTTCTTTTTCTGCCGTTTTTATCAATCAAAGTTGCCATATTCACTTCATGCGTTCATTTGAAACTGAAAATGTACGCTTTCCGGATCTTGCAAAACCTTTCTTCTTTTCACTACCCTTACGTATAGTTAGGCTTATTGTAAGATGTCTTCTTGCAATTGACCAGACATTACAGTTTTTATTGATTGGGTAATGTTGGCTAAAATTACACTATGGTATTTTAATTCTTCTTTGAAGTTGTAGTTTCTTCTTATTTGTTGCTCACTCACTGTTCATTTGCCAGCTGTTGATGTATTTCATGTTGTCTTATACCTTTTCTGTGCGCCAGCACGAATTGATTGTGTAAAGTCGGTTGGATTGCACTATGTTATTTCTAATCTTCTTTGCCATTTTTGTAGGTTTTTTTTTTGCTCACTGAGTGTTTATTACCAAATTGTTGATGTACTACAGTGCTGCATTTTTCCCTCTGAGTGCTCCAGCACGATGGCCTCCGCTGTTCCTGGGCACTATAATAAACATTGATTGATTGATTGATTATTATTAGCGATCGCTCCGAAGTCTTGGAAATGTGTGTCTGATTACAAAAGAATTCTCTTCTCCAGATCCATTTCTAATGCTATACAATGCAATATGTATCACTCAGTTAGAATATGCTTCTATTGCTTGGAATGGCATCTCCAAATCTAGTAGGTAAATAATAGCACGTGTGCAGAAGAAGTTTTTATCCATATTTAAGCACCGTCATCATATTTAACCACCGTTGTGTGGTCTTTACAATAGGCTGAGCCACAAAAGCATCTTCTTTTTTCTTTTTTACCTGTACCAAGGCTCCGCCTGTGCTTTATTTCTGTCATTTTCACTACTTCAATTTGTGTCTCTTGTTGCTTATTTTCTTGCAATATGTTTCTTGTATTTTGTTTTCATGCACTATCCGTGTGCCAGCTCTCAGGCCTCTGGCTCTTCCAGGGCACGTAATTAAACATGATTCATTGATTATTATTAATATTATTAAAATTATTTTTCTTCTTATTATTATTAGAAATTCTTTACAATTTACCGTACAGCGCTGTTGAATTCAGTATGTTAAACATCTATGATAGGTCTATCGTTCTTTTTTTTCCCCCGGAATTTGGTTTTTCTACGGTTGTGTCTATCCAACTGATAGTTGCCTGTTTTTGAAACCGTTGGCTGTCATTTGTTCATTTTATGATTTGTCTCTACACACTTCACGTTGTTTTTGTTGTATTACTGTCAAACTTTGTTGCTCTGCCAGTCGTGTGGCCTTTACGACAGGCAGAGCAAGATAGGCATCTTCTTTTTTATTTTTTTACCTGTACCCAGGCTCCGCCTGTGCTTTATTTCTGTCATTTTCACTTCGTCAATTTGTGTGTGTCTTGTCGCTTGTTTGTTTCTTGCTAAATGTTTCTTGTATTTTGCTTTTATGTAACTATCTGTGCGCCAGCACTCAGGCCTCTGGCTGTTCCTGGGCACGTAAATAAACATGATTGACGGATTGATTGATTATAATAATATTATTAATATTATTTTATTATTCCAGAGCTTTTTTACGTTGTTCTCTAATGAGTTTAAAACTGTTGTAGCTTAAGTCCTTTATGTCATTCCAAGTTTAGGTACCGTATTTAAATATGCAAACTGTATTCTTGCTTGTTTTGCACTTTTCCTTGTTTTGTGTTGCTTGAATATGTGTACGTTTTAGTGTCAGTGTTGGTAACGCTGAAGCTTTTTCTCTTTTTTTGGAACTTACTAACATGTTGTTAGAAATCCTTGGTTTTTACGTATACTCTATGTCATGTTCATTCAATATTTGCTTGTATAGGTCCTATGTTTCACGTCTATTGAACGTTTCGCTGGCCGAGTGTCATGGCTTGCAACGCCAAGCCTGTATTTTCTTTTTTCACTTTCTGTTCTTTAGTTCTAGTTTTCCCTTTTTTTGCTTTCTAAGATTTCTGTAACTATTTTTACTTTATTGTTTTTGTCATACATATTCTTTTTGTGTGTTGTATTATCCTATTTTAGTCAGTGTTTTTTTCGTTTTGTATGGTGTACCAGCTCTAAGACCCTAGGGTTGTTCCTGGGCACCAAAAATAAAGGTTGATTGGTTGATTGATTATTATTATAATTATTGTAATATTTTTATAACCTTCATCATCATCATCTATATTATCACAAAATTTCGTGAAATACTAATTTTTGGTATCTTTTTCTAGACCAAACTAACCGATCAATCAATCCTTTAACCAATTGAATTCAACCCATTATTCAGATTAAAATTTTAACCAGGCCCAGCCCTCGTTTTCGTGGCTTCAATCACTCACAGCATCCGAAAGGAGTCTACTCAAATGCAGGACATCATCTGTACTACAAATTCCGAGTCCGCGTAAAACTCCCGGGCACGTATGTATTTGAAACGGAAATTTCGACCTTCCAGTTTGTGAAAGTGTGTACGGTGAGAGGTTCATTGAGCTGTGTGGTGTGAAGGTGTGGACTTTTTTAACAATTCAAACTAAACAAGCGAGAAATTTTCCACTGGCATGTAAAATGCTTTTGCTTGTGTAATAAACAGGAGTAGTTTTCTGCGGTTTTACCTACATTGCAATTAATGACGTATTTCTAGTTTGCACCTGGCAGTAGCATTTGGTAATTGGTCCAACACTACTGTAGCATTTGAGAGAAGCTTCAAGTATATTTGCTGATGAAAAAAAGTGCGATAGAATTTCCGGGTCTGACGAACTGCACGTAGGTTTAGCTGAATGAGAATCCCAAGGAGGCGAGGGGATATGGATAATAAAGTTTGTATTGATTACAGGGTTACAAAGTGCAGACCGCCCTTCGTTCGCCGTCCGCTCACTCGGTGGAGTGTAAATTCCCCAGCTGGTTTTAAAGCAAAGCCTTTTGCGCCTCAGCCATGGCGACGTTCATTTTAGTAAATAACACTCCAGAAGAGCCAACTTTACTCATTGCGTTTCAGAAAACGCCGGTGATTATACCCACAGGCAAATCGAGAGCCTCGAAATTTTTCCCGTTGTTGGAATTGAACATCCGTATCTGCCGTTGTGCAGCCAACGTCGTTGCGATTGCGAGCTTCTATCATGGACGAAACAGAGCGGATTATTCACTTCGACTCTGACTTGGGTTGCGTGGGAGAAAGTGTCACGTTTAAAGAATTTTTACCTTAACAAACGTGCTTAGATTATTCGGTCTCACAACTCATAAGGAGTACATAGGCTTCCTCGGCATTTTTTATGCTCATCCTAAGTGAGCTTTCGAGATGGGTAACGTTCTACACGAGAACTCTTTTTGCTTTGTCGATACTGTTCCTCGCACAACCGCTACAGTGGCGGAATAGCAGCAGACGACGGAACAGAGATTTCTTCTGTCTTCCCTACAAACTCCTACATTTAAAAGCGGAGACTGATGCAAAGGCATTCCTAATGCCCTAAGCACCGCAGCAAACATAATAAACTAAACCAGTAATTCTCAGACCCGCCGCAGTGGCTCCGTGCATATAGAGCTGTCCTGATGAGATCAAGGTCGCGGGTTTGATACCCGGCCACGGCGGCCGCTTTTATGATGAAGGGAAAAGCAGAAATGCCCGTGTTTTGGAGATTTCGGCGTAGGCTAATGATCCCTAGGGGGTAAAAATTCATTGGAAGCATTCCACGGCGGCCCCCCTTATAGCCGAGGCGCATTTTCGGCGCATTAAACCTCACAATCAATCAATCAATCAATCAATCAATCAATCAATCAATCAATCAATCAATCAATCAATCAATCAATCAATCAATCAATCAACCCAGTAATTAAACATGTTTCCTGTATTTACCTGTGCACTGAGCCTATCATAAGTCTGGTCACAACTATACAGAGCCACCTTTGTACATGGATATATTTCACAGGACGTTTAAACAGCGACCGTTCAGTATAACGTATTTTAAATCCACCTTATTCTTTGCGCGCCCCAGAATGCTTAAAACTTACAAAGTTTATTATAGGCAATATCACAACGCCATATGGTCCTGGTTCCAAAGTGCCGATGTCCGCGCTCCCGTGACGAGGCGAACGGGCTGGCTGCGGTAGGGGCGCGCTGCTCCGCCGTGTGTATTACGTCGTTGTTTTGGAATGCCTTCACACTCGCTGGGCATTCCAAAATGGTAGAGACCACAGGTGGTCTCGGCGCACGCGCTATCGCAAGAACGGTGATGTCACGAGCGTGGTGTTGTAGGTGCTCCTTTTGCAATACTGACAAGAATGACTGAAGCTGTAATAATCATTGATACTGCGATCGACCGTATAATCTGTCATTCTGTGGTTGATGTGCTAATAGGCACTCAAAGCAGAGAGGCAAACGTAACAGGAAAATTTCTGCGATAGTCCATTAAGACCAAGCGTATCCACGTATTTAGAGGCTTCTTCATTATTATGCACACGTGCATTGTTGGGAAAACACATTTGTGGCAAATGTAAATAATCTTCACTAAAAATATGAAAGAGACATGCTCTTCATTAAATACCTCTACAATATTATATGCACAACTAACATCATCACCATCACCATGATCTACAGCCTACTCGTGTCATACTATAGACATATGCCTTCGCCTATAGTGGCGTCTATACTGCCGTCTATTCGCGCCTATAGACATATGCCCTCCTAGAAAGACATATTTTAGGTGCATTATGAGCAGTGTCATTTAAAACAATGAAAGACGAAGATTCTAGGCAGCCTTTTATGCAGGCGATCGGGGCCGAAGAATACCAAAATCACGCGATGATGACGATAGTCTACAGAGTGAGGAAGTGGCAGAGGCCACTAGGTGATGATTTGCATTTACAGAGGATGCATAAAAATACGCCCTTGTGAGAGGATTCTTCCTCCAGGCGAGGCAGCCGCATCTTCCAATCAGTCCTCAAACTCACTATTTCCTCCCTCTGGGTGAAGGCAGGTGGCTGAATCAATCAATCAGTCCTCACAATATAAATGACACAGGGCTGTGGTAAATACCACGTATGACCCCATATATTCGTGGGAAGTTCCAAGTGCGACGTGTCTTATTTCTCTTGTGTTTGTCATTCATCTCTTCTCGATTAGGAGGCTACCGATCATCCGCACCTACACTCCTATAACCATTACACGTGTTGCTCTGGCCAATAATGCATTTCTTGCGCACGTATGAAGTTGCTCTTTTGACTAACGAACAGATTTGGCTCTTGCACTGGTACAATGACTACTTCGTGATCGAAATCTTCACACAAATCAGTAAACCGTGAGTTGCTCAAATGTCGGTTAGATTGCAGGTTCTCGCTTGTGCGGCCGAAGAGAGACCTAGATTCTTTCATTTTGTGACGTCCGATATAAAGCTGATCGGGTAATGTCCCCAACCATGCGCACCGACTGACAAGACTGCTTGTGTTGGCGAGAACACGCATCTTTTAATCCATCCGTCATGCACGAACACTAGTGTAAAACTATCTACACAATCATAGGAGAAATTAAGGTCACAAGAAGTAAGTTGTAGAAGGGCGAGGCGTTGTACCCTGGCTCCGAAATTTGCTGCAGTTTGCGAGTAGGAAATATTGGCGCCAATAAGCGTGCGATATGGCAGCGGCCCAGTACACCTTAATACGGGCGTCCGCAGGACTTTCTTTCAGCGTTAGGATTGGGAGGGAGGGCTGTCTGGGCGTAACCGAAACCACGAAAAAAAAACAAAAGCAAAAAAATCATCATAAAGATCTATCACATGAATTAAAAATAAACGTCTGTGTGCAGCAGGACTTCACCTCTTACCTTTTTATTTGCTTCAATAATTTTTGCTCCTTAAGAAACATTGTAATATCCCTGATTGTATCGCTGAGCAGAGACAAAGACTTCCCCCCGCCCTCCTCCAGAAAGAAAAAAAACATCGGCGTTCATTATAAGCGGAGTCACCACCTGAGTGCTCATCCCTACGCCCCGACAAAATAACAAAAAAAATTTGGGCCGTCCCCGTCGCCTTCCCCTTTGCGTATACACGTACACATTTTGGGATTGGTGGTAAGACCATCATGAGTAAGGGGAGGGGGTAGAAGTATAGGCGAAATGACAGCTAGCTTCGAATGTTGTGTGCAGAGCTGAGTGGCCTGAATATATGTCACTGCTGTGCCACTATTCTCGCAAAACCTTGGGCGTGTACAAGCGTCAACTGCGATGAGTTTGCCCATCGAAAGGCCCGCTGGTTAACCTACCTTGAAAGGCCGCGGACGGGGCTAGAAGTCAGCCTATAATCACTTACACGGAGGTGTTCGGGTGCTATCGAGTGGATAGGCAGAGAATTCCTGCCCGATCCTAGAGCTCATGCGGAAGCAGCAAGTAATGTATCGATATGTACAATCAGGGTCCTTCCTTTACCCCCGCTTACTGTGGGACAAGAACTGCCCAAAATGTAAATAGCTAGGTTCTCTTTGCAACTTGATATAACCGGGCGATGTCACCCAAACACACCCACACGCATTCAAATTTCCTCCCCTATTACACCACCGTTTCCCTTAGCAAGTGACATGAGATCTTGCAGCCCAGCACGCTTTTAGGATCAATTTCGACTGGGTACCAGAAAAAGGTGGCGAAAGAAGCTTATAGATTCTTGTCTAGAGTGCTCCCATCGCAGCCAGGACGTTCTGAACACACATGCGCTGGAATAAAGTTAATCCTGCTTCTCTCGCCATTGCCATTTTTTCGGCACCAGAAACAAAGTTCGAATCACCAAGAAAACACAGGTCATCCAGTAAGAGAGTTTTTCTGACGAGATTTTCGGGGAACTTTTTGCCACAACTGTTTTGGCAACATGAACTAAAATTCCACAATTTCCTATTCTTCGACCATCTTACTTCTTACACAGCTTGCGAGCAGTTTGGCAAGAAAGAGATAAAGGGGAGCACGCCACTGTGGCGTTCTGGCTACATCAAAACCGACCGGGGTGACCAAATCAAGTCCTGTGAGTCGTGCTACGCCAGCGACTTTCTATGAGACAATAGGCGCGAAGAAACCGTTATTTGGGATTTTATATTACTATGAATTAGGGTTAATCGACATAAAACAAAACGCGTGCATGTATCACGATTCCGTATGAAGGCTGTTCCAGTCCACGTTGGTTTTAAGGATGAATGAACTGAAATAGAAATTACTGTTGCCAAATTTGCTCCTTTCATTCTTTACTAAATACAACATACAGGGTGGCACATATAAAGACGACTGCCTTTTTTTAATTAGGTGCTTAGGTGTATGTGAATACCACCCGTACAGTGCCGTTTTGACCACTGGGAGACACAGAATGAGGGCCTAAAAATTAGGTCGGCGGCCGAAATAACTAAAAATGAATAATTACCTTTTTAGTGGCTAGACTAAGCTGGCAATTTTGTACAAAAAAGTTTGACGCAATCGTGTTTCATCGCAGTTTCATTTGGTAGAATTCATCTAGCGCATCCTTATCAGATGTATCGAAAGGTGAAATTTAATTGCTGTTTACATCATTACGCATGAAAGACGATTGGGGCCGATGCAAGGATCCTCCCTTTTGTGACGTGCCTGATGTGTGTGGTGCTTAGTTCGACAACGTGGTGGATGCATAGGAAAAAGTGATAACTGGCACACTTCCAGTGTTGGCTGGCGTTATCGCAATCTGCAGTACTCGGAACCGCTATCGAAGCACTGAAAAAAATGGAGGAGCTTTGCGCCGGTCTTCAGTGTCTAGTATGCATTATAATGCGAATGGCAATTAAACGTCGCAGTTCGACATCTGGGATTACGGATGCGCTGGTAGAATAATGCCAAATCAAACAGCTTAGAAACACGATTTTCTAACATTTCAATGAAAACATGCCTGTGTACTGGCGCCACTAAAACGTAATTATCAAATTTTAGCTAATTAAGCCCCGACATCAATAAACACCAACCAATTCAGTGTTCCCTTGGAAGTATAAACCCACTGTGGTACTGGTCTTCACGTAACCCTGAGTGCCTAATTAAAAAAACAAACACCTGTCGAATTAGTTTTAATCACCCTGTATATTGTGGTCAATCTTTATGTAGCGGAGCGTTTGGCAGTCTCCCTCTTTGACTGCCCTCGTAGCCTCTAAGAGCCACATTTATATATATTCTGCTTCTAATCTCTTCCAGAGTCGGGGAAACTACCTGCAACGGTAAGGAAACCTTTTTTACCAGGAACCGAGGTGGTGCTCCCAAGTACAAAATCAGGTGTCAGCGATGTGACGGCGGAGAAAACAACATCGAGAACAACCGCTGGGGAGATTAAACGTGAGTCCTCGTTGCACCTTGCCTTAGAGATAAATACCATAAGCGAAGTACACAAGAACGAAAAAAAACGAGGTGATTATCAGCGAAAGATACCTGTGAGAGAAGTTGTGATTTTGTAACTGTCGAACCCTAAGCAGCGTAATTAACGGCCAGGGCATTTTTTTTAGTTTGTGTTGGGTTTGTTGCTATTGCAACATAAAAAAAAATAGCGGGAATCCACCCTGTGAATGTGGTTTGAAAGAAAAGCTGTAAACGGCACCCACAACGATTACCCATGCGGCATCACATAAATTCACTCACGTCACTCTACAAATAGTGAAACCTAAACAAGTGAAATGCACTTAACCACACCCTCTATTACTTGAAGAAGATATGCTTGGTAAGGTTAAATTGATGCATGATTTATGAAAGGTGGTTTGTTGAGTTGTATTCGTGTAGCACAAGAGTGGAACTTTTTTTATAAAATTAATGTAAGCTCTAACATGGTGTTAGACGATCTGACTTCTCTGTCTCTGCGCTGCGGACGGAGGCGATGAGATTTGCGGCAGAGAAGGAGGAGGAGGTAGAAGAAATACTTCTGTTCACATTTCTGAACGGCCCAGAGCGCAGCCCTGGGGAATGAGTCCTTCTTATGGGGGCCCATATGCAGTCCGCGCAGCCTGTGTTCTGTCCACCCGCTGAAGCTGGGTAGGTAGAGAGGTCCTGGACAGCAGCATCTCCCATTGCTCTTGATGGGTAGTTGACGGAAAGAGAGGAGGGTGCTCAGGGCTAAAAGTGGCACACCCCGATTACGGGGCGGAGTGTTCCTGCTTCTGAGCGAAATTTACATTCAGCGTCGTAGCGATTCGGATGCATTAGGTGATTGCATCCGTGATAGGATACCCTCACATTCTAACACTATGTGCCGCATAGTTTCTGTTTCTTTTCAACAGACCACGCATACCCCATCATTTTGTGAATACTTCCCCACCAAACTCTTAGTTAGCAAGCAACCTGCTTTAGCCTCAAAAAGGAAAGCACTGCCCCAGGAATTATCGTACAAATTTTCCTTGGTGATGTTCAATTTCTCACCCCTGTACATCTCTAACTTTTTAGCTTCCATGTTTTCCCTCCATTTATTCGTTTCAATCTGCCTTGCCTCTTTTTTGGTTACCTTGGCTGCTTTGGATTCTCCACTGTTCTTTCCGTATTTCATCGTTAGCCTTCTAGTCTTCCTTAGCCACTGCGTGTCCACGCTTTTGAAGTATAGGTACCTAAAAACCTTAGCTGCCCACCTTCGTCGATCCATTGCCCTCAACCTCATCTCAAAGCATATTTTACTCTGCGCTACTCCAACTTCAAACGACGCCCAGCCCATATCTCCCTGAAGTGATTCGTTAGTTGTTTTTCCATGCGCGCCTAAGGCGGAACGTCCTACCGTTCTCTGGTTTACTTCAAGGCATCATAGGACGTCTGATTTAAGGCAGGGTACAGCATTCGCAAACGTGAGACCCGGAACCATTACTCCTTTCCACATTCATTTACTACTTCATATTTGTTATACCCCTAGAGAACTATGCTTCATTCTAGCTGCGTTTCGCTTTCCCTTAACCTTAAGTTGCTCCTCGTGAGTGCTTAGTAGATATCCCCTTCGTTTATCCACACTTGCACGAACGGACCAGCACCGGGTGACGTCTCCGCGTATAGAAATAGCCCGCTACATAGTTAAAAAAAATTCTTTGCACGAGTGAGGTTGTGCGCCACTTGTAAACTTTGTTGCAGTTTCTTTACATAAGTCATCACGTTACACAACTCAACCATAACACGTTGTTTTTTTTTTTATTTAGATAGTAGTTCGCGACAGAAGTTACTGCGCGAGAAATGCTCTTTGAAGCTTCCCTCAAAAGGTCGCCCTGCCGGCCGCGGCAACCCGGCGTCAGGAATGCGCTGCGCGGCCGCTCAAAGTCACTCCAGGCAAAACCGACTTCAGCCGCGCTGACCACTTCCCCTTACCTCTCAGTCTGACCTCCTATGAATAGGGCCTCCACCCGGTGACGTAGTTGCCGTTGTGAACACTTGACATACGGCCTCGCATCTAGTCGGTGTTGCGTCACCCCGTCTCTTTCAGAGCAGCAGCAAACGTAATTTTTACCACAAACACATAAAGGCTGAAGGTAATATTGTTCCCAGGCGCCTTATCATCAATCATGTGGTTTCAATGCATGTGTTCTAGATTTTGTTTACGCGATAACTGAGCTCTATGCTTTATGCCTGCCTAGCTTGACGCATGCGCTC
The DNA here is from genome assembly GCF_048455015.1 of Haemaphysalis longicornis. Classification (NCBI taxonomy): domain Eukaryota; kingdom Metazoa; phylum Arthropoda; class Arachnida; order Ixodida; family Ixodidae; genus Haemaphysalis; species Haemaphysalis longicornis. Next base: position 93,970,653 of record NW_027526385.1, read on the forward strand.
GGCGTCTTGGTCGATACTGCTGGGTTGTGCCTAGGTTTTTTGTTTTGGTCACAAAAGTTTCCGACCAACTAGAGGTAAGAGATTCACTGTAAAAAACATTTTTATGGATTTCTTCAGTTTAAGCCAAATAGGGTACTGGACGGACTCTTTTTATCCTCCATCGGATCGTGTAAATCCGGCTCAGTCGAAAGCGCTTGCCCGAAATCAAGTCGTAGAGGTTTAGAGTGGCACGGACAAGACACAGTTGAGTCATTGCCCTGGATATGCGAAACCGACTAACCATCTTACACAGCGAATATCCCTCAACTACCTGTCAACAGATAATTTGTGGTGACCTGGGCCAATGGCACCCGTACACGACAGTCATGACTGGTCGGCTGACTGACAAAATTCCGTTTAGATTAGGTAGACTTGTAAATTAAGAAAGACTCGAAAATTTTGCATGTGACGGTCTTAAAACCTCTTCTGGAATTGTCGCTTTACAGCCGACGTGGGCGCGTTTCAGCGGTTAACGGAGTGGGTGTTTCGGTTTATAGCCAAGGTCATAGGAGCTACCACTACGACGTTTTCTACAATAAGGGCAGCGGAAATAACCCCAGCAGAAGAGTACTGGATTAAGACAGTGCAGGAGAAAGCTTACGGCGAGGAAATTGTTCAATTGGCGTTTGGACATTATGTTGACAAACAGTCTTAAAGAAAAATTGACCCCATGCTTGACTCCACCGAATGCTTGCGTGTTAAAGGAAGGCTGCACCTTTCAGAAGAGACACCAGACGTGAAGCACCCGATTTTGCTACCTTCCCAACATCCATTCACAGAACTGGTAATCACGGATGCACATCTACGGACTTTGATTGGTGGTACAAATGACACGCTCACCGAGCTGCAAAAGAGATACTGAATTCCTAGAGGTTGAAATTTCGACAAAAGAGTTGTCAACAGATGCACAATATGTTTGAAAACTCCTTTACCACCAGCCACAGCTTCTACCGGTCCTTTGCCTTCCGCTCCGACCCGTTTCTGCTTATTGGAATAGATTTTGCACCACCATTGTTCGTGAAGCATGAAACGTCTTTTGATAGGTACTATGCGGCTCTATTCCCTTGTGCGGTAACCAGGGCTGTGCATTTCTTGCTTGTTTCAGGTTTATCAACAGAGATTCTTATCAGCATTTCGAGGATTCACCGCATGGCGCTGTATCAGGACCCTTAATTACACAGCCAATACTGAGACGTTCCGAAAGGCTGCGAAAGAAATTGCGGTTTAGAATAAGATATGGTTCGATAGAATGTTTCAAAAACACTGCTCAGAGCGCCCTATCAAATTGAAATTTGAGTTGAAAGGGCAGCATTTTGGGGCGGATATTGCGAGAAAATAATGAGATCTGTCAAAATCAGTATTAGAAAAGTACCGTCAGCCGCCAAACTTCTTTTGAGGGCTTAACTCTTCTAAGTAAAGATAAAAGTGTTGTGAATTCTCGACCGTTAACCCACCTCCTTACAACACCAGAGGAATGGAACGTACCTACGCCTGCGCACTTCCTTGTTGAGAAAGTACTAACTCCTCTGCCGTCTTCACATTCGGCTACGTCACCTATAATGGGGTAACATGTATATAGAAGCACAAGCAAAAGATGCTTGACCACTTTTGGAATCGGTGGCGCAAAAAATTACCTCCTATCTCTATGTTCCGCCAACTCTTCGAATAGCGCCAGTCAAGTCGTGTGTGTTGGAGACGTCGTCCTTGTACCGGAAGACAAGGCTCCCCGCCATATGTGAAATATTGGCAAAGTCTTGGAGGTAGCCCGGGTCATGACCGTGTGCTGAGAGCCTGAATGGTCAAGTTAACCAATACAGCAACGCCTAAAAGCCCTCTGATGCTGTTGTACAAAAAGGAGCTTATTGACTAAGTGAATTTTTTTTGCCGAAAGGGGAGGTTGCTACAGTTGTTGCATCGAAAAAATCATTTACCTGAAGACGACAAAAGGTCAGTTGAAAAACCGTGGCCGGCCTGAAAGAAGACAAGAAGAATCCGCGGATTCTATTGTGGTTGCGAATACTTCTACAATAGTCTGATGTAAAATTCTAATTCTAATTCTAATTCTAATTCTAATTCAGTCTGATGTAAAATACAGCAATTATTGCTCTTTTGATACTGTTGGACTCAATTATCGGACAGGTATGACCTACACTAGAACCCAAGCTGATTGCTCGACAGCATTTCCAGGCAGTTTACCCTGGCAGGATAAACCATGCTTACATTGGCAGAATGCCCTGGCAGAATTCCCTGAAAGTCATAATCCTGATTTCGCTGCCTGACCATTCAAAAGTTGTCGGCGCAAGTGCTGAGAGATTTGTGCATTCTGATTCCCGCACAACCCCAACATTTGTGGAATAGCAGTAGGTGGAACAGAAATTCACGCTGATGGAGGTAGTGCCACTGTGTTTATCCCATGTCGCTGTCTTCTTCTGTCTTTCCTAAGCACTCGTCGCTTTGAAAACAGAGATTAAAAAAAAAAACATTGGAAAGACCGAAAGCAGTCTAGCAAAAATATTACTACGAAAGTCCCGAGTATTGTATACTAACATAATATCGCTTTGATTAACTCTGGTATACTCCAGCTTCTTTAAATATGTGGTTCTACTGTATTGAAGTGCATCAATCGGAAGACATTTTCGGTATACAGAAGACCCGGTGTATCGCATCCTTTCACAAATCCAGAAGGGCCACAATTCTCAGTCTCTGTAGGTGAATTGCCTTTGTGCATTCCTTCTCTCGACTCTTCTATAAACTCAAACATTCATGCATTTTACAAATAATCAGCGAATTTATTCATTTTATGTTATCCAAAGCAGGTCAGCAGAATCAAACCTTGCCTGTTTTCAAAACGAAATTGCACCTTCTCTGCAGTCACGCCAAAATGTTGACGATGCATTTTTCGAACGTAGCAAGGCCTTTGACGCTGGTAATCACGAATTACTGCTTTGAAAATAGTGCGCGTGCGGCCTATCTTCTACATTTTGACAGTGCGTTTTGTAAATATTTAAAAGAAATTTCTTATTGTGTGTGTTCTGAAGACCTCAACTCCCGCCCTTCCGTGATGGTTTCACGGATACCTCAATTCTCGACTCTCCACCCTCCTCCTCTTAGCATTTTTGTTAAAGAGGTCCTGCTCGTTATTAGCCACTCTTCCCTCCTTCAGTACGCCGATAATATGAAGATGTTAGCACAGTTCTTTCGCTGGATCAACCCATTCTGCTGAAGAACGACATGAATGCAATTTTCGCTTGGTGCGACAGCAACTATTATGTGCGTAATTTCTCCGAAACTGTCGTAATTTCGTGTACTCAGGACACTTCAAAGATCATTTTTACGTGCTTTGTACGCTGTTAACATGTAGGAAGCGTTAGTGTAGTTATTAATTTGGTTGGAATTCTGGATGGAAAACTAATTTCTAACTCGCGTGTGAACTTTCCCACCATCCTAGTATCCGTACATTTACAGGTTATTCCGGGGCGACCAGTGAATTCACTGATCGATAATATTTTTTCATATTCTGCCGCACCCTAATTTACCCGAGCTTGACATTGCAGGGGAAATGGGGAATTGTTTAAGCCCTTCGGTTTAAGGAACGATTCACAATATTTTGTTGTTACTCAATACTGAGCTAATATATGCCTGGGGAGTTTCTCAAGCTTCTGGATTTGATTTAGCCATCAGTCAAGAGGTATTGGCGTTACCTGATTTTTATTTGCAACTGTACTCGTTCAAAGATTTACTGTCAGGAGCTCTTGGCGTTACGTGATTTTTTTACAACTGTATTCATTTAAAGATTTACGGCACTTGTTCTGACAGCTCAGTTCATCTGAGGCTTCCAAGCAGACCACTGCTGTCGCATGGCTGTTTTATGTAGATACAATACTCAGCCTGGCACTATCTAACCATTGCAAACGTGTTTAACAGCCTGTTTTACATTCTAACGACTATATTGTTACGACATGGTTGTGTTTGAGGGGGTCATTGAAAACTATGCTACTTTGAATCCGGCTGTTGTCGAGTGTTGACACCTACACTTTTTTTCTCAGCGCTTGCGTTCAATACTCCAAGAGCAGAGGTCGTCGAACTCACTCATGAGTCCATTTCCTCAGACTCATTTGGACTCAAACTCACGCGTGGGTTTCAGTTTGAGTGAGCGCGAGGCTTTTGTGGCATGGTGAGTTTGAGCTTGAGTGAGTTTGAGCCGAATGAGCCCGACTGAGTTTGAGTCAGATTGAGTTTGAGTATGCCTGAGACCTAGTGAATTCTGAGTCCATTTTGAGTTCTGAGTACATTTTGAGTTTGAGTCTATTTTAAGTTCTGAGTACAGTTTGAGTTTGAGTCCATTTTGAGGTCTGAGTACATTTTGAGTTTCAGTCCATTTTGAGTTTGAGTACATATTGAGTTTGGAGTACATTTTGAGTTCTGAGTACATATGAGTTTTGAGTCCATTTTGAGTTTGAGTACATATGAGTAGCCTAGCAGGCAGCTATGGTTGGCTGGTAAGTTTTATGCGTCGCTGGGGGCTCGAACTTCAGGTTACCTGCGTGTACGGCACCATTCGCGATCTGCGTGATTGGTTGTGAGGGAGGGGGTGTCTGATTTGTTTTTACTTTCTTGTTGAATTTTTATGACCGTAAGCCTTTGCTGTATACCAAGTTTTCGCGGCTGGCGCGTGAGTGATAATTGACTGGTGAGGTCATAAAAAAGGGTTGTCTTAACTTTTCCTCCTGATGGACCCACTAAGAAGGTGGGAAAGGGTGGTGGGAAAACACAATGCGGCGCTTGCTTGCTTGTTGTTCGCCTGCTACTGTTGACGGCTTCATATAGTAGGGGTCACAAAGGAAGAGGTGAGAGCTGGAGGAAAAGGGGGCGGGGGCTGTCCCTTCTGCTGTTTTAAATGAATTAGCTGAATTGACTTGGCAACTCCCTTTAAACAGAATAATGACCGCAGTAGGTTGGGTGAAATTTCAAACTGATGACGCTAAGTCGTGTAAGGTATCAAATGAATGATCATGATCAACAGAATCACGCGGGGTAAATAAAAAAATGCTTTTGATTGTAGTCATCATTCAGTCATAAAGAGCGATAGGTTGGGTTAAAACTCAAAATGACGCTGCGAGGGCATCTGGGGAATCAAATTCAAAGTCTCGATGTGGGGAGTCATTTGGGACAAAATGAGTTATGGTTATATAATGATGTAGTCATGGTTAGTCATAAATTCGGTTAAAATTTCAATTCATTGCGCTAGGGCGTGTGGCGTATCAAATCAAAGATCTCGATGTGGGTAATCACGTGCTTCCAGGTTATTATCATGACATACTCAAGGTGGGTCATAAATTATGTTAAAATTTACAATGACACCACTGGGTGCTCGGGGCATCAAATTGAAGGTTCCGATGAGGGAAATCACGTGGGACAAAATGAGGTATAGTTATATCATGAGCTAGTCATGGTTAGTCATTCATTGGTTTAACATTCAAATTGATTCCTCTAGGATGTGATGGGTATCAAATTAATGGTCTTGATGAGCGGAATCACGTGGGAGAAATACAAAAATGCTTCCCGGTTATAACAATGAGATAGTCATAGCTAGTATTATATTGGGTTAAAATTTGAAGTGAACCATAAGGGTGTAGGGTATTAAGTTTATGGACTTGACGAATTGAATCACGTGGTACAAAAAAAAAGGCTTCGTGGTTCTAATCATGAGATAGTCATTATGAGTCATACATTGGGTTAAATTCAAGCTGAGGCCGCTAAAGTATGTGGGGTGTCAAATTGAAGGTTTCAGTTAGGGGAATCACGTCGGACAATTAAATAATGCGTCCTGGTTACAGTCATGAGAGTCATGGTTAGTTTGGTATGAATTCCAAATGATCCTGCTAGGGTGTGTGGGGTATCAAATTAAAGGTCTCGTGGAGGGGGATCACGTGTGACAAATGTAAAAATGCTTTCTGATTATAGTTATGAGGATAAAGCAAATGGTATCTTTCTTTAATTTCTGGGTAGGGTTTAACCAAAATGGCCTGAAAAGCCGTAAAGCAGTTGTGCTATATACATGCGAGGGCTTGTCCAGAGATGTCCATCAATGCAGTATATAGTAATAAAAATATTGGTGTCTAATTGCCGAATCATCGAGGCAGGATGGCATGGGGTAAGAACAAAAGCCATGCCAAACTCTCGAACCTGAATCACCAGACCCAAAAACTCTCTGCTAATAGCTGCCATTCAAACGTTACTTCCTCCCATTTCCCGTGTCCGAACAAACAAGAAAATCCTTCGACACACATGGTGTTGGGGAAATTGCGGATGACCATAGGTAACAGGGGGCATCAGAGCTCATCAGAAAGGCGAATTTCACATTTGTTTATCAATAAGCCTTGCGGCCGCGTTTCGTGTCCGTAATTTTCTTCCCACAGTGTACCAACGTGCACTCGAATCCAGAATTTGCCAATTACATGTGAGACATTGACTCCTTGCTAGAGGGTAGGAGATAGGCCACAGAGCCACCAAGATATACACAGACATTGCGACAGAAGAAAAACACTTCAGAAAACTAAGCACGCACAGTTTGTCTGTGCGTTCGAACTGATTTTATTAAAAATGATAAATCAGCGCAAAATATCAAAACTTGCACATGATGACAATGTAAAGGAAAAGAATTAACTCGGGCTCTGTAGTTCTCCAATGACTCCATCTCAAACACAATGAAAGAACAGATCACTGACGCAACACACGCGCACACACACACACACACACACACACACACACACACACACACACACACACACACACACACACACACACACACACACACACACACACACACACACACATGCAAACGCACTCGCACTCGCACTCGCACCCGCACTCGCACACGCACACGCGTGCATGCTGGAAATTAACAGCTGGGTACGGTGGCGTTAATTGCTTACAACGATAGCGTGGTGCTGACCCGAGCTACGAGAGCTCATTCCACCTAGCAAATGCTAATAAAAACTAATATAAGTGCCTCAGCAAACAACGAGGCACTTTTCTGTTTGTCGTACGTGATTTCCCTCCTCGAGACCCTCAATGTGATACCCCACATTCTTTAGCGCCACATCTCTGCGAGTTTTAACCCAATCTGAGACTATCCATGACTCCCGTGTTACACGGTTCGCCATTTTCTAAATTTTTCTTCTTGTTATTTTTTAGTTTTTTTAACATTTAGCTTGATCAATTGTCAACACTTACGCTTTTATAATTATCAAGGGTTGAACTTTCGTGATATCTGCATTTTTGTGTAAATGCAGGGCATTACACGATGCTGGGGGGGGGGGGGTAGGGAGCGGGGGATACTCGGCAAAGAATGCTACGCATAAAAAAGCAAAGGCATATCCATGAACGCCTCGCGCTTCAGAGATTCGCGGGGACAGTTCGCTTTGAGCCAAGCCGGTTTTTTTATGATGCAGAGCAAGAATGCATGGAACCGTAACCCTAAACAGCTTAGACATAAATGAACGGAGCAGTTAGCGCACATCCCCTCGCCCAATCTTGCTTGTTCCGACCCAGGGACCCAGCACACCATCGAGTCTGGACCACCTCGGTCATAAACAAAAACACGGAGCCTACATCAAGAGTTTGGTATCCATTATATACGTACAATTGCTTGCAACCAGCGCTAGTCATCATGGGCAGCAGGTATAGCTGTATTAAATCTGCAACAAAAATTGTTTCTGACCTCCCAGCAACTACGGTGTTATGTCGTGCCAAATGCAAGAGTTTGAGCTCACGAATTTGCACCGGGAATATTTTTACCACGCGTGAGTTTACAACACTGAATGTCAATGAAATCAGAGTCTATCTGAGCCACAGTAAATTCCTAGCACGAGCACGAGAGAGTTGTGAGGCCATTTGAGTTCTGAATTCATTTTTAGCTCTCAGCCCATTTCGCGTTCTGAGTACATTTTGAGTTTTCAGTCCATTTTGAGTTTGAGTACATTTTGTGTTCGAGTACATTTTGAGTTTGTGTCCATTTTGAGTTCTGAGTACATTTTGAGTTTAGTCCATTTTGAGTTCTGATTACATTTTGATTGACTGATTGATTGAGGGGTTTAACGCGCCGACGCAACGCAGGCGATGAGGCGCGCCGTAGTGGAGGGCTCCGGATTATTTTGGACCACCTGGGGATCTTTATCGTGCGCCGAAATTTCGTACACACGGGCGTTTTTGCTTTTCGCCTCCATCAGAAAAGCGGCCGCTGCGGCACAGAATCGAACCCGCGACCTCGTGCTCAGCAGCGCAACGCCTTAGCCATTGAGCCACCGCGGCGGGTGATTACATTTTGAGTTTGAGTCCAGTTTGTGTTTGAGTAGATATTGAGATTTCAGTACAGTTTGAGTTTGAGTACATATGAGTTTTGAGTCCATTTTGAGTTTGAGTACATTTTGAGTTCTGAGTACATTTTGAGTTTTGAGTCCGAGTGAGTTCTGAGTTTTGTGCTCAATGTGAGTTTGAGTTTGAGTGAGCGCAGATGTGCTACTCAGCATTGAGTCGAGTTTGAGTGAGTGGTGATAAGAAAAAAAAAATTGTGAGTGAGTTTAAGTGAGCCGCGCCAACTTTGCCGAGTTATGTCCAAGAGCCCCACCCTGTTGGGCTTGTATGCGTCGGATAATGCATACTCTTTCCACCAGCTTGGAGCTACAGTTATTCATAATAGGGGTTTTGTCTTTGTTTTTGGCCCTCCTCTTTTGTATTTTACAACTCACATAATCCATTTTTTCACTTGCTACAACTATTGCATGGTGTCTGTTTGTATGTCTTATATTCTTTCTTTACACAGCGGATCCCTTAGAAAGGCCCAGCGCTGTTCGTGAGCATTTATATTGATATAATGAATAAACAGTAAATAAATAAAATATAAATAAATAATATACACTTATCGCATTCAGAGCCGTCTTAACTAATCAAACGTGCACTGCTGGGAGCAGATCTTCCATTGGCATTTTAAGCAGCCTTCTTTGTAACAGGTGTTTAATAAATAGCTCCAAAATATTCCGTGGGCAACTATCGAGGGGTGCACACCACCTAGAATCTTTAAATATGTCTTTATTACCATAGAATATTGCATTTCCTTAACGAAATTCACTTCAGGGTATAATGAGCAGTCTTCTTGAAGAATGTGAAGGAAGCAGGACATTGTAGGAAAGACCCCAAATGACCCCACGTATTTGTGTAGAGGGCTTAGTGTAGCCCGTATTAATTTTGTATTTTTCTTTCATCTCAAGTCTTCTCCGATCCTTCCGATCGTAAAAACATACGCTGCTATAACGATTACACGTGTTTTCATGGCTAATTACGCGCGTATTTTGCAGATTTACGGCATCTTACAAATCTCCCCTAATTGAATGATTTTGCGGTTGCGACGGGTATTTTATGCATGTAATTTAGAGCCCTAATCTCCAAAACCTGGATTGCTCAAGTCATGCTGAGGTAGTAGGAGCTTTCTTGAGCAGGCATAAAGCAATCCAGCTTCATTCAACTCGTTGCCTTCGTAATATTTCGTTAATCACCTTATGTAACGCAGCTTGCCGTGCCGCCATCTCCGCTGTGATCGGCAAAAACAGGTGTTATTTTCATTCATTTCTTCATGCACCAACGCGAAGGCGAAACTATCTGCTCACTGATCGCAGCAGTACAGGTCGGATCTCTTTTGTCTTTGCATGAAACCACATAGCATTACTATCTGCAACAAGGAATAAAACCCCCTGTGCAAAGCGCCTCATTAAGCAACAAGAACGCCATCTCCATGGCATCAAAAAAAAATTAGCAATGGCTTAGCTCCGCTATGCCAGGATACACGTAGCGTGAGCTAAGGTTTAACTGGTTATTCTCAGGTTTCCTGTTTGTTTCGGAATAGCTAATTATCATGCTTACTGCTAGTAAAACAATTTCCAATCCAATCGGATCCATTCCAATCCAATTTCATCCCAATCAATCCAATGCAGTTCAAATCAATTCAATCCAATCCAATCCAACCCAATCTATTCTAATCCCATTCAATCATAGAGTTTCTTACAGTATACACTGGAGATGAATCTGGCGCTAGCGTCTATGCGGCTCACATCAAGGTCGTCTGTGTCGTCATGGGCCGCTATTATATATCGCGCTCGCCTTAGTTTTATCATTGGCTTGGATCGAAACGTTTTAGTGACCGCAAATTGAAACAAAGTGCCACAAAAACGCGAAGAATAGTTTGCAATTATGTAAGTGGAAAATAAAACAGGCTGTTTTAAAACTAAGAAAAACGGAGGTAAAGCGTATTTTTGCCGGAACTGTTCTGCCTCCTATTCCGCAGGCCAAGGTTGTAGTTATGAACAATGTTAATATTTGGGGGGTAACTCATTAGAACTGTGACTTTTTTAAGTTTACCATTATTTCAAATCATAAGTTGTTTGAAGAGTTTCGAAAGTTTTTTGAGCGTGCCTATGAAAACGTTGCCTTTGTGGTGAACCGGTGCACCGACCACCAGCTAGTTTAACAAGAAAAAAGAAAACATGGCGTTAAACAGTCGTGGACGAGGACAAGATAGGACGCATACAAGCGCCCGTATCTGCCGTATCATGTGTTCGTCGAAGTACGTTTTGTTTCTTACAAATTTCGCGGCGGCATATTACCCGCACAGTCATACGTCCTTCGACTGCGGCATGAGCAACGTCCAGTGCGATCACGCATTGCCTGCTGTTTCACTGAATATGGCCAACATGGCTACCACAGAAAGGGGAGGATTTCGGCTTCTTTGTAGCTCGTGAACGTGTTAATGCATAGTGAAGAAAGCAAATCCCCAAAACTCTTAAGAATCCAATTGTCATGCCAAGCCCAAGCCAAAAAGGGGGTCTTCCCATGAACCGCCATGACGACATGGCTTATGAGGCGCGGTTTTATCTCTAGTATACTTACTAAGAAACTCTGCATTCAATCCAGTCGCGGGGGCAGAGGCTCCGGCACGCGAGCTGTGCGCCGTAAGACGTTACCTCTCCTCGCGCATGCGCAGCACGGCTCTCCAGGAGCCACGCGAAACTGCTCAACCTCGGCCAGTGAAGCTCACACTCCGACAGCACATTTCTCCTGTGCCTTCATCCTCCCCTTACCCTATACTCATCGCAAAGCGGCTTCTGCAAGGCTCAGGGCACCCTCTACAATATTGTGTGGTGGATGTACAAGAACCCCCCCACCCTTTCACGCACTGCCCTTGCCCTGTTTGGAGCACACAGAAAGAACTGCACCTAACCCAAACGCGGAGAATGAGCTTTGGCAAGGCCGCTCATTGAAAAAGCGGTCCTCTTTTCTATCGAGCTGCCGTGGCTATGGTTTGTGAAGGCAGTACAAGAAGCCGGATGAGCTCAAGCGGTCCTTCAAGGAGGACTCTTCCCCAGGGTCGACTACTCTATGGAAACGTTTATTTCTCTTCCTCTTCACAGCAATGATGATTATAAGCCACGACTAGTAAAAAGACTAGGTGTTTGACCGTGGCTCTGCCATTATCTACCGTTCGGGATGGGAAAGCGTTCAGGAACGCCCCCGGAAAAGCATGACATTGAGTGCGGGCATCCACACCCCCCTGTCTCGTCTGACGTCAATCATAGAAGGTGCTTGTACTTTCGAACAACGTTATATCATCATCATCATCTTCGTCTTCTTCATCGCCAGCCTATCTACGCCCACTGCAGGGCAAAGGCCTCTCCCATTTTTCTCCAATTACCTCGGTCCTGTGCCAACTGTGACCAATTTATCCCCGCAAACTTCTTGATCTCATCTGCCCATCTAACTTTCTGCCGCCCCCTGCAACGCTTGCCTTCTCTAGGGATCCACTCTGTTACCCTTAATGACCAGCGGTTATCTTGCCTGCGCATTACATGCCCTGCCCACGTCCACTTCTTCTTCTTAATTTCTACTAATATGTCTTTAACACCAGTTTGCTCTCTGACCCACTCCGCTCTCTTCTTGTCCCTTAATGTTACACCTATCATTTTCCACTCCATTGCCCGCTGAGTGGTTCTCAATTTATGTTGAGCCCTCTTAGTGAGCCTCCAAGTTTCTGCCCCGTAAGTGAGTACCGGTAAGATGCAGCTGTCATACACTCTCTTCTTCAGCGACAATGGTAGGCTGCTATTCATTATCTGAGAATGTCTGCCATATGCACCCCACCCTATTCTGATCCTTCTAATTATCTCTGCCTCATGGTTGGGATCTGGGGTCACAACTTGGCCTAAGTAGATATATTCGCTTACCACTTCCACTGCCTCGCCACCTATCTCAAACTGCTGTGCTGTCCCGAGGTTATTGATCATTACTTTAGTTTTCTGCATATTAATTTTCAGGCCCACGGTTCTACTCTGTTCGCCCAGTGCGGAAAGCACGCTTTGCAATTCGTCCCCAGAGTTACTTAGCAAGGCAACGTCATCAGCAAATCTGAGGTTACTGAGGTATTCTCCATTAACCCTTACTCCCATCTGTTCCCAATCCAACGTTCTGAATACTTCTTGTAAGCATGCTGTGAATGCCATTGGAGAGATTGTGTCTCCTTGTCTGACACCCTTCCTTTTAGGTATTTTACTGCTCTCCCTATGGAGGATGATGGTAGCTGTAGACCCACTGTAGATATCCTCTAGTATTCTTACATAATGCTCATCTACCCCCTGGTTCCGTAATGCCTGAATGACTGCTAGGGTTTCGACCGAGTCAAATGCTTTCTCATAATCTATGAAGGCTATATATAGGGGTTCAGTATACTCAGCGCACTTCTCTATCACCTGATTGATCGTGTGAATATGGTCCATTGTTGAATAACCTTTACGGAACCCCGCTTGTTCTTTAGGTTGACTGAAATCTATAGTATCTATAGTATGCTATAGTATTCGTCTATGTTGCCAGCTATGCTTTTATTCACTAGGAATCCAACTCCCAGTTCTCTTCTGTCCTCTAGACCACGGTAACATAGGACGTGTCCATTTTTCAGCACCGTAAAGGCTTCGCCTGCCCTCCTAACCTCGCTAAGCCCTATTACATCCCATTTAATGCCCTCTAGTTCCTCGAACAACACCTCGAGACTTGCTTCGCTAGATAAGGTTCGTGCGTTAAACGTTGCCAGGTTCAGATTCCATTGGCGGCCTGTCCGGATCCAGGAATTCTTAGCACCCTCTGCTGCGTCACAGGTCTGACCGCCGCCGTGGTCAGTTGCTTCGCAGCCGCTGGGGACTGAGGGCCGAGGGTTAGTTGGCGTATTCATGGGAGGTTGTGGCCATTACTACACCAGGGTGGCCAATCCTGCTCTGGTGAGGGAGTGCATTACCGGCAATGGTCGCCGGGGTCAGGCCGCACCCCAAGCCCCTTTGTGCAATTCCATCACACGCAAATTTTTTTTGTATCCGCTGGGAATTGTCCGGCACCGGGATTCGAACCACGGTCCTTCTGCACGCTAGGCGGGTGTTCTACCTCTACGCCATCGCTGCTTCATCTTATGCAACGTTATATCAAAGTTGCATTATTTGAACCAACGAATATTTCGAGATGGTCTATTGGTCCCGGCAACGTGACGTGCATTTAAAGGCGGAGACTGGCTAATTCGAACCCAAAACACGTGACATGGTAAATTCTAAAAATATTGCTCGTCCGTATAGACTAAGTTCCCTAAACGTTGAAGCCGGAGACCAAAGTTCAATGTGTCACTAGCCTCTGCAGCTTCCAAAACCGGTAACCGCGTGCGTGCTTCCATTACACTGATGCAGCTGGCATAAGCCATGCCGCCTCGCTTCACGGGCTTGCGGAAGAACGGTCCGTCTATTTATTTATTTATTTATTTATTTATTTATTTGTTTGTTTGTTTTTCGCAGTACCTCATAGGCTCCGAAGAATATTGCGCGAGGGGGGAAAGAAATAAAACAAACATACACAGATCACTAGATACAACGTCTATTGGAGTAAAGAATGAAAACAACAATGTATCAGGAATTTGGTTATTCGGGGTATTATGAACATGTTGGTATCAGATTTGGTGGAAAAGTGAAGCAGAATAACCGGGAATGGCATAGAACTTCATTATATGACAATATCATTACACAATTATGAGCATGTGTTATTACACCTAAAGCAGGCTATAATATCGATGTTACACAACGAAAAGAAAAGAACAACAAAACAACAAAACTGAAACTGGAAATACCTCAAACTCAGGAGATTTCACCCGTTTTTATTAAAAGCAGCAATCTCTACAGAAAATGCAGAAGACAAGCAAGAAATACCTAGGTATTTACTCGCCTAGTCATCGCACTTTGTTCCCGAAAAATTAAGGGGAAATCTCGGGGTGCGTGTATTACGCTAGGACAGATTTTCGCGAAAACCTTTCGAGCACAGAAAACGTAAGCAAGTTGTGCGTCGAACGTTTTACGATAGGTCTCATGAACATAATAAAAAGCATAAAAAAACACGATAAAATCTGCGCGCAGCGCTGGAAGCCCCTTTGCGATGTGACGCAAAGTGCAGAGATTTCATAAATTACCGAACGCGCCGGAACGAGTTAACTGCGAGGTGACAACCATTAGAGAGCAATGATTGGCGGCCGCTACCAGAGTGCGGGACATCAAAAAAGAGAAGGAGCGGTGGTGGGCGGAGGGGGCGGACAGGGCTATGCAGCAAGCTGCGCACATTTTTTTCTTTGTCTTGTGAGTACATTATGGCCTTTTAGTGAGAGTTTCTTCCTCATCAATACTGAACGCATGCTTGCCGATATCGCTAATATCGGCAAGGCTGCGGCCATAATGAAGCTATGCCTTCTATGAAAGCAAAGGAAACTAAGGTAAGCACGGCCATCATCAGCTAGACTTGGCACGCCATACGACATACTTCTGCGAAAAGTTAAGGGTGCGTTCATTGCGGGGCAAATTAAAAAAATGAATTCGGTGACGAAGTTCAAGGGGGCGATCATTACACGAGTGCGATCATTATGCGAATAGATACGGTATATAAGAAGTGCATACGGGAAACCTCCAGGTACAGTTTACACGGACGCCATCACCAAACACCGCGGAATATCATAAGCCGTAGTTGTGGATGCTAGAAAATGTCTGGACTTTGTCATGAGCAGAAAACAAACACCTCAAGAAGCGGAAACCGCAAGCGTTCTACTCGCTGTAAGATTGGGACAATGCAAACACTAAAACATCATCATCATCAGGAACTCCACAAACGCCGTTGGAAATAAACTGTGCAGCTTTATTCCAACCGAAGACAGAAATGTCCTACGAGCCCTGCGAAAAGGCAAACGCCGAACAGTTTGGAGCCCGAAGGTGTTGAAGGAAACTCGAAAGCCGACTCCCTAGTAAGGGAAATCAGCAACCGCCGGTCAATGGACAACCCCTGCACCCTCACTCCCTTCATTTTCCTTAATGAAAGCTGTTCGGACAAAGACAAGCGGGAAGAAATATACCCACAATGCGTCACACGTTATAATCAGGAGACGCAAGAAACGTCGAAAAACTACAAAACAATATTTTCTTACACAAATTCGGGCTGTCTCACATGTTGCCAGAGAGATAAAACGAAGAAGGCCACACATGCAAATTTATACCAGACTTACTCAACACAGTCTAAAACTGCCCTATAATTTGGCACAGAACACCTGCAAAACATCTACAAAGTCCTGGAATTTAGCATTGTCTAGCTCGGGCAATTCCACACACCGTGTGCTGATAGAGAATGCCAAGCAGGGAGCCCTAGCCACCCTAGTTGTGGGAATAACACTTCCCTCATAACTTTTTCCACATTCCCTTCTTCATATTTTGATATAAATTTCGCTATTGCTTCCATTCTTTCCCGCGCGCGCTGCCTTTTTTTGCACGTTTTTTTCTTTCGCAGCGCGTAATCATTAAAAGTGCACTCAGAAGGATGTGCATTACCGTCTACTTTATCGCGCACGTGTTTGTAATACTAGTAATGTGCGCTGTACTGCCAATCAATGGGACCCCGACCAGTTCGATCTCCGTCTAAGTTGAAGAGATTAAATATCCCCTCAGAGTTATAATTAACGCGGTTCGACTTGTTGAGTCATGAGACAGCGCAACGGTATCGCTCGCCGGAACGCCGTCCTCGTGACGGCATCGTCAGCACTTCTCTTGCAAGGGTCGCACCAGAAGTGAGAATCTTTAGCACGAAACTTTCCACGCCTCGCTGATAGCATCTGGCGCACGGAAACCCTCCAAAGAAAAGGCAACTTTACATAATTGCCTCAAGAAACAAACGCTTCCGTGGTTTGAATCGCACCTGTGTTCCTCGCGTTCATAAGCTGACACCGGTCGGTTGCTCCAATACAACACGGTCGAAGAGATTGAGATTTCAAAGTTAAGCATTCTTGTCTTTTCATACCGACCCCGCAGCGAAGCCAACTTTCTCTGCCGACGATGATTATCGTGCATTAAGTGAAACATGTTCGTAACGCAGCTTTCTCTCGTCGAAAGAAAATGTTTTATAGTCCAAACTGAAAGACCAACATCCGTATCGTCGTGTTAAAAAACACTGCAGAAAAGCCAACTGCTTCAATGGGTTTCCACAAAGGTACATAAAGTACAGGTGCACGATTAACATTTTATACCTGACTAATCCTCTCGAGTGGGTGCGTGGCAGTGCCAGCACTTGAAGCTCATCATCGTCAAAGAAATTGAAACTAACACACAACGAGCGACTCCCTCACAAGAATTGAGTTTGACCGCTTTGCGGCAGAAGAAAGCTTTATGTTTCAGCCATCGTTGTGGTGAGACCCAGGAGCTTTGATTTTTTATCGAACCTGGCGATATAAGCCGCAAATAAGAGAAAATGGCAGTCTGAATAACGGGTGTGGGAACGCGATCATTATGTGCACAACTGGCCAGCCCTCCTCCGCAAGAGTAGTGGTATCGAAGCGGTTCGAGAACAGAGACTGACTGTGCCCTCTCAATCGCAGGGGCGAAGCCTGCACCACGCGACTCCATGGTGTGCACAGTGAACGGCGAAGGGCCTTCCCTGGAGACCTTGAAGTTCCCAGTGAACTTGTGCGACGTCACCTTCTTCGACTCCCTCGGCAAATATATTCGAAACCGTACTGCAGATCACGTGAAAAATAACATTAACTCTTTTTTGCCACGGCCAAGAACTTACCAAAATCATTCGTTTGGTGTCTCCTTTTATCTAGAGTAAGTATGTTGTTCGTTTAGGAGAATGCTTTCTTTCTTTAGTGTCTTGACGGAGGCGCTGCGGGAGTATGTGCATGTCTCAACGCAAAAAGTCACCTTGAAAAAAGTTGGTGCTTACAGCGTACGCAGTGGCAACCAAAAAACAAACTAAAAATAAAAATTGATTTCTTTGAAAGAACGGCGCATTACAATAAGCGTCTACAAAAAACTACTCCAGGGGAGACTGGGGGTTGTCCGACGACGACCTTACGACTGTAGACTTCGCAGGAATACATGAGAAACTCGTGGTTTGCATCGCATCCCGGGTACTCCGCCGTCGGTGCGGGGCTGATAATTGTGGATTTCCCGTGTTGTAAAGTGGTTAGCGGGGTGGCGTTCTTTCTATGATGAGTTTCGGAAAGTACCGCCACCGATTCATCGGTGGCGTCGGAAGGAAACGAAATGTCACAAACGAACTGCCGGGTAGATTTGTCGCGTTACCAGTACATGGCCGTGTGGGGAAAAATATCACAATTATGTTTACCCAGAACGAGAAAGCGGGAGTGCGCGCCTATCGGAGCATTGCTTGCCACCTGCTTTGCCGGCGCTCCCGAAGCACGCCCTCCTCAGTAAGACCCGTGGCACTGGACACGGTTTTTAGGGGCTGTAAAATGAAGTGTACATCTCTATTGGAGGGTGGAAAGGGGAAAGGAATGGAAATAATGGTAAAGGGGAGCAACAGACACACAACTGCAGCGCTAAAGGGAGCCACTGTTACAGTAAGGCGGCTAGAGCGCAAGAAAGATTGTTACAGTGTGCGACAAACGTGGGAGAAACGCAGTTTTGTGGCCGTGCGGGTCCATAACAAGTCGCATGGATTCGGCTGAGCCCGTTAAACTCGTGACAGAGAACGGAGAGATGTTGAAGCATCTCTGAAATCAACTAATAAATCGCGTTCATTTCTGTATTTAGTTATTATGCTGCCAAGGAATTTTCTATTGGTCAGTCAGTGTGCCTTCTTCAATTGCTGCGGGCTCGTGCACTCTGTGCTTAAATTCTCTCGCTGAAATGCTTTCTCTAAAATTCCAGCCAGTTCTAGCGCGTGTTAAATCTACAGATACTGCGACGCTGTGAGTTGAATTTTAAATATGCCTCTAGCTTGGAATTGTTTCTTGTGCGCTAAGTTAGAGGGTCTAAGGGTACAATTTTCGTCTGATTTGCTTCGGGATCCGTTCCAAAACACGGGTGTCGGAGCCATTTTCCGTAATCTTAGCCTTTGTTGATGCTTCACTGCGGTACCGGCAATTTTGAAATGCCACTTACAAACACAAAATTTTATCTATATCTTGCAAATGGCTTTACCTAATGCAGTTCCGGGAGGCCTTTTTCAGATGCAGTATAAGGTGAGCTATATAAAAATATGAAGGCACAAGGACCTTTCTTTTTCTTTAGGGTTTTTTCTTCAGGTGAAACCGGCTCTTACGCGACGGGGAAACCTGCTCCAGCGAGAGCATGACACGATACCAGCCGAGGTGGACGTCATCCTAGCCGTAGAACAGCTGTGCTGTTAAAACCAGTTGGCATCGCCTCCTTCATTCACCACGAAGACGAGACATAGTGCTTCCGTCGTCGAGCATGGAGTCATGTTCACAGCGGAGTGCTTGTCTTTTAGTTCGCGAATACTTCTGTCGGCATCAGTGAACGGTGGTCTTTTCTTGCAATGCTCTAAGTCAATTTACGGAAAGTGGAAGTGGTTTTGGGTACGAACGTAAGTAGAAGATTGTAGCACGCCTTTTTCTACGTTTATATCGGTTTTTCTAACGTCTTCACTCACGGGCGACAGAAGAAGATCCCTACCAGGAATATAAACTCAATTCAGCTGATACTGCAGAAAGGTAACTGTTCAGTCACCAAATGTTTCTTGTACTAATTTTATAGAAAAAGAAACAATTTAGGTCTGGTTAAAGAGGCATGTATTATGAGGACGAGGGACCGTTTAGAATATAGTGGCGTGTAGTGTTGTTTACGTGGGCCCTTCAGATGCGCAATGCATTTGTTACTCCGCTTACTAGTTACTTGTGAAAAATGTCGCCTGATTTCTTTTCCTTCTGTAGGAACCACACACAGGGAGGTTCTGTCACGGAGGATGAAGTGGTGCAATTTTTTAAGAATCTTTACACTCTAAACATCAGAAACATGGCTGTGATCAATATTTACCGGGACAGCGTGACAGACGATGGGTTTAGAACGGCTCTCAACTTACTCAAGGTAATGCTTCTAGTACATTATATAAAATACTTCTTTCCGCGACAGCAATGTTCTGGATGCGCCATTTTGTGTGAGACCACGAAGCGGTAGCGTCAATCAACCGCTGATGAAAGCCCATGTTCCCGCCTAGACGTGTTTCGTAAAGTACAGAAGCCCCTTCCCTGGGTCAAGCGGAAGATTCGTAGAGACCCCAGAAACCGGTTTTACCGATCACCTACGGGCGAGAAGCAGAAATCGGTCGAGGAGCGAAGGGAACGGTGAAGCTAATGCAGACGATGGCAGTACAACGTGGTGGGGTAGGTTTTTGGAATGGATGACGAATTTGGATCTTCAACATGACCGCAATTTGCTAACTATATAACTAAAGAGGGTCCAGGTATTGGCTTGTGACCTTCGACGTAGAAACTTGCGTCACAGACACGTGCCGGCTCCAACATGCATATTTTGAGCGTAGGAAAATAGGAGCAGGCAATAACAAAGCGCGTTGTCGCTTACTGTCTTCTTCGATTGGCCATTGCCAAACATGTTCTTAATTGATTGATTACAAGGTTTAACGCGCCGCCGCTAGACAGGCTCAGCGATGCTACACAAGCAATGGACAGCTCCGAATTATTTTGACAACTTTGGAAGTCTTCGACCTGTGCGGATATCTCGAACATACAGGCGTTTTCCTTTTTGGCCTCGATTAGAAAAGCTGCCGCCGCTACCTAGATTCCAAATGGTATCCTTGGGCTCAGAAGGACAACGCCTTAGCCACTCAGGCCCCGCAGCTGGTCGGGGGTCATTACTGAGCCACAATAACTGGACGAAGAAATATAATACGAAAAATGAGAATGATGATGGTGGTACTGACATAACCGGTCGTGTTATTGGACACCAATGTATGACAACGAGAGGGCATGTTTTGCGATTGGGTACTAACGCTTTCGAAATCGCAAGGCCATAAAGAGTGCGTAGTTGTCAATAGTTTTGAACTAGAATATAAAGATCGGTACTGTCTGTATTCATTAAGATATGCGGCTGGCTCGGTGGCTGGCTAGCTGGCTCACTTTCCTGGCTACCCTGACATGGGTTGGACTTGCCAGGGTTCGATTGGCCTAGCCTGTCTGGGCGTGGAATAGCTTGGCTACGATTTACTTGGGTTGGCTTGGCTTGGCTCGGAATACCAACCCTCAGCTGGGAGTTCCGCACGTAGGGTTTTATTTTCGGGTGAACATTTTCATTAAGCTATAAGAGAATACTAATGTTCGGTTTTTTGAAATGATAGGGTAAGAGGGTACAACATTGTTGTAAGTTCTTTATTCTCGCAAAAGCCCACCTAGATATCGCGCTTGTTTCCACTGATGTAGTTTACGAACAAGTGTCTGAAAAAACAGTTTTTCGGGGTTTCTCCTAACAAATCCGTAATGGTGTGAATCTCGGTTAGAAAACAAACTACAAGTTTTCACGTATTTATTAATATGTGTTGGGATCGCTTATACCTTAAAACATTTCCACCTGCCTTTTCCACGATCCCTAAATTTCCTTGCCGAAGTGAATATTGCCGCGAACCATGCATTGGGTTTGTTTATGTTTTGCTGTTACCGCCCGGCTGCGCAGATATGTTTTATCTCTGTGCCAAAGAAAGCGCGCAATCCATTCTTTCTTCGTACCGCATGTGTTATCTCTTCTGGGACAGCGTTCCGAACTAAAGTGAGCAGCCTAGAATAATCTTCCAGGTTCTGGATGTAAAGCGACGGTTCGAGAAGTACGCACGCCTAAAGATAAAAGCCTGCAGAGCAGAGGCCACGGCATTCAATTCCACTCTCCGACGCTCGCCAACGAACGTGAAATTGTTGACTGCTGCTTCGCCGCAACTGTACTTTTGACGTATTAGGGGAGCACAAGGTCGCTCAAATAAATGTGCTTTTCCTTCAAGACGACTGCCTCATCTTTGGCTTCGTGACATCTAGTGGAGGTGCTGGGTACGCACCCTTCATGCTCCCTACAACCTCTGGAAGCGGCCAAGCCAGTCCAACAAGAGCCAGCCGCCGCCTACAAGGTTTACCACCCAAATATGGTCTACTACCGGAGAAAGGGAACAACGAAGACATCGCTACCAACACCATGGCCAACCAAGCCAATCCTCCCGTCGTTCTGCAACAACATCAGGAGCCCCCATCATTCCTAAGATCTCCTGGTTAGGACCTCCTGAAGATCTCCTGGTGAAAAAATTTCAACCACTGGGATGAGGAATAAAAATCTTGAGGCAAGTGTTTTTCTACTTGAGAGACTCGGCTCGAGTGTGGTTTCAAAATCACGAGAGCTCGCTAACATCAGGGAGCATCTTCAAAACAGAATTTTCGAAAACGTTTACAACGGTGGTGCGTAATGAACGAGCTGAGCTATTGTTGCAGACGCGAATCCAGCACCCCAACGAAGGTGTTGTAGTGTTTGTTGAGGGGATGAAGATTCTGTTCCGATTACCTGACCCCGAAATGGCGGAACAGAAGAAGCTGCGTTTTCTTATGTGGGGTGTAAAGCAAGAGCTCTTCGCTGGAATATTACGCAATCCCCAAGAACCGTCGCTGAGTTCGTGACCGAGGCTTCGATGATCAAGAGGACCCTGGACATGTGTTCGAGGCAATACGATCGACCACTGAACGCTTTTTTGGCGAACTCCGTCAACGCTCCTAGTTTGGCGACGGAAGAATTGCGGGAAACGATCCGCGCTGTCGTTCTCGAAGAACTGAGGAGGATTTTCCCAACCACGCCGCAACCCCAGATGGCCTCCTTGACTGACGTGATCCGAGAAGTCCTACTGGCACTGGGGAATTCTACGCCGTCGAGAGCACCGAGCGAACCACAAGCAATGCCCTATTTCGTGGCTGTTCGTCGACCCCGACCTGCTCCCACTCGCCGTCAAGAAGCCCAGCCGTACCACCGCCCACTGTCGCCCAACTGAAGCCTTGCAGTCCGAAACCAGACGCCGAGGAAGACGGAAGTATGGCGTACTGCCGATAATCGTCCTCTGTGCTACGACTGCAGAGAGGCCGACCACATCTACCCTCTTTGCTCATACAAGAGGCTCTGACTGCGTGGTTTCTCCATCGACGCACCTCTCTCTCTCCCTGGCCGACGACCACGTGAGATCGACGACTATCTATCCCAAACCAGCCATGGCCAATCCCGTTTTCACCGTTCGCCGTCGCCCTACCCATACGAGTCTCCGAAGCGCCATAGCAATGCTGAGTTCGCACGCGGGAGGTCCCCCAGTCCACGTAGGCGAAACTAAAGGCAGCAACTTCTGGAGGCGAAGTTGCAGAACGGCTGAAAAATGAAAACCCTCCAACGACACAAGGGCGCACCGAAGACCATGATTCACGACATGCCGTCATCCCGACGACCCGACGGAACCCTGACGAGACTCCTTAACACGATGACATCTACACGGCGCGACGCACACCCAACATGACCGAGACGGCAGCTGAGAAGACGACGACAACGACGACGCACAGTGTCTGACCGTCAACACGCACAAGCCGATATGCGACGCCCCGACGCACCCGGAACTCGAAGAAGGCGGCGTCCGACGTCCACTTGTCTATCGACGGCTTTGACGTAGTCGCCCTCATCGACACGGGCGCCGACTACTAGGTAATGAGCGGGTCATTCACGTCCAAGCTGAAGAACGTTACTACAAGATGGGACGGTCCGCATATACGCACAGCGGGATACCATCTGGAAACGCCAAGTGGAACGTGCACATCGCGCGTCACCATGGACGGCACCACATACCCTGCTGAGTTCCTCATTTTGCCTAACTGCTCCCGTCACGTTATTCTCGGAATGGAAGTTTTGAAGGATAACGGCGCAATAATTTATCTGCAGACCAAGTCTATACTTCTTATTCCGATCACTCCACGACCCCGCAACCGAACCCCGGCCACCATGCTGTTGTAAGGATCGCTGACGATCATGTCACCCTACCACCCCACGCAATCGTGATGATCGTCGTTTACTGTGAGGATGCTGCTCTTGATATCGAGGCTATCGTAGAGAGTGACCAAAGGCTGCATCTCAAACGCGGTGTCTCCGTCGCAAGAGACATTGCGCGCTTTAAGCAATGCCAGTTCCACGTTTTTGTCCCCAATTTAACCAAGGAGTACCAGCATCTAAACAAGCGCGCTGCAATCGCGTCCCTCAATGAAACGCAAGAAGAAAGTCAAGTGATCACGGTTGCCAACTTTGAACGCGCACGTGTAGATGCTTTCCAGCTGCCGCCTCTTTTTTACGTGAACCCGGCGCTGCCGCAGGAAAATCGGCACAGATTATTGGATTTTCTGCATCGCTACAGCGAGTGTTTTTATGAATCGGATGAGGTTGCCCTCCTTGACACCCTTATGCTTGGAAGCTATTCGAGATATTATTCTCGTAGTTTATATACCCCACGTTCTAGTTCTCGGATAGTGTCCAGGTTGTGTCTCTTGCTATGGAGGCGCAAACCAAGGACCCTGATGGTGTCGATGGTAGGTATGATGTTGCCTGATTGGGTGTTAATCGAGATCTTGGGGGGGGTCATGTGCGTTGTGTCGAAAGAGGAAAAACTGGGACTTTTGTTGCGAGCAGGAGAGGCCGCGGCTTGATGTGTGTTTCGATCAATTGGGTAGCTGTTTGAAGGGTGTCCTGAATGTGTCGGTCCGACCCTTGGAGATTCAAAGAGTGAAATCATCTGCGTATAGGGAGTGGTGGAGGTCTGGTATTGTCGATAGTAAAGAAGGAAGGTCTTTCATGGCGATATTGGAAAGAAAGGGTGATAGCACCGACTCCTGGGGAGTGCCACTGCTTCCCAAACAGATCGAGGACGTTTTAATGGGACCCAGGTGCAGAGTGAGCGTTCTGTCCGATAGGAAAGAACGAATATAGTTGTAAGTACGCTCTCCCAAATGTGAGTTCATTATAACCGCGAGAATTGCCGAATGGGAGATGGTGTCAAATGCTCGTGTAAGGTCCAAGCGGAGGATAGCCTTGGTTGTTCGTACAGGAGCAAAAGAGGGGGGCAAATATATGGTGCTGGAGTTGGAGCATAACATCCTGGGTGGACAAGTTAGGGCGAAAGCCAAACATGGAGGGCGGAAACAGATGTGTCCGTTCCGCAAAACTAGTTAATCTGGAAAGGATAAAATGTTCGAAGAGTTTACCCAAACACGATGTCAGTGATATGGGGCGAAGGTGATCTACATGTGGTCGTTTGGCGGGTTTAGGAATTAGGATCGTTTTGGCAGTACGCCACCGTTACGGGATAGAACCAGACTCACAGCATTCGTTGAAGAGTCCTGTGACATCCTCCACTGATAAATCATCTAGATTACGTAACATAATATTTGTTATAGGATCTGGTCCGGGGGCCGATGTGGTGTTCAGCCGCTGTATGGCCGCATTTACCTCTGCCTCAGTTATGGGGGCTTCCAATTCGTCGTTTGAGTTGCCTCTGTATGAATGGTGTTGTATGGGTGGACTCTGCTGGACATATTTCTTAGTGATGTATTTCAGAAGGTCTTGCTCTGATCCTTTAAAGTTGTAAATTAGTTATTTTATGGATTGGGATTGAACTGTTTTAGTGGTACTGGGATCAAATAAATGGCGGAGGATGTTCCAAGTTTTTTTCGAATTGAAATAGGCGTCAATAGACTCGCATGTGGCCTCCCAGGTTTGAGCCACAAGTTTAAACAAGTTTTTTTCTATTTCTCGATTGAGTCGAGCGATCCTTCTTCGGAGGTTCCGGTTGTGTTTCTGTTGGGAGAGGCGTTTTTGCATGCTAGATTTACCTTGCCACATATGAGCGAGGCATGAATCTGGCTGGGGGAGATCCGCATCGATTACTAATTTACGTGTCGCCGATTTAACGCGATTGAACAGACCGTCCTCCCACTCAGAAAGGGTGTCCTTAGTGAGACGAGGGGATTGTTCGGTATGTCTAAAGGCGTGCCAATCGACGATGGTGGCAGATTTCACCTGCCGGGACTTGTGCTTCAGGGGTACTGTGATATGCAGTATTTTGTGGTCACTGCCTAGATCCTGTTGCGTATTTACCCACTGGGCTTGGGGATTGACATATCTGCTGAAGGTTAGGTCGGGGGTAGTGTCTACCCTAACACTGTTGCCCAGCCTGGTTGGGTATGCGGGATCTGTAAGGAGGGTAAGTTGTTCCTGTTGTGCTGCTTCCCATAATGATCTGCCTTTATAGTGCCCTTTCTGTAACCCCACGCTGGATGGTGCGCATTAAAGTCACCTGTTACGGCGATTGGGTTTTTCCGTGAAACAAGAGCAGCCTTTTAGAAGAGAGAGTGAAAACGATGCCTATGAAAGCGAGGGCTGCTGTAAACGTTGAGTATAAAGAGACTGAGGGCGTCTTTTTTTCGGGGCATGATTTCCACAAAGACATGGTCTATCGCGCTTTCAAGAGTGTGTTGTACAGCAGGGATATTGCGATGAACCAAAATAGTTGTTTCTGTAGCAGTGGGATGTGAGTCGGGGAAGGCTTTATATCCCGATAGTTTGGCCACGACACCTGTCTCCTGAAGGCACAATACATCCGGGGGCGGACATAGAATTCGATTATCAATGGTTGGTTGTAGGTTGCCGTGCTTACGTCGATACCCAC
Source organism: Haemaphysalis longicornis (assembly GCF_048455015.1). Classification (NCBI taxonomy): domain Eukaryota; kingdom Metazoa; phylum Arthropoda; class Arachnida; order Ixodida; family Ixodidae; genus Haemaphysalis; species Haemaphysalis longicornis. Next base: position 93,996,786 of record NW_027526385.1, read on the forward strand.
AATTCCACTGCCAAAGGGTATAACTAGCAGTTGCCATGATCAGTTATTTGCGAGGTGGACGGCCTGTCGTAAGGCTTGGAAGCATTTTCGGTAGTAGGGCGGGACTGTACTGTCAATAACCGCTCTTCGAATGCAGCTACCTGGCAGGTCAGTTTCGGGACAAGGTTGAAGAATCGTTCATATTCTGTAGCGAGCTTGCAGATGATAGTTTCTGTGATGTTTTGAATAGAATGCTCTATATCTTGCTTGGTGATGTAGGGTGTAGAAGAACCAATTTGGTGAGGGTTAGCAGGGGTTGAGTGAAAAGGAGGCGGGTTATCACTGTCCATGACTGCTGAGTTATCGGATTCACTGGGTGGTGGGGGAGATGTTTTGAACTGTTTGATCTCGGCTCAGAGTTTCTCATTCGCTTCGAGAACCTGATTAAGTAACTGCTTTAACTGAACTAATTCGTTTGATGGGGAAGATGAGTTGGAGGCCGCCGCTGTTGCCCAGTTTAATCACTTGGAACGTCGGGACGATGCCTGTTTCCCTTGGGTGGTGTCCCCTGGTGTGGCTGCTGCAGAAGCTGCAGAGGCACGTCGTTCTTGAGAGGTAGGTGGGTGCTGTTCATGGGAAGCAGGTGGAGACTTGGTCGTGACTTGTGGTGGTGATGACAGAGCAGCGCTATCTTCTCCCCATTGTTTGCGGAGCCTGGTGTTCTTTCCACGGGAAGGGGTCGCCTTGAATCATTGCTTGCACGAACGATCTCCCAGAGGCTGTGCGCCGCCGAACAGGGTGCATTTGGGTTCACACGTGTGGGAGGAGGTTTATACGAGATGGTCCCCACATCTCCTGCAGCGCGTGGGGTTGGGACGTGGGCAAACGTCGGCGCGGTGTCCCTTGTCACCACAGGCGAGGCATGCCTTCTCCTTCTGACGATGGATGTAGCATCTGCATTCGGCACCACAGTAATATATGTATGGAGGCACCTTGTAGCCGTCGAAGACGATTATGGCTGTGCTGGTTGTGCCCATGCGGCGCACCTGGAAGGGTTTGGGGTTGGCTGGTGTGACGATACTGGCTGTGATCGCATTCCGGCGTATCGTAGGCGGGTATGACATGTATGACTCCTTTGGAAAGACCTTCGGGGGTGGCGACATAAGGAGACAGATGGAAGTCCTGCGAGTCGATGTGAATTGCCATGATAGCATTGTATTGGCCTGCCTTGGTTTTACTGCGCGTACTCAGCACGATAATGTTCTTTTCGGAGTTGAGGCTGAAGATGTCTGCTGATACTTCGGCTACCGAGATATTAGCAGCGGTAAGAATGGCGTCTCAAAGGTCGGCGGAGCACGTTCGGGCAACGTTCACGCCACCGTGGGGCCGAAAAATAATCTTGATGTGCTCTCGGGGAAGAGAAGGAAGGCGTGGGAGTGTGCGTGAGAGAGAGCGACTAGCAGGGGTGTTGACCTGGTTGTTAGACGGGGCAGATTCACGAAAGGATTGCAGGGCCCGATTGCCACGGCGCCGGTAGCATTCCAACCAGCCCTTTTCTGGAGTAATGTCCGTAGGCGAGATGTCCTCACCTTGCACTGTGACGGCGTCCATAGTCGTCGGGAGGAACCGGGCCTTGCTTGTCCCGACAAGCCAACGGCGTCGCAGGGGGGAGTCGATGAAATAGCATACTCGACCCCCTTTCTAACCATGAAGCTAAGCGAACGAATCAAAATTCACGGCCTAATACGTAAATATTTCAGGGTAGCCCTCGGACGCCCTCCAAAATCCTCCAATGACCGCCTCCTTGCACTGGGTGTCCACAACTCCCTTCAATGATAGTTGAGGCACAACGCACTGCCCATTTAGAAAGGCTCACTAGGAGTCACACCGGTCGGCACTGGCTTTCTTTCTTAGGCCTTTCACCACCCACCTCCAACTATCAGCAATTTGTAGACATCCCCCCTTGCATCCGCAGACGCGCCAAATCAAACCTCTTCCGCGAAATATGCATCCCGTATACAATAAAGATCGGAGACTGGCTCGCGCGAAAGCCCTTGACAAGGCGTACCCTCCAGGCTCCCCCACGCTTTACAGAAATGCAGCAACCTATCCTACCAGAGCGGCTGCTGTAGCCACGGTGGTCGACTCGAAACAAGTCCAGCTCGTTTCCGCCTCCTTACTTACGACACCCCCACGGCGGAACAAGACATCGCCATCGCGTTGGCTATGACCCACAGTCCCCACCTTCAGACAACTATTATCAGTGACTCCAAATCAGCCATCCTAAATTTTCTTTACGCAAGAGTTTCCCCAGCAACTTTATCAGTCCTTTTGAAGGCACAGAACATTCGATCCCGCTCTTTCACTCTCGCCTGGACTCCCGCCCATACCGCGCTACCTGGAAACTCAGCGGCCCACGAAGCTACTCGAGCTTTGGTCTTCCGAGGGCTCGATGGTGCCGCCAATGATAGTGAGATATTCACTCTACGGGACAGGCTGCACACATATGGTGACATTCTCGCCCATTAGCGCTTGGAGCGGCCATGTTTCGTCCTCCTCACCCATCTTTATCCCGATGCTTGGCGGTCATCTATCGGCAGCTCCAGACCCGCTCCTTCCCCACCCCTGCCATGATGTCTGCGATCTTTCCCGACACCTACGTAGGCGCACGTCCATATTGTTCGGTCCCTCACGCATCGTTATCCCATATCTAATGGGCCTGTGATAGCATCCCATTAACCAGGCACCGACCCCATCCCATTCTCCTTACCATCACCAGCGAGGCACGCTGGGCAGCCGCCCTGCGTGATCCAAACCTCCAAATTCAAGAAGACCTGGCCCGCTTGGCCGAAGGCACCGGACCCCTGCCCAAAAGGGGTCCTGCCGCCCGACGGACGACGGAGAAGACGCCGTCGGCCTAATCGCCCCAGCTGAGGCCAAGTAAAGTTGTTCTGTCTGTCTGTCTGTCTCTGTCGTCAAACTCAAAATTACATCAGACACCCCTAACGAAGCACCGAAATATAACCGAAGATGGAGCCCGATCTACCGCACAGTCACCGTACCGCGCCTCTCTAAACGAGCGGGAAGCCATCCGTACTCAAGTCGACGACATGCTCAGCGACGACATTATACAGCCATCGAAAAGCTCCTGGGCTGCGCCGGTCGTACTCGTAAAGAAAAAAGACGGCACAATAATGTTCTGCGTTGGCTACCGGCGACTCAACAAAATCACCAAAAAGGACGTGCACCCCCTGCCGCAGAATGGACGACCACCTCGACCACCTCTGCCACGCGAAGTACTTCTCATCGATAGATATGAAGACCGTCTACTGGAAAATTGAAGTGGACGAGAGAGACGGAGAGAAGACTGCATATACAAGCCCGGATGGCCTATACGAGTTCAAGGTGATGCCGTTTGGGTTGTGCATGGCACCAGCAACGTTTCAACGAGTCATGGACATGGTGCTAGCTGGCCTGAAGTGGCTCACCTGCCTCGTATACCTCGACGACGTAGTGGTATTCGCCCGAACTTTCGACGAACACCTTGCAAGGTTGGAGTCTGTACTGGAGGCCATTCTTACGTCGGGGTTAACGCTGAATCCTGAAAAGTGCCGTTTAGCGTATGAGGAACTGAAGTTCTTTGGCCTCGTCGTCAACACCGCGGGAGTCTTACCTGACCCGGCAAAAACTTCAGCCATTGCGAACTTCCCAAGGCCGAAAGACAAGAAGGGCGTGCGAAGATTTGTCGTACTGTCCGTATACTACCAGCGCTGCGTCGCAAACTTCGCCCGCATTACAGTGCCACTCACACGCTTGACAAAAGATAGCACGCCTTTTAGCTGGGAAAACGACCAAGAAAAAGCATGCTGCGAACTGCAAGAATGCCTGCAAAGCCCGCTCATGCTCCCTCATTTCGACGAAAACGCCGAAACGGAAGTTCACACGGACGCCATTGATATAGGTTTGGGTGCCATCCTCGTCCAAAAGCAAAGCGGTTCCGAAAGGTAATCGCCTATAGGCACCGGTCACTGCTCAGAGGGCGCGATGAATAAGTACACCCAGCGCCGCCGCGCGGAAGCTTGAGGTAACTTTGGATCGGTGAGAGGCAGACGGCGGCCGCGCGTTCATATATTCGGCACCTCTCGGTTTGTTTTTGCGATTCTGCAATTGTTTTTGAAAGGTGTCTCGAACTTGAAAACTGTTTTGGCAAATAGTTTCCCCGTGTCTACAGTGCTTCGGTGCGATTTTCGGACAATTACGGGGCTGAACTACGACTGTCGGCCTCCTGTGTGCAAGAAGTTACAGACATTCGTCTTTGGAATGACCTCCCTGATTGCGTAGCCTCCATATCTAATCCCGATACATTTCGCCGTCAGCTCCTCACTCTCTTCACCATGTGACCATGTTCCTGAATTCTGAGGGCATTGCGTATTACGGCGATTTATATTTTCCTCGTCTCTTATTTGTTGAAAATGTATCCCTCTTTCGCATTGTTCAAGTCAGCAAATGGTGTATCTTCAGATTTACCTCACCCTGTACCACAATATATGTGATTTCATTTATATTTTTTGTTGTTGCGCACTGACCGTGCCTGTAAACTGTATGTTATCTGTCCTGTACTTTCCCCATTTCCCCCCTTACCCAATGCCCTGTTCTGGGGCCTGTAAGGTTTTTTTGAATAAAGAAGATTGTACGTTCCCGCGGGCGTGTGCGCCATGAAAGAAATTGACGGGAGAGACATCGTTGCGAAGTCCTATTCCCAGCAAGGGAAGGTTCTTTACAAAGCCAATTCAGATCAGTAGCCAGCGTATAAAACGGCGCTTCATGACAGAAGCGTATTTGTGTTGTTTCCTCTGTTCGCGCAACCACACCACAGTTACTTTTTCGCTTGCCCTTCTTCAGCTCGGTTGGTGTTGTCACTAATTAACAACGCATTCCAAACGTTATTAGCTGTTGACAATGTAAACGCAGTTCCACACAGTTCGAAATCTGCTGCGGAGTGGCGGATGTCTTTACGAAGATTTCGTTTAGTGTTGACTTCTATCTTGTGAGTAATGTTAGAGTCATCTTAGCGGCTTATTGTTATACAGTTTGTTCAGGCCGTTCGGAATTCTCCAAAAAATTATTTCCTCCTCCTCGCCATCCTCTGCTTTAACAATAATAACCTCAACTTTGAGAGTACGCAAAAACGCATTAAAGAATTCTCCTCCACATCCTCTGCTTATACAATATTAACCTCAACTTTCAGATTACGCAAAACGCATTAAAGAAGTCAGCGCGAGTGAATACAACCTAGCCTTTTATAGCTTTCCACGCTCTCGCTTAGAATGCTTGCCAAACTATGTACACTTCGGGGAACAAAGTACGGCAGTAAGCGGGATGCGTATTGACCGTCTTGATATTCCTTTTGGAATCACCCTCCAAGTTCTCTGAATGCATATTCTTGTGCCGCCTTTTGGTATCCATTCGGTGCCGTGAATTACGCTAAAAAAGGTTACTGCTGATAAAACAATAGTGCGGAAGCGGTTATACCTAGTGTTTTGCAACTACTACGGCGGCATGCGATTCATCCTAGCGCGTGATGTGTATGAACACTGAAAGCAAACGTTTTAGTTTTGCGTCTCTTCGTGTCTGCGCTGCGCATAAACGGTAATCATACTCATAAGTTTACTCCTTCCACTGACAAAAACTGTCATGACTTTCTTACTTCCTTTAATTTTGTTACTGCTAAAATCATTTCTTGCGCCGCTTATTCCCCCACGGCTGCCCGAGTGAGAAACCTGTACAGAACGATGGCAGGCTGCTTTTCGCGATTGTGGCTATCCTTCGCGCAGCAGTAGCGGCGCTACCACTAATCTTTTCCTGCAGCCTTTTGATCCTTTCGGACCCTGAAACTTGCAATTATAACTATATTTCTTAAAAAAAAATAAAAAAAACTTCTGCTACAACGTCGAACCGCACGAAGCGCGTGTGTTTTTAAGTGCGCTTAACGGCCGGTCGCGACATCCACCGACCCAGAGTTGCCAAGCAGCGACAATAGGCGGCGGTGGAGTCGCGCGCAAACTGCAGTGCCCGGTGCCTATGCCAGCCGTGGTCTGTCGCAGGAGGAGAAAAACTACTCTGCCGGTGAGAAGGAGTGCCTGGCTATCATATGGGCCATTTCAAAATTTCGACCTTACGTTTATGGTAGACCGTTCAAGGTTGAGACAGACCACCATGTGGTGTGTTGGTCCGCCAATTTGAAGGACCCCTCTGGCCGCCTTAGGCGATGGAGCTTGCGCCTGCAGGAATTCGACGTTGCAATCGTCTACAAATCAGGCAGGAAACACTCCGACGCCGACTGCCTGTCCCGCGCCCGCGTTCACCCAGCACGGAAATTTTGAGGCGTTACGGAGAGTGACCTAGCCGCCCAGCAAGCGTTCCGACTCCGACTTCTGCGTCATAATCGACTACCTCGAAGGACACAACGTCGCCATGCATAGGGCGTTTAGACAAAACTTACCAGCATTCAGCCTCAAAAACTCCGTCCTCACGAAGAAAAATTTCACCATAGGAACGAGAAAGAATTGCCTTCTTGTTATTCCGGCAGATCTTCGTGACGACATTTTGGAAGCGTGCCATGACGACCCTTCTTCCGGACATCTCGGCACAGCTCGCACAATTGGAAAAATCAAGGCGAAGTACTACTGGCCCCGCCTTAAATCCGACGTCAACCACTACGTCCGGAGCTTCCGTGACTGCAAACGACGAAAAACGCCCCCGACGAGACCCGACGGACTTCTGCAGCCAATGGCCGTCCCATAGAGGCCTTTCCAGCAGATTGGAATGGACCTTTTGGGCCCGTTCCCTACGTCATGATCTGAGAACAAGTGGATTGTCGTAACGACAGACTACATGACGCGCTACGCAAAGACCGCCGCTCTTCCGAGGGGGACTGCCCAAGAAGTCGCAAAGTTATTTATAAGTCAAGTTGTGCTGCGACAAAGAGCGCCTCAGGTTCTAATCACAGACCTCAGAATGGCCTTTACTGCCGAGCTGATGCAAGGAATCTTACGCTACAGTGATACAGATCACCGAAGAACAACGGCCTACCACCCCCAAACGAACCGACTAATGGAACGTTTGAAGAAGATGATTGCGGATATGCTGTCCATGTACGTCGATGTTGAACATTAAACGTAGGAAGAAGTGCTTTCATATGTTATATTTGCGTACAACACTGCTATCCAAGAAACTACGCCGATGACACTGTTCGACCTTGTATACGGAAGGCGGCCGAATACGATTCTCTACGCTATGTTTCCGCACGTAGAAGACGACGACCTCGACCCCGACATCCGAGGATACCTTCAGCGTGCGGTGGAGTCCCACCAGCTCACTCGAGTTTGTAGAACGGACCAGCAGCTGGTGCATACCAGCCGCTACAAATCTGACGCCGAGACGCCGAGTACCACTCAGGGAATCGTGTGTGGGTTTGGACTCCCATCCGACGACGCGAACTGAACCAGAAGCTTCTACGACGGCATTTCAGACCATACCAGATTCTACGACGTGTTGGCCAACTTACCTACGAAGTTATCCCCGATGGTGATTCCAGCTCATCCCGACGACGCACGCGACCCGAAGTCGTCCACGTGTTTCATTTAGAAGGTTTCTACGCACGATGACGGACGTTTATTTTTTTTCGGACCGTCGCTTATGCTGGCATCAGGTCGATGCACTCTTAGAGTGGGGGTAAGGCCATGAACCGTGCATTGGGTTTGTTTATTTATGTTTTATGTTTACCGCAGGGCTGTGCCGGTCTGTGTTATCTGTGTGCCGAGGGAAGCGCGTGCTCCATTTTTTCTTTCTACCGCATGTGTTATCTCTTCTGGGAGAGCGCTCCGATCTAACGGGAGCAGCCTAGAATAATCTTCTTTGTTGTGGATTTAAATCGACTGTTCGAGAAACACTCGCGCCAAAAGATAAAAGCCTGCAGAGCAGACGCCGCGGCATTCTATTCCACTTTCTGACGCTCGCCGACGAACGTCAAATTGTTGACTGCTGCTTTGCCGCCTCTGTATTTTTCTGTAGAGGAGCACAAGTTCCCTCCAATAAACGTGCTTTTTCTTTAAGACGACTGCCTCATCTTTGTGTTCGTGACAATATCTTAAAGCTGATAATCAGGAAGCATATTTAGGTGTTGCTGAACGAGCACAGCCTCCTGCGAATATTCTCGAAAGTATATCTTGTCTTCTCGGCCCTACTAGTACAAACTCACGTCACCTCACGCTTTTCTGTTTAACGTGTCGTAATGCCGAACGACGACACGTACTGCGATGGTGGGCCCTCGATTACAACTAAATTTACCGCCTTGTTTCTAAACAGCCTTTTAGACTAGACCACAGCGGGCATTTGCTGGCGTTCGCAAAAAAGTTTTTTTTTCTTTCCAGGCATTTTACATTTTGTTGTTGCAGCTTCATAAAAATCAGTTCTTCTACGTTGTCCTGGGTGCTGCCATCGATGATCCGTCTAAGTACCGATTGGTGGAGCTAATGAAGTAAGCATCTGTGCGTGATTGTTTCCCTTGAATAATGCGCCAATAATCTGCGTGGATGCCATAAAAACCTATTTTTATTCACTTGGGAACATTTTTGGCCACAAGTAGCTTGTGTGCCCTTTTCAACTACAACTGCGGCTAATGGACACGCATAGAATGAAGAAGACAGGACATGTGTTGATCCTTTATTGTAGCCCTGTTCATAAGACGCCGTTATCCCAATTTTGGATGCATCATCAGCTAGCCTGTTCACGTTTTTCTTGCAGGACGCCGTGACGCAACGATGTGGGGGGGGGGCGGTAGATGTGGCCACGGGAGACGGGGTGTGAGATTATTCAGGTTTTTGTGGTAGATATATTTTCGCGCGCTTTTCTTGAGACGTCTGAGGAAGTTCGACACACCCAACGGGAAGTATGGTGAAAGAAGCCTGCAGCTGCAGCCTCGCTGTTTAAGGAAACCATGCGTGGACTAGAATAGACAGCGTTTCAGTCGCGTCCGCACAGCACCTAAATCAGCCTTACATCCTGAAACGAGTCCCACTGTTTCTTTACGGGCTGTCGCGAACGTGACTCAGCCAAACAGCATTCTGCATTGACCGTACTTTTTTCGAACAGCTGAAGCGCTGTGCATACATGCATCATGGGTCTCTTACTGCCGGGCCCTATATTGAGCCCAACTCGAAGACATAATGGGCGACAACACTTTCGCGTAGGCACTGTTGGTTGCAGAAGAAAATTAGGAGTATCCTTGTGTACATGACTGGAGAGAGGCTTCTATTATTCTTTGCGTTCAGTATGCGACGTGGCGGTTTTGCTGCCTAAACAGCAAAAAAAAGTGCCCTCACCCGGTGTAGCGAAGATTGGGTCAAATTAATGCGTTTTGTTTGTGATGTGGTGACATGAGGTCACCACGTGATACCCACACTTTTGTCAATCCAACCCCAGTGATACGGTTTTTTTAATCCTTTGAAACTTTGATAAGGCCTGCTAAAAGGATTTCAAGTTCGTATTGCTTCACGCATGAGTTCACTGACTATGAGGGGGTTTTGTTTTTTAACTTCATTAACCCAAACGTTCATTGGAGAGTTTGGTATTTGTACATTGAATTGAGGGTCAAGGCTAGCGCCTGATTAGGTTAAGAAGGCGTAGCCTGGTTTGTTGGTTTGAGGAATAACTTTTAAACTTATAGAGTTTGCCCCCTGTGTATTGGTTCTGGCTGTTATCGATAGGAAAGCGTAACGTGCCTCATTGTGTGAAAAAACGAAATAATGGCTGTCCCTTTAAAAAAACGTACAACTGCAAACAGTAAGATCAAGCACAGTAAGATCGTGTGCATGAAAAATAAGTGCGCTGCAAGGCCTTGTAGCTGGCTTGTTGGGCCGTGATTTCAGAAATAACAAATACTGCTCGAACAGAGAAAGTCAAAATGGAAAGGTAAAAGGACTAGCCTAATATCACCATTCGTCCTGTTACACTCCGATCTCTGTCTTGGTCCTGGTGAAGGAGTATTTGCTGTATTATCAATCCGTTCCTTGAAGTTCGCATGCGGAACGAAGCGGAGCCTGCGGAAATGCAGCCGAGTGCGCTAGCCCTGTTGTTCCTCAGAACGGGGCCCGCAGCGGATAAAGAGAGCCTTGTGGGTGTGGCGATGACGTCATAATAAACGGATGTGACGTGACGTGCCAGTGACAGCGAAGCTGAGAAGAGGTTGACTCCAGCCACGGAGAACGAAGATTGCGGACAAACACAGCTCGCATTTGTGGAGTAGTAACAGGAAATTTCAAAGCAGAGATAACACTGCCAAAAGCTTTACTTGTATGTGGAGATATCTTCAGAAAGGCTCAACAGCAACGGTTCACTATAAGGCGTTTTGAATCTTTTTTAATCTTTAAACGCAATACGAAGCTCAGATCGGATACCCTTTCCACATACTGACTCGCAGTGTGCCGCACCCCGAACTGCCAACGTTAGAGATCCCGTGAATTAGCCAAAACACTAGCTGCTGATTTGGGTTTGAAGTCATGCTTTCAGGGGCGTGTGCTCAGTTTCGCTCTGGTACCGCTCACTAGCTCTACCGCGTGCGCTTAAAAAACAAGTTAAAAAGTACCACTAACATTTTGTGTCAACAATTTTATAAATAAAGGCGTACTGTCTCTTGACTTCTTAGCATTGCAACGCCTGCGTGAGAATGTGCAGGGTATCCTACAGTATCTACTTTGCTCACATTCCCGCACGTGAGCAACCCTAAATGTGCCTCAGAATTCTTTTGTGAAGTTGAAGTTTGTGCGCTTAGTGATCCCTCTTCTCAGAACAACATTCTTCACTCTTTGCAGACATGGATCGCAAAAACGCAACCCGCTGCGACATTTAAGATAGCTTTCTATGAGAACAAGTGAGCTCCACCTTTTCGTGCCGACTTTATTAAAATCATATAAGGTTCTTCCTGTAGTGCGCTTAAATGAATCCAAAGTTGAATCTCGTCTCCTGCTTGGTTCGGTGTGCTTATGCGTGATGCACGCCTTATTCATGTGCGATCTCTTTTTCCTGTCTCCTGCGTGTTTGTGTCTCTTACGGTCAGCTCTTCCTTTGCAGTGACATTTTTGTGCCTTCCCTCTTCATCGCTGTCGGCCACGTCTCCTACGACAACAGGGAATTTCCCGACTGCCGCATCCTGCCACCGACGTGGCTCGCGCGCTCGATCCCGCAAAACATTCATCCGTCCAATATCAAATACGGACGCACACTGGTGAGGAAAGGGTGCCCAACTTTCCGTTTCTCCTTTTATAACGCTACAACAGTTGAATTCAAAGAGCAAGACAAATGCGCGTAGGAACGGCTTGCTCAAGAGGATAATACACGAGAACAAAAGAGTTCCCACGATCATCTTTCTAACCTCTAAAATGCGCTGTGGCACTTCCCCTTACTCCCCTTACAAAGTACCAACTTCACAGAAGCTGGTAGCGATGTTAGGACAACATGCGGGTGACCTATCACATGCACTCAGATAAATAATGTAGATATTACACTCAGGAACCTATAGCGGCAAAAATGACTACGAAATATATACCTTAAAAGACTGAAACCTTTACGGTATTCAGGTGTTTTATCAACAGCGTGTGTGAGTTATGTTTTCTTACTTAAGACAGCAGGCGGACCTCTTGACACGGCAGTTTTTTATACGCGTTATCTGGAAAAAAACAAATTTTTGTTTGGTAAAAACTTGTCGACAGTAAATTGCCCCATTTCTAGACGCCAGCTGAATTTCTTGACAGTGGTTATGGTTTTCTTCACCCTACCTCGAAAATTCCTGCCAAAAGCCTTATCGGTTTGAGGCGCACGTAAAGAAGAGATACCGTCAGGGCAATGCCAAGCTATCAGTTAAAAGGTGTTGTAAGTGTGGCAACTTGATTCCATCTTAGGACAAATTGACATAATTTATATTTAGTCTACATTAACCAAATGAAAATGTTTATTTGCATCTTTCATTTTCGGTTGAATAAGGAACAAAAGGAAAAGCAAGCTTGTCGCTGAAGCAGGATTTCCAGTTTAATCCAAACTGAACGCCAGACGAATGACCAAATTTTCTAAAACGATAGTTTTCAAAAACTGAAATTATCCAAAACTGAAGAGCTGAACCAAACACCAGCTCCTACTAATAACATGTAAATACTCGATGTCACGATTTCTGCTGAGCTACTTTGCAGCTTCACCTACTGTGTTGGTAATGGCGGGTCAAACTCGTGGTTTTACCAAATCGGTGCGTATCTCCCCACTCTCATTACGCAGGCTGACAAAATCCCCGAATGACAAATATAGATGCAGCAAGAAACCATATTCAACTGTTCCTGCCCAAAAGAAGCCATAAAGACAAAATACGACCTGAGTACAATGAAAATTGGCTTTCGAAAAACTCCCGACCCTACTTTTTCTAGGAAAGGCGTTTTTTAGGTAAAAACGCAAGTATAGGAAAATGTTTGAATGTACGCTATACTACGTGAGCAGCGGTGCAGTAGAAAGACCCACTGAAAGCAGAGTTAGCAGCGTTTAAGTGCACGTTACCATTCAAGTGATACAATCTAAAAGGACTGCGGTGAAATATCGCTGATACGTTTTTTTACGGAAACCGGAAAATAAAACGCAGTATGCGAAAATCGTATTCTCCGGAGAGGTTAAAAACAAGAAGAAATAATGCATACTACGTCAGCAACTTAGTTTAATTGAGCAACCATGATGTTGCTGGTAAATTTTTGCGGCACGTTCTTCTTTGCAACGTCCAGGTTACTTTCTTGTGCAACTCAAAAAGGAAGCTGTCCGTGTTTTTCGCTTCTCCGGGCGCAGCTTTGTACGGAAATTCGTTTCCTGCCACAAATAGGATAATTTAGCCGCCGGCCCCTTGGAAGTGTTCAGTGTGGAAGGAGAGCGCGGATATGTCCACTTTTTGGCGTAGAACTGACCCTTCGGCATTTACTCCTGCCGCTATAACTTCCTCGAAGTATGTAAGGAATATGTCATCTGTTGCGATTATAATACGTTTCGCAAGATAGCGCAGTGTATCGCCTGAAGTGTATCGTCATCAATGGACGGAGCGGCCACGCCTTGCAGTGACGTTTTCGCCGCAAAACCGGCACTACCACGACCTCAGCGGCTCCGATACGTACAGATCGTGCCTTTTGTAAAGCTGTTTGCGCTAGTATAACGAAGAGTAAACGTAAGATTTCTAGAAATGTCGACCAAGATGCAATTTTCGATCGTATTATCCAATTTTTGGCAAAAATGTGATCATAATAAACGCAAAAAGGTGCAATATTTTAATGGGACGCTGGCCGGGAACAAAAAAAAACGTAGTGAGCCGAAAAACGTATTATGCCGAATCCTACAAAAGGAGATTACGCTGTATATGCCCGGCTACGATCTTCAAGTCAAGTTTCTTGGCGTTGCTTCAGTACGGCAGCCGCCAATCGCGAAAACAAGATTCCGGTGACGTCAGAAAGACGCCGCAAGAAATTGCCTGCAGAGTAGCCACTCTTCCACCCTTCGTCTTTATTTCCTAGAACTTTTGTTTGAGTTCTGCCACAATTCTTTTCGCTGTTGTTGGGGCAAAACAATCGTTGCTATGGGTACAAAGCAATTTTTCTATTTTACCAGACTTGTATTCTGTCTTCATGTCTCTAAAAAGTGCCAAGAATAGAGTGTCCAAGGTTTTGCAAAAAAAAATTGCGCTGCTTGCACAAGTGGGGCAAGGTTAAAGAAACAGTGTAGCTGGAGGTCAACCTAGCTTTTTCTGGCTTTGCTAAGTTTTGATGGGTGTAGCCCGAAAGAGCCCATTCCCGTTTGACCCCTTCCCGTTTTAACCCATTCCCGAAACGCCCTTCCCGCTTGACCCGTCCCGTGTGCGCCCGTTCCCGAAACGACCTTCCCGCTTGGGCGCTTCCTGTTTCAGCCCGTTCCCAAAACGCCCTTCCCGTTACAACCCCCTCCTAAAGCGCCCTTCTCATTTGAACCCGCATCGTTCCAACCTATGTGAATTTCTGATAATTTGCGTTACCGTCTTCGAAACTGTTCCCTAAAATGTGCTTACAAGCAACGGGTCATGCTCTAAAAACTTGTATGCACCAAATTTTCCGGAATCGACCGATATTTTCGGCTGATAAAAGTTTCTGAATGCCTTAGGCCGATACTGCCCTTTTGACACAAAATTTGTAGCGGCGAAAGTGTACTAGAAATATACCCAATATCTTTCAATAACTTAGTAATGCAGGCATTGGATTTTTCTGCAGTTGGTGTTCGTACGTGCGGCAGAAATTTATTTATCAGCCACTCGTATGCTCATTGTTTGGAGCGTAGCTTTGCCTTCGGGTTCGAGAGATCTATAGATCAAAGATGTCCGTAAAAGGGTCTTTAAAAAGGCAAAAACATGTGCAGAAATCTGAGAATTGGCTACTAATGCCTTTCCTACATGAGTAATGGGCAGATTTTTTATTTATTTACCGATATTTTACGGCGTAGTCGGGCTCATGCAGGAGTGAACATAAAAACACATCAGTATTGGTTGGCGTAGTTTAAAAACGCCCAACACAAATAAGTTAGACATAAATATGTAATAGACGCAAAGAGGTCCAAACGAAAGGGGGTCCGAACAAAGATATGCATACGTAATGTATTCCAATTTTAAAACACGACGATTCAACCAGAACACACATTTACAATACGTGGGGAAAATTCTTCTAACGATACCGAGTTCACTGTTCGTTCAGTTAACTTATTCCAGTAAGAAATTGCACAAGGAAACAAAGAGAACTTTCGAGTAGTAATTCAGCTGATTGGCTGCCTAATATTTTTACTATGATGTCTTCTCGCTAAACGTCTGAAAGGCCCTTGGAGGTAGTATTCCCGCGACAATTTTAAGTTTCTGTTGTAAAAAAAAATTTAGGCTAGAGACGACCCTGCGCTGCTTAAGTTTCTGAAGGTTTGCTCAATTATGCAAATTGAGTACACTAGAGTGACGGGAATAAACAGAATCAATAAAACGCAAAGCTAAGGTTATAATTTTCGCCGCTTCTTATGATTGCGATTTTTTATTGCCAGATGTGGCTGTGTCCAGATACATAGGGATACTTTTTTGTTATACATCTTTTTATCTTTTATAGTTTTCATCTGTTTCTTTTCGACATTGATGTACACTTGCGCTATTATAACGATTAAATGTTTAGTCCGTTAAATACGATTTCCTTCAAAGTGAGGGTGTTTTTGCGATTTTTATATGTGCTTCCGAAGCGCTTTTCTGGGCTTTTTGATTTTATCATTTTTGGTAACGGAGTATCAGATAGTTTTGATTTATTCAGCTAACTTTTAACATTTATTGTCTTTTCTGGGGGGGGGGGATTTCAAATATTGGTTTTTATCAGTTATTTACTCGTCCTTTGAGGAATATCTTGAAGCTTGAGTTAAAGTTAGCTCTAGAGTGTGGATAAAACATATGTTTGTGTATAAACCTTTGGTTGATCGTGTGCGTTAGTAGTTCCTCCTCACGCTCTTTCGGGACACGGCCATGATGGCGTCATTTTAATGTAATAAAACTTAAGTGCCTGGTGTTTTGGGGGTGGATCTAAAGAAGCTAGAGACGGGAGTCAGTGGACCGAACAAGTGCAAACGAAGGCAGACGCAGGGCGACCCTCGCGACCTAAATACATTTAGTTAAGTGCATTTAGGTATTTCGCTGTTTTCGTTTTCATAAGCGACATGTTTGTTCATTTGTTAATTTGTTGTTAATTTGTTAAATGGTTTGTTAATTTAAATTATTTGTTTGTTAATTTGTAATTGTTAATTTGTTTGTGAGTCTTTGTTAATTTAAAAGGTTAAAAGATTTATTAATTGGTATGACTTGAATTGTAACCAAATGTAAAACAATATGAAAATGTTTTTATAACGTTTCATAAACTGGGTACGTTATTCTGGGAACGGACTAAATAGGAAAATACGAAACGGGAAGGTTATTTCGCCCCGGGTTCAAATGGGAAGGGACAAACGGGAAGGTTGAAATGGGAATGGGTTCAAACGGGAACGGGCCAAGTGAGAAAGGGCGAAACGGGAAGGTCGTTTTGCGCCGGGTTGAAATGGGAGGGAACAAGCGGGAAGGTTGAAATGGGAATGGGTTCAAACGGGAACCTCCCGTTTTGATAGGTATTGCTGGGTTTTGCTAAGTTTTCTTGGGTTTTGCAATGCTCTTGCTAAGCTCGGGTAAGTTTTGAGGTGGAAATCATAGATTAGCTGGATTTCATTCTATTTTCTCGTCCGCCCACCACACTGACCGCAGATCACGGAACAGAATAATCTACTTAGGTCGCAAGCAGCACTACTGTTTCTCCCGCCTTGAACCCCTACTGCAAGCTGCGCTCATTGTGTGCGTTTAAGGAACTCAGGGAATACGTACTCTCAACTTGAAAATGGTGTCGATACCGGTCCGGCCAGTCATAGCCTCTTCTGCTCGCAATCGAGCAAGCGCTATAGCCAGCTTCACATTTTTTTACTCCATCTGGGTTCATGCACCCTATAGATCCGGCGCAGTGCTTTTTTTCCCTCACGCCTCCGAACCATGCTCAAACATGAGCATCTCCCATGTTAAAACAACGATATTTCGGTGGAATCTTTGCGGCATTTTGCATCCAAACCTTATAACAAGCTCCGGAATGCCTCTTTTCACCGACCAATAACTTTTGCCGATCACCCGGAACTCATCTTGCGAACCCATCCATACACTTTGGATTGTGGTACATTTCTATGGTGTGGCAATGTTGGGTCCGCACTGCAGTTCCAACTTTGTCGATTGAATTTTAACCACGTAGCTGCTCTAGGGCTGCCTCTGACGGCAGTCTGTTATGACGACAGTCGTGTGACGCTCTTTTCGGAGCGTGTTTCTCCGCCCTCCAAAAACCCGTTCCCTTACTAGAAAAAAAAGAGTTGATTCCTCTGTCATAGGAATTCGTAAAACAAGAACGTCAAATGAAATACGCAGCGAAATCTGCAACTGAGCATAATTTGCGGGTGGGTGGCTGTCGTGTTTGTGTGCTTGAAGAGTGAATTCCTGCTGCCGGGTTGCTGGTGTCATTTCCGTGACGGATATCACGTCGGTGAAATTTGGGTGCATCCTGGCATAAAACACTTTCGTGTTAAAACGCAAAACCCGAAAACGAACGACTTTAAGTGTAACGTGCTCGTTTGTACAAAAGGTTGCTTCCGCGCAAGAACACGTTGTGTGCAGGGGTGCAACCTTTAAAGGGCGCTTGCTGCCGTCATTTTTGTGACGTATATGACGTAAGAGAAATATTTGTAAACCCCGGAATAAACCACTTTCGCGTTAAAATTACACAAAACAACACACGGGTTTGATTGAAAGCCTACATGACCGCTAAAAAATCTTTCCTTGCAATGCTTTGGTGCTTAGAGGTGAAGGCGGAATCGAGGGGATTGGTGTAAGTATCACGCCCCGTAGTTTGTCAATGACAAGCTCATCAGCCCCGGACGGCCCCACAATTTCTTTCCTTCTAATACTGCCACTCTCTCCGGCGAGCTAGCGCCCCCAGGGCTTTTGTCATGGCACCGGTGAACGTCGAAACGACGCGTGGTGGAAAGCGACAACGCAGGCAAAACTTGGTGTGCCACGGCGCACAGTTGCGTATCGCTGACCAGAGGGCCGCTACTTCGGCGGTCTTAAATACTGCTTGCCCTGGCACCGAGGCACTAGTCGTGAATTAAGTTATTGGCGAGTGATCCCGGTTGAGCATGCGGTACCAATTTACGACATGTCGCCGAAACACGTCTCCCAGTCACTCCGATTGCAAAGTGGGTAATTGGTTTGGCATTGAAAAAACACAGGTAGCGATGGTGCCTTTCTCACATTTTGCTAGTGCCCACTGAATCAATTTCATCAACGGAGGGAGAATGAGCGCCTAGAACGGCTGTAACTCTTGTTTTATCAAAAATCCATAAAGACATTATATGATAGTTAGTCGCTGACACGAGTTAACCACAACCCAGAATTTTATTTACTTGGAAAAGTAGTTGTCACTGAAAATGTAAAAGTTCTAGAATTACCGCCTGCGGCAGTGAATACACGGCCATCCATGGACTAAGTATGGGTAGAGAAAATGGCTATAGCTTTCGTTTTTCCAGACCTATCTTGGACCAAATGATATGACATTATTCCGGTAAAACTACTGTAACAGTACGAAGCCCTAGCTAAGCTGAATCTTTGCAAAGATAACGCAGAGCTACGATGTTTCAGCAGATTTCACACCGGGTGGCACTGTGTTTATTATTTTCTGAATCAATGCTTCCCGCATGAAGAACCAGATGTGTGACCTGCTTTCTGCGGTGACCAATGCTGGCGTCGAAGTCCCCATGGCCATCTCGTTGTCCCTGAGCGGCCGCCTGTACGCACCTCGCCTTAGCGATCCTACCATACTGGATCAGCGCGAGTACGAGCTGTTCAGCCCGTGCCAGGACTTTGACGAGGAGTACCACGTCAGCCCAGGAAAGGTGATATGACTTCTATTGAACAACGACATAAAACTTTAAATTGGGAAAAATAATGTGTAATGCTGTCTGCTTGCAACCGCTTCGCCAGGCACGTTCTTATAGTTTCATGTTATTTAAACTGGGGGTAAATTTGCCACTGGAAATGCGGACCGTCGGAGCACGGCCTCACTAGCTAGCAACGTCCCTATTATCATAGAGTTTTATACTTATATATACCTGAAGTTAATCTGTTGCTGCAGTCGCGGGCCGCCGTAGGTGGTGCCATTGCCGCTAGCGACGTTCCTCGCCTACTTGCCTTAGCTAGTAATATGGCTTCTTTTTTGTCTCGAAGCCAAAATCACCAAAAACTGGCAACATTTTTTTCACGTTCTTCCTGCATGAAGCTCCCGCATAATCACTGACCAATTAGTCTTTTTTGATGTTCAATTTTACAATAAAAAATGAATTTCATGAACGTTCTGCAGTAGTGTTGTTGCTTTTTGCAGTCAGAGACAACTTTTTGGCCTGTTCATGAGCCATGCCAAGGACAAGTGGAATCAGCCTGCCCTGTACATGAAGGAACGCTCACTGAACCACGGCTGCCCTTGAAAGTGGCGCCAGATTTCCCACGTAGTATATATTAGTATAAAACTTTATGGCATGAGGCATATCTACGTCCGATTGATAGTATTGCTTCGATGCTACATTGCAGTTATCAGTGTTTCTAGTGGGGTCCACATAACGTCACTCCTGTCGGCAATGCCTCAGTGTAGTGTTAAAAGGAAAACGTTTTTGATACACATTGTGGTTCTCTTCGTTTAAAAAAGAAAATGATGAAATAAAAAGCAAACAAAGAAACTGAAGCTGGTGGAGTTGCCAAAGACTGGTTATTGCAAATAGAACAAAGTATTAATTTGTCAACATGGCTCCTCTAAACATTTTCTACTTAATTAGGTACCGGCTAAAACAGAACAACGTTTTTGCCTGTTGTGTGTATGCTGTCCAGACACCTCACATTGCAATGTCTCGGTATCGACGCCGACATTGTCCGGTTGCCGTTTTTTTCTTACCATTTTTACAGATACTAGCATGCACACCAGGCACCAAGATGTACGACTTTCTAAAAAAGACACCAGATACTTTGTTCACGTTCGACACTACTACGCACCGGACGGTTACCTTTGACGTCGGAGAGACCATGCGTAACAAGGTGACAGCCCGACGCCCGAGAATGGATGTTTTAAGAGTTTCGCGGTTGTAACGCGTTTCACTGCGCAGCCTAATGGTGTCTTTTGGACAAGAAAGCTTTGGGAGCGTAGAGTGAGGGGCAAGAAGTTGACTTCTCAATGCTTCGTAGGTGCGGTTTCGTTGGGGGAAGTTAATTTTAAAGAAGCAGGACTCTGTGGTTGGTGTGGCTCTATATGCTAAATAAGGTGTGGAGCTGTCTCATTGCGAGATTCAAATTCTCGCTTAGTTTTGTAAAGCGAAGCGGTCTATGCCTTACTTATGGCGTCTATGAGCGAGCTAAAAGCCATCTTTGCTCTTTAATAGTAATAGTAATTACATAATAATAGTAATAATAATATTAATAACAATAATAATACTAATAAATAATAATAATATTAATAATAATAATATTACCAGCTTTATTTCTACCCGTTTGAAGAGAAGGGATAGAAAAAAAGCTGGAAAATAAGCGTGAAAAGCTCCCTCTACCCCAGCAAATACATAGGTGCAGAAAACCAAAGCAGGCTGAATAGCCATAAAACACGTTTTTGAGACAAAACAAAGGGAAATGCAAATACCGACTCATATAAACATTTACACCAACACAAACACACATAAAAACATACATAGTAAATCATACTGAATAGTTTCAGAAACCCACCATCAGTGAAAAAACCCCAGAAACAGCGCCAAATTTGTAAGTAAAACAAGCCAAAAATAAAAAGGTCTTATAACCGTACAAGCAGTGTTGCAAAAGAGCATATTAATTTACAATCAGGAAAACATACAAAAGGCTATACGTGTGTAGCGACAAGCCTTGCTCACAAACTCTGCTGCCCACTGGACATTGTGGAACAGACTGGATGCTGCCTCATGTCGTCACTCCAGGCAACGCCGATGATCTAGTTGGGAGTCCGTCTGCCAGTCGTTAGAAAATCAACGACAGCCAAGACAGGTCTGGAGATTACTGTATGCAGTACTACACCCGCCGACCCCGCTACACCCAGTTCATGCCGTTGCAATTCGAGTGGATATTACTACAGAGTAACTCGTGAAACTGCTTGCTAATAGGTTCGCTCTACCACCCCCTGCATCTTTGCAGCAGCCTCTATCCTACGCGCTGAGAGAAGAGCTGCCATTAGGAACGTATGGTTCCCAGATCTCAGCGCTCTGCCACGAAGACCTTTCAATGCACGAGCTTAGGAATGACCTGCAGAGGACTAAGCATCGTAGCATTCCTGGTGCTGATGACATCACCCACCAAATGATGCGGAACTTGTACAGCCCGGAGCAAGAACGCCTACTAAGCGCCTTCAAAATCGTCTCGCACTCGGCGGTACTGTATATTCTGGCTCCTCGCCCTTGTCCCACTCGTGAAACGTGAAAAACCAGAAACCGCAGCCAGCTCACACAGATCTGTGTCCTTAACTTCGGCTGCTGGGAACTTCTTTTAGATAATCATATTATATCACCTAGAGTGGATCGTCCGAGCCCTTGGAGCTTTTGCTAGGGAAAAGACAGGACTCCGTCAACTCCACTGCACTGCCGACAGCATCGCTGATGTTGAATCCGCGCTGGAAGAGGCCCAACACATGGGCAAGGTGGCATTTCTGGTTCTGCAAGATAATGAGCCTGCCTTTGACTGCCTTTCACACCCAACCTTTGAGGCTGCGTTGGACCGCATTCATGTCATTGGAAGACTACGGAACTAAATCCAGGCTTTGTTGTCGGGTCATGAGCTCAAAGTTCGGGTGGGCAATAGCCTAAGCCGTCGAAGATTTGTCAGTGGCGGAGTGCCGGAAGGTTCAGTGCTTAGCGTGCTGCTGTTCAACGTCGGGCTGTCGGGCCTGCGTGACAGCATACCAACAGACCTAGACCACAGCGTAGGCATTTCCGTTTATGCTGAGGATTGTGCACTGTGGACCCGGGGACCAAAGCGTAAGAGCAGTCAAATCAGAAAATCTCTGCAAAGAACGCTGGATGCGATTTGGTAGTGTATCACGGCAGTGGGATTGCGGCTTTCCATTACCAATTCAGAAGCTATGATATTCCACCCCAACCATAGAGCACGGTATCTGATCCCCCCTTTCGAGGTACATGGCTCATAGCTCCGGTGGAAGACCCAGGTCAGATATCTCGGACCTACTATTGACCATCGCCTCACCTGGGGCCCAGCAATCAAACAGCTACTCGGCGAGTTCAGTCGTGTCCTGAAAGCCATTCGTGAACTTTAGGACAAGGGGCGTTGGTGCTCACACACTTCGGCACTTTGAGTTTACGACCCGACGGTGTGCTCCACAGTGCTCTACGCTATGCCCCTTGTCACCGTCAAGCCAACTTGGTGGAAGAAACTCGATATGGAGCACAGGAATGCACTTCGTGCCGGTCCAGACTTGCAATGCTCGTCCCAATGCACGGGCACTCTAGCAGAAGCCAGTGCCTGGCCTCTCGCATACCGCGCCCTACAGCGAGCCCTCAATCACGTCGAGCGGCTCCATAGGGCTCCAGACGGGGGCGCCCTCTTCGCACGACCACGAGAACGACCTCACTCTCGAATGGGTATGATTGTCCGAACCTTCGAAATGGTGATCGGCCATCCTCCTATGGTTCGCATCATAACTCGTCCACCCCGCGTGACAAATTGGATCACCATAAGTGCAACTCTAGCGCACGTGCCCTAAAAAGGATAACTTCCGTGTGTGAATTGAGGCATGAATCAGCGGCCTGCTTGGAGAACCTTGATGGGCACGTGCTGATATTCACCGATGGGTCTGTGCTTCCTGACAAGGGGGCGGCGGCTGCAGCATCCATCGCGCCAGACATCGCTTCAGCCAGACAATGCCGCCTGCCAGTGGCCTGCAGCTCCACAACGGCAGAATTCACGGTCCTTCACTTGGCTGCCGACATCATTAACGATTGCGAGCAGTACTTCATCAACCGGAAAGTAGCCATCCTATAAGATTCGAAAGAGTCCCTCCTGAGGCTCTACCATGCGCACCTCAGTAGTCACGATGTACAAAGCCTTGGCAGAAACTTGTGCAGCCTCCGCGCCCAAGACCTTGGCATCCACCTGCTATGCTACCTTCTCACTTAGATATCAAGGGAAATGAGGAGGCTGATCACCTGACAAAAGAAGTGCGTCATCCATTCACTTCGATGAGTGGGGAAATCAGGCCCCTAGACGCCGCGCGTTACCTTATCCGAAGGGACCTCGAAGCCATGCACCCAGATTCCCGAGTTGCATCCGGCAAGCCACCGGAGCCGCTTACCTCCATAGGACTGACCCGAGCTGACCATGCTCTCCTTCTTCGTCACCGAATCCGCTTTCACCGCTGCACAGAAAGAAGTCAGAGGCTTGGCATGACATGTTCACCAGCCTGCCCTTACTGTACTGCAATAGAGACACTCGCGCAAGCTACTGTGCGAATGTGCAGAGCATTCGCAGGCTCGATGAGCGCTGAGAGCGTCTAATGCGAAACTAGGACTGCCTTCACGCAGCGTTTCAAACCTGTTGTTCCCGGACTGTTACTTTTCAAATCGACAAAAAGCGTTCAGTGCCCTGCTGGACTTTTAAATGCAGAGCATTTCTTAGCCTCGCCTGTTCCTGCGTCGGATGGTGTCAACAGTTCCGCGTCCGCAGCAGGTGCGCCTCTCCTTCCCTCCTCTCTCTCATCAGCAGCTGGCGCGCGCATGCGTCGTAGTCAGCCCGTTCGCTCCGTCGCGGTCTCGGCGTAACAGGTGCGTGATAGCAGCGCGGTGGGGCGTGGAAGGGCGCGCGCTGCTTGTGCATGCGCGCTCTCCCCCCCGTACGGCTCTCCCTCTACTGCGCGCGGTGCAAATATAGCGGCTAGCGGTCGCTCGTGTTTCAGTCACTGCGTTGCTCCTTCCTTCCTTGGTTGGCGCTCGTGCCCGTGGTTACTCGTGTCTGCTACTTCAGCATCACGGATGAAGCAATGGAAGCAACACTGCCTTCAATCAGTACTGAGGCCCCAATGACTGTCCACTCGTGTTCCCCTCGCGGGAAGGCGCTGGAATTTTTTTAAAGAACACAGGACTCTCGGACCGGCTATGAAGCCGCCAGTGCTGTCCATGCTGCGTGGCTAGTGAACCGTCATGTTATTCTCCTTTTCTATATTTTTTCTGTCCACCCTCTTTCCTGTCTATCCTCCTCCTAGCCTCAGTCTTGACTGGGGAGCCCGCACCCCTAGAGGCAGTTATCGGCTGAGTCGACTTTCGTTTCTCTTCCAATAAAGCAACTCTCTCTTGGGCACAGCATACTGCCCCCCTTTCCCCGCACACTTTCAGAGAGCGCCCGCGTCGCCACGGCGAACCATCCTCTCATCACAATTCCGCGGCACTCTCCTTCATTGCTTTCTTTCCCTGTTCGGTCTTGCCATCGTTCACTCAGTTACGACCGCGACGCCGCTGACCCATGAGACGGCGGCAAAGGGCTGTGCCCCAAAAGTTGGTTCCACTAAACGATGATAATAACAAGCGAAGCTTCCGACACCTCACTGTTCCCATCCATCGCTCCGCCCAAAACACACTGCGGGAAAGCCAGCTTATACAATCGGTTTACCCAAAGGCACATCATTTAACACAAGAAAGTCTTGCTGTTTCTTAGCTTGGCTAGGCCAAGATACCTATCGTGAGCTAAGGTTCAGCTGGTTATTCTTAGGTTTGCATGGTTGTCTAGGATTAGATGATTATTATGCTTACTGCTGATAAACGAATTCCTCCAATCCAATCCAATCCATTTTAATTCAATCCAAATGAATGCAATCCAATCCAATTGAATCCAATCCAATCGAATCGAACGCTATGCAATGCAATGTAGTCCAGTCCAGCCCAGTCCACTCGCGTCGGCGGCAGGTCCGGCACGCCGGCTGTGCACCGTGAGACGTCACTGCTCCTCGCTCATGCGAAACGCGAAACTCCTGAACCTCGGCCAGGGTAGCTCACGCTACAAAAAAATGCTCCTCGCGATCGATCCGCAGCCAGCGGGCCAACATAGCCACACTCACTTTGTTCCAGCTACTGCTTCTCACTTCGCCCACAGTGGACGAGCACTTTCTGACAAACTGATGTTTGAACCAATGAAGCTACTAGGATGCAAGGATTCTCCTAATACTGATTTCATTAAGATCCACCCAACAGGCGAGTCACTCCTTCTACTCTAAAATACACCACCGCCTGTTGGGGGCTAAGCCTAAAGGCACAGCGACGAATAGCTTTGCCCTCGCATCGAGCAACAGCTGCGTGCAAC
The DNA here is from genome assembly GCF_048455015.1 of Haemaphysalis longicornis. Lineage (NCBI taxonomy): Eukaryota > Metazoa > Arthropoda > Arachnida > Ixodida > Ixodidae > Haemaphysalis > Haemaphysalis longicornis. Next base: position 94,021,810 of record NW_027526385.1, read on the forward strand.
TTTCAGCTGCACCCCTCGGGCCCAGCTTGTAACAGCGCCACCATAGATTGCCGCGACGAGTTAACGTACAACGGTGGCAGCCCTCAGCGAGCATCTTTCTTTACCGGAAAACCATTGGACACAAGTGATTAGCAGCCAACACAACGCCATGCCTCTAAACAACCAAAAACGGACCACAAAGCTAGTCTGTTATAAAGCTACCCTATACACGTACACCAGCCGACCAGTTCGTAACTCTGATATGACCGAGTGGCAACGCGTGCGTGAAAAACTGTGCCACATCTGATATGACCAACAGCCTTGACACCACCGCAGGCTTTGGTAGAGGTGGCATCATACGCTAGGTAACTATCATTATTCAATACACGAAGAACATGGTAGACATTGAATTCTAGAACATTGATATTACTGACCGCATATCTCGAATGACATGACATTCATCTCGACCACATACTAAGTCCGTGCCTACACGAACACCCCGGGTATCTCGCGAGGCGTTATGAATGGCGTCTCAGAGGAAATTGACCCCCCGACTGCGCAAGAACTCGTCGGCCACAACGAGCCCTACTTACTCCACGCCCACCTATGCGCCAGATGAGGATTGCTCAACTTACATTTGACCGCTATATTGTGTCTCATACTACGTCAAACTCAGATGTGAGCTCGTCAGGTGCCGCCCTTATCGCTGGATGACGCAAGTGTGCAACGACTGTGCAGATACTGGACACCACGAGATGTATGCCCCTCAATCCCCAGACCATCTGTGCTCAATTTCTCACTGTGAACCCATCCTCTGCTCACTTTGTTTCTCGAAAGGCAAACGATGTGATGGTCCACATCCAACTGGCAACAAGGACTGTCCACAATGTTAACATCCCCCGTCCGACCCCCGATTCGCACTTCTGATCAGACTTCCCCTGACAACTCGTCCACCTCGCTTTGCCACTGGACAAGTTCCCGGCTCTGGTGAAGACGAACCTGGGAGCTGCCCATCCCTAGGTGTGCTGGTCAGCCGTTTTTGCCACCTATTCCACACTTACACCCTTTCTTTTCGATGATACCCCGTCCTCTCCTACCAATTTCAATCTCACTCAATGCAACTAACACTGAAATATGTACACGCAGAGTACATGGCATTCCAGCAGCGGCACAACCCCATCGCTTAAGAGGCTGCTACCTTCTAAACACACCTCGTGACCCAGACGGATTTCAAGTTAAAGGGCACGGTGATCACACCACCATCATACAGGAAACAGTAGCGCACTCGCACGCCACATTAGCCCTACCCATCGAAGAACACCAACCCATGGATGCAAAGCTTCGTCCACACCTACAACCCTAATTCAATCCTGCAGCATCGATTATCAAAAAATCTCAACTCGTATTTCTACCAGCAAACGCAACCCAGCAAACAAACTTCCAAGGACACTATGACGACTATGAAGGACCTGGACGCCTACAAAGACACAACGCACCTTCTTGCTGCCAATTCTGCAATGTAAGTGCCCATCTTTCACAAGCAAGAAACATCAACTGGATCTCTTCCTCGCATCGGATCCTGCAAACTTACTCGCTCTTCAAGAAACTAATGTCTCGCAACCTAAACTGTATGACTACCAAACTTTCACAACTGACCGCTGCCACCGGGTATCCAATTTTGTACAAGCGCATCTCCCGTTGTTAACTTATATTCTTGCCTCTGATACCCCCAACACGTTTGTAGAAATCCTGGCGATGGCAACAAATTCAACATGGCTCATCATTCTCAACGTGTATAGCCCACCAACCCACCAACTAAAAGACGTCAACACCCTTATCTAAAAGGCGCTTACTATAGCATGAGATTCCGACTTGGAGATTTCAAAGCAAAACATATGTGATGGAGTACCACCGAAACTTAAAGAAAAGCACGGGCCGACAAAAAGCCATCCACGATCATAGGCTTTGCTTCAAAAAGGACCTTACTCAATCTACTCTCATCGGAAATAGCCTACCGCATGAAACTATTCCGGACCTCACCTTTACAAAAAAGTGTTCCCAATACAGTGTACGTTTCAAACTAACCACTTAAGCAGTATTCATACCAATAAATCAATCAAACGAACTTAGCAAAGTAAACCAATACGTATCAGGTGGGCTCATATCACCGACTGGCAGAAAAGATGACGCACCTGTCCCTTTCGCGCAAAGTAACCTCTCAGCATGGGTTAATGCACTTGAGCAACGACTGCGGAAGTATCATTGACGACGGAACACCCGGTAGCAGACCTGCATCTCCTTCACATTGGGAGTCCAGCCGAAGTGCTACTGAACGGTGGCCTAAACAGAAGAACAATAAACATAAATTGTTTAGCTCAGGGACGGACAACGGAATCTACAGTGACGTGTTGCTGTAAACCAACAAGCCCAAGCCCACTGAAAAACATTACAGAACAGAACTGTACATCTTTCTGCAACCAACTTCAAGGTACGCTAAACACAAAGAAAACGTTGCACATAATGCCCTCTCTTATCGACAAACAATGCTCTCTTACCGAAGCGCACCCTTAATTCCAACCAAATTCACCGACTGATACAAATCATCAGACTTATCCCCTCAGGAACTCCTATAATCAGTTCGATAGAAATTCTTTGGCCGAAAATCCCCATACCCACCACTAAACGAGTCTTAAGCACTCTACTGAAAATGACAATACAGAGCCAGACTTCCCATTCACCTAGAACTCCATCAGGTGCTGCAAATGATAAATCGTAACAGAAACTCAGGGCATGATCGAATAACCAACCGACTAATACGCAATCTGGATTTCGAAAGCATACAGGCCATGCTTGACGTTTCAATCACAAATGGAACGTACGAACTCTGTTAGCAGAGTGGACAAATTCGGATATCATGTTAATACCGAAACACAATAAACACCCAGGACTTTACAGTCTGCGACCTACCTCTCTTACGTGATGATTTTCGCGAGGATCGTCCATGCAGAACGGAGATGGTGATGGACGCAGTGGCACAAAGTGCGGTTTGTAAACACTGTACTACTATTTTTTCCGGCGAACCCTGCCAGACGTTAAGAATGCTGAGAATATCTTTCGGTTTTGAAAGCGATGCTTTTTTTGATTCAGTAATTGTGACTGTATGTAAGGCACTATCGACGAAAGCAACTTTACACAAAGGGTTAGGCCCATTAGTACGATGGCTTTGCACAAATGCACAAAAATCGCCTCAGAAGAAAAACCCCTTCCCCTTGTCGGAATGCAACGTGTACCCCTCGAGTTCTGAAGCCGAAGTCTCACCAAGCACCATTTTGACACGGCCATAGCAATTTAGATTATTAAAGACGATAGTCTTTCGTGGGCTGGGCAAACCTAGAAATGTTGGTCTGTCTGTTTGTCTGCGACTCGATTCACTCACCCGGCTAAAGTGATACAAGGCCTGCGCAATGGTCTTATACACTCGTAGCCAAATCTAATCGTCCAAGTCCTCTGTAATGTTCATACTTGTCATCATTGTTGAACAAGAACAAGGAATTACCTAAATATATTACATAAAAATATTACGCAAGTGATACACGCAGTTTTCTTTAATAAAAATCATGGAGGCTTGATTTTTTGAAATAAAATACTACATCAACAAACAAAATCACTCAAACGTCGCTGGCTGCCTTTCGCGCCACTGTAGGTTCTGGACGCAATTTAACAAATTCATTGGCAACACTTATGTAAGGTTTTACTAATAGGTTCCACGTTATGCTTCTGACGCTCGTGGAGTAGCGCGACGTGCTTCTATAACTGTTGATGGAGGGCGCCTCAATTCACGCATATCTCCGTACGGCAGTGCTGGGATCGACGCACCCGTCCTGGAGGAGTGGAATGCCGTGGATTTATATCGACTTGAGAAAACCTTTTGTATGTTTTCCGTACAAAAAAAAAAGACGGAAAAAGAACAGGATAACCGGCGAGCGGGAAAGCCGAGGGAGGCATTTACTTGGCGAATGTCGACAAAAACTCGAATTTTGGTCGACATGTGCAACGAAAGGAGCAGATAAGCAGCCACATTTTACATTCGCTTTCGCTCATGTTTGGTGGGAGACAGCTTCGTTTTTTAACCGTACTTCTCCTAAGAAAGGGGCTTCGAGTTTATTTGGATGCTGGGAAAGTAGTCTTGAAAATGTCAAAGTTGCCCGTTCTCCGGGTTACAGGGTGGTGTGCGTCTCCTTCGCAAATCTGCAGTGAGAGTACTCGTACGGATGAGAAATTTTGTGAGGAGTACCACCCGTCCAGTGAAGTGCTGTCGGTTTCCAATGCTCGCGCAGGTGTGTGAAATGAAGACAATCTGCCAAGGACAGCAGTTTGGCGTAGCAGCCTTCGACGTTGAATACGACGCCTCGGAGAAGGAGTGCGAGCACTTCGGACTCCTGGGCCCCTACTCGCGCGTTTCGTTTTTGCGCAATATGAACAAATACCTCACGTCTCGCAACCTCACCAGCCCCTTCGACAAAGCAAAATGCGTTAATGTCTCAATAAAGTCGTGAGGATCGCTGAGATATGCCAGAACGGAACTTTTGGTCGCCAATAAACTAAATAAAAATGAGTACGTCTCCCTGCCGTTATTTGAGCGAGCTGCAACAACTGCAGAAGACAGCAATGGAGAAATATGAACTGAACCATACAGAATTATGAAATGAACTACAAACAACGAAAATATGAACGGTAACGCGTAAAAACCCAAAATATTGGTCTTGGAAGCCCAATAATGGCGCAGTATTATTATAGATGGAAGGCCGGTTATTTCGACATTTTTTTCCATGATAATGCCACTACTACATTCGACTTCTATGGATAAAGTCTACATGTTTTTGTGCTATGGTGCAAATCCTCGTAATCGTGTTTCGTTTGACCATGACTCTACAAACTCCATACTCCGGATTATTCATAGAACGTGAACATTTATCCGAGTGCTCATGTTCACCCATAAATCTTTTATTATAGGTTTGTCTTGTGGGCCCGTCACCCTATATCTTAGGGAAGTTTGTATAAGGGAGTTTATTAAAAATAAATCAGTTAGTAATAACGTTTCTAGGATGTTTTAGTCAATATAGTGTACGGTCCATGCTTACCTACCGAATGCATGGTGCAACGCGTTTTGGAATGATTTCGGTAGATATTTTTCAACCTAACCATACCATAGTTTGCGCCACCTGTTAAACATGTCTTACATGGAGGCGTATAGGATAAAAAGGATGGGTGTCGGTCCACACATTCGCATATTTTTCGTAACTGGTTAGAAGAATCGATCAAATAAAAAACGTGTTGATGGGCTGAATGAACGTAAGAGATTTCAAGCAATTCGTATTTATGACAAGAATTCCTAATATTTTCCTAAGATAATACGTTGCAACAAAGCACGATTGTCGTTCTTTAGAAAAAAACTAAACCATTGAGGCTCCAGTACCGGCCCTTAAAAAGTGTTCCAAGCTAACCAGTAGTTGGCGGTTTTGGGGGTCTGTTTAGGCGGCCAGGTTAGTCACTCACAGTACGACAAGAAACCAGCTATGAGTGCTGATGTTGATAGAAGAGTACTGTTAGCAACGATAGCAGCGAAAAAAGATGTGATATCCCCAGTATTATCTGAATAAATTTGTATTCCGTTAATGGAGGTGTTGCATTCGCGACATAGGAATGCCGAAGTTCCGCGAGATTATCTAACGAAGATAACGTAACTCAAAAAACAGGGTTCATGCTTGAAAAAACTAAAACTGCCTTTAATTATTTCCAAACCACGACCCTATCCTACGAGACCTAAACTGCAAAGAAACAATTTGCACAACGAGCTCTTATAACAATGCGGAGGTCCCAAGTGAAGCCTGCCGTTTTGAGGCTGACATTTTGAGGTTGCATTCGAAGGATGGGATAAGGCAGCGACTTGGGGGAGGGTGCACGCGCCTGGCGAAACACAATTGCCTGCACATATCATGTTCTCCACGCTTAGAGCTGGCGGCGTCTTCGTAAAGAAGATTGAAACTCTTGGCGTTTGTTCCTATGTCCCGTATATATTACGACGCACTCCACACGGCGCACCATTCTGAATGATCAGCTGCTACGCCAGCAACCAACTGCACAATAGTGCCCCACGCAACTTGAATAAGGCACTGCTGTGTCAGAATGAAATGTTTGGGTTATGTGTGGGATGCGGAAATTTTTTTATATATATTACCCAAAACACTCCGTAAATCTTTATTGATATATAAAAATACACGAAAAGCCTGTAACCTGGTGCAGTATGGCCTAAGTTTTTGGTTCATTCATTATACACAGTGCGGAACAAATGAACACAGTGCCGGGTACACAGGCCATCCCATCAACTAAGTAGTACGATATCACACGGAGTATGCTAAAACCCTTGGCGTAAAATTTACAAACTTCGAAAATGTGTTTGATTGTTTAGAGTCCAAAGCATTGCATGTTGTACTGAAAGTGCGGGGAATGGAGATGAACAAGACTCTTAGGCAATGCATATACGAACGGTGAGGACTGGGTAAGTTTCCACAATTATGGAAGGTCATGGTCAGGAAGGGACTAAGGCAAGTAGCCACCATCTCATCGAAACATTTTTAGCGTGTCTGGAAGACGTATTGACGAAGCTTGATAGGGAGAAGGCAGGAAGCTGATTACACATACATCGATATCATTGGGGTCACTAAGGGAACACCTGTCCAATAAAGATTAGAACACCTGGCAAGAAGTTTTAAGACTCTTCACCACAATGCCTAGTTGTAAAGTGGAAAATATTACGGCTACGTCGAAAGTAATCTACAAAAATGCAGACAAAATATGCCCTCTTCAGCATTAATTAGAAAACTTCAAAGCAACAAACGTAACTAAAAATACTTGGCATAGATTAAGAATTAGGTGTGGAGCAGCACTTGTCAGGCACCTTCAAGCGATGAATTGCCGCCTAATTTTATCACTAAAACATGTAACCCAGTTCCACCCATAGTGAAACCTGGTTGAACACCGGGGCTGTCATTCCCTGTGCCGGCTGGATCCCTACCTAGTGGTCGCCCAAGAACAGCACCATCTTAGCCACGTAAATTTTATCGCTCACGCAATGGAAAGGGCAGCTTAACGTCTGCGCCAGCCTCTCGCCCCACTACCTCTCCCAGGTCGAGGAAGAGGAACCCGTGCCAGTGCGACGACTGGGATATTTATTGATGGGTCTGAGAACCACTGGCGAGCAGGTTCCCAGACACACATATTTAGGCCGTCGGCGGATCTGGAAACCTAATCTCAGTGCAACTAAAAAAGAACCGCCACCAGGGTGCGGCACTCAGGCAACATTCGGGAGCAATATAAGCAAATGAAGCAGGAAGTGCAGCAATTAGTGCAGGCGAAAATAAAGGGGGACAGCGAGCGATGGGTAGCACAAATACGAGGAAGGGGTAGAGACGCGACGAAAAGGTTTTGGAACCATGTGCAGGCATTAGGGAAGCGTACGAGTCCCACCGAAGGCGGTACTATAGAAAACGAGCAGGGGCAGATGCTCAAGGGAGAGGAAGCATTTGCATACCTGCACAAAATCATCACGGAGAAGTTCGGTAAGGTGGATGAAGAGGCCCCGCAGCGACACAGAGATGTCGCGGCGGGTAGGCCGTAATGTCTGGAGATAGATGGGGACAAACTGAAATGGAAAAGAGCACAGGAAAAGGTCCCCAAGAATACCGCGGCAGGCACGGATGGTATACCGATGGAGTTGATTAACCAGTTAGGACCAAAGAGCAAGGGAAAGCTGCTGCAAGCCATCCGAACAAGGATAGAAGAAAAGGCAATTCCGGCCGCGTGGCAAATGAGCAGGATGAACTTAGTGTACAAGGGCAAAGGACTCAGGACAAACCCAAGCTCGTATAGGCCAGTAACCGTCACGTCAGTTCTGTACAGGTTAGCAATGCAGGCAGTGAAGTTCGAACTAGAGCAGTGGGTGGAAGAAAATAGGATATTAGGGGACCTTCAAAATGGGTTTCGAAAGGACAGAAGACTAGACGACCACTTATTCGTGGTAAGCCAATGCATAGAGGTGGCGAAGACGCAAAACCGACCTTTGTGGTTAGCCTTTCTGGACATTAAAGCAGCGTATGATAATGTAGACAGGGAGCGGCTTTGGAGTATCCTGGAGGACGAGGGAGTAGGGGCAGAATTCATTAGCTTACTCAGGGAGCTATACCGGGAGAACCAAGTGCAAATAGTGTGGGAGGGGGTAACATACAATAGGCCTGTATACACCTACAAGGGTTTGAAACAAGGATGTCCTCTCTCTCCGCTGCTGTTCATGATCTACATGAAGGGGTTAGAAAAGAAGCTAGAAGTCAGCACGATGGGGTTCGACTTATCCTACATGAAAAACGGGCAGGTGGTGGAACAACAGGTTCCGGGACTAATGTATGCAGACGATATATTGTTGATGGCGGACAACCGGATAATTATGCAGGGCTTGATGGATATATGCGGTGAAGAAGCGACGCACCTAGGGCTATCCTTTAGCAGAGAAAAATCGGGGATTATGGTCTTTAATGACGGCGAGGAGCACAAAACAGTATCAGTGCAGCAAGTAGAAATACCATTGGTGAAAGAGTATAAATATCTAGGAGTATGGCTGAACAACAGGGAAGATTCCACGCAGGCGCATGAGGCTCACCTTAAGACGAACGGAAGACGGAACGTGGCTATAATGAAGCATAGAGCCATAAGGGATACAGCAAATACGAGGTGTTAAGGGGAGTCTGCAAAGGGGTCATGGCACCAGGATTAACTTTCGCTAATTCGGTTCTGTGCATGAAGCCAGAGACCCTAGCGGGCCTGGAAGTAAATCAGAGGGCGGTAGGCAGATTGGCCCTAGGGGCCCACAGTAAAACTACAAATGAAGCGGTACAAGGGGATATGGGCTGGTCGTCTTTCGAGGCGAGGGAGGCGCAGAGCAAGATAAAGTTTGTGGAGCGACTTCGTGACATGGAGGACGAAAAATGGGCCGAGAGGGTGTTTAAGTACCTGTATTTGAGGAGCGTGGACACGCGGTGGAGGCGGAGGAGCAGACAGCTGACCAAGCGGTACGGAAAGTCGGTAGGGGAAAGCGGGGTTTACACAACAGTTAAAAAGCAGGTAAAGGCAGCAGAGACGGCGAAGTGGGCACAGAGAATGGAAGCGAAAAAAAACCTGGAGACTTATAGGGCAGAGAAACGGGAAATTAAGAAGGAGGGATTCTACGGTAATACGAGAGGCAGTGCGTTGCCCTTCGAGGCACGGGCAGGGTGCCTGAGAACCCGGACATACACGGGTAGGTACAGGCAGCAGGATGAAACGTGTGCATGTTGCGGCAGTGATCGGGAAACTATAGGCCATATTGTCAGGAGCTGCACAGAGATACGGCCACCGCGGGGTGAGCGGGAAACGACGCTGGCGGAGGCTTTGGGATTTGGGGCGAGGGGAACCTTAACTTCAAGGCCGTAGAGGTGACGAAGAGGCGACTGGAGTGGTGGTGGAGGAAAAGTAGGAAAGGGATGGGTACGCAGGCGGAGTAATCATGCGGACGAGAATTTAGAACAGCAAGGGGAGAAAAAAGGGTGGTGGTGGCGATGAGTTTAAAACAGAAAAGAGGGAGAGATGGGAGGGAGGAAGCAAATCTATAGGTTAGCTGGGAGTAGGGCAAGTACACGTAATAAAACAGGCAAGTCGGTTGCTGACAACCGACGCCCCGATTCAAAGGGAAAGCCACTAATCATCATCATCATCATCATCATCATCGGGTGCTGTTTGCAAATCAGCTTCACCGTTGCGGGCGCTTCACCATCCTCGCGTAGAAATCGCCGCTTGCGCGTATGAGTACTTTTCTGCAGCAGGTGCATTAGCCCTTTTTGCGAAATATTTTGAGAATTTAGTGTAATTTACGAAAAAAATAGGAAAAAGGCTACAAAACAGCATTTTCTTGCCTGGTAACAGATTTAACGCACAGGGAAGTAGCACGCTTTTCCGTGCACCGCACGTCATCGCGACCTCGTGCACCGTCAAGTTACACGCTAGTGGTTTCTCGAGTGCTCAAAATGGCACGCACAGTTTGCTTGAGCGGGCACTTTATCACAAGCTGGATATTCTTACCGAATGGTGCCAAGTCGGTCCCCTTAATCTGGACAGTTTTCAAACATGCAATAGTGCATACTGCGCATATCAGCGAATATCTGCGTTATGTTATGGGGCGGTGCTGTACACCACGTTTTTACCATTTTACGGGTGAAGAAAGTGCTGAGATGTATATAAAACACAAGGAGAGAAAATGTAACAATTTAATATACAAATAAAATATAATAAAACTTCAAAAAATATATCCATCTTAGGCAGCCTCAGTTGGCCTCAGTACAAGCTATATAACACCCCTCAAAAGTACAGTTAGGGGGAGGACGAGGTATGGGCCGAAAAAAAGGCGGGGGCGCCTGCCTTTCGTGTCGACGTTCGGAGCGTCAGCACGGTTTGTTTACCGTGCATTGCAATATGTTCAAGATAAGTTATACTAAATTTATATAGCCAATAAACTCTCTGTCAGCAAATGCTGCGAGATGCATACAGCCTTCTGATTTTCTAAGTGCGCGTGATAGAAATTTCTTGGGGAGAAGTTGTTGCCATTAGTAAGTGGCATTACAAAGGGGAACATGCTCTCGCTTCTTTCGAAAGAAAGCCCTTCAATCAAGATGCCTCAGAAGATTTTAGTAGTGTTACCTTAAAATTCCCGCGAAAGAATCATACTCACCGCAAAATCTTGCATTTCATTTTTGTAGCAAGTACTGGGAAGTCTAGAAACAAAAAAAGGACAGAGGAAGAATGAAGCACATAAAAAATGGCTGATCTTCCACTAGAGGGGCAAGGACGGAGAAATCGCCGAGCTGGCGACACCCATTCCTTCGTCGGAGTCGCGGCTGCTGCACCTCAAATAGATTTTTGAATTCGCCGCTAAACGTTCTCCGTGACGGGCATACTGAGATCGTTTTGTCCGCAGGCTTTCAAACCTCACTCAAAGTGGACCGTGGAAGCGCCCGCTAGATTGCGGTGCAGCTCGCTTCGCTATACCGGCGCCGGTAGCGCGAACTCGGTGCAGATCTCCGCACTTCCGGCGCGGACGCATGTAAACAGCCGAGGAGAACAGTACGCGATAGATCGCGCCATGGACACTGGGCAGAGTGCTCGCGAAAATCGAGCTGGCCTACTGCGGACGCTCCTCACCAAGCGGAAGCTCATGTGCGATTGGTAATTTTTCTTCATATTTTTTTCTGACAACCCTTGAAGGTGGTACTAAAAGCTTTAACAGCTCAGTTGTTTTTTTTGCGAGAAATTAGCCTATCGCAAAATAAAATCTTTCACAGGTTCAACAGTGCACCCTGTTCGAACAAACATCCAAAAAGAGGCAAAACTTGAGGCCCCCATGTCCAGCACTTAAGATCTGGAGGTCTCCTAGGATGGAGCTCTTTGCCTCGTAGGGATTGCGTTGGGTCGTTTCTAATACCTGAGCAGGTTCACAGCAGGTGTTCAACGTCAACGTCTCACGCAGGAAGCACACAGAATGGGCGGGTGTCCGATAACGGCGCTTGATAACGGGCAGGCCAAGCCTGGGTAACTGCTGGGGGTAGCGCCCCCCCCCCCCCCAACTCGATGCCTTCGCAGCACGACCTCCTCCTAGTCAGCGAGCAAACTGGGGAGATAAGTTCCACGCGGTGGAAGTAGAGCACCCTTGACACGGTGGAAGGTGTCCTGTTTCATCTGCAGTTCTTCCATGTGGACACTGAGTGGTAGTGGCCGTGGTAGTGGCCGTAAGAGGACTCTTCGGTGGCAGGCGCGATCTACAACTGTGTTGGCAGGATGCATGTCCCCGCGGATACCCAAGGACGGACAGGACATCGCATTGGTGCGTGTCCATAATCGCATGAACGTATTCCGCCAGGCTTGTAGGATGCGCAACGGGAGGTTAATCCTGAATTGCTGCCCTTTTTTAGTACTAAGTTCGAGCTTAACCCCTCTAGGTAATGTCGATTCAAGCGTCTTCGCACCAAGCGGAATGACAGTAAGTTCTGCTAACAGGCTACGGAGCGCACGGAGTGCCTCGTAGGCGAAGCTTCATCATAGGTTAAGGTAAAAGGGACACGTCAAGGTCGTGGCGAAGAAGCAATCGTTGCTCCGTCGTCACGAAAGACTGGACAACCAATGGTTGCTTCGCAGCCGCCCAGTCAGGGACACGAAGGATGGCGTATGGGGGCTGGTGAAGGGCAGACGGACATGTAGCCTTATCAGAGGCTCGTTGTCCGTCACTTGATGGTACAGCCAGTGCGACCTCTAGGCAGAAAAGACTGGTATCGTATCAGTGAACTTGCCCATGACTTTGCGAGAGCGGCTGCTTCTGAAACTAGTGCATGTTTTAGCACGTCTGCAGAACGATGCTGATGAATGATTTCATCAACCGTGTTGGGCTGGGTTCCCACTCGTAGATGTTGATTTGTTGTTAGTCGGGGGGGGGGTTTAATAATGGTGCGCATGCGAGACCTGCTAATCGACTCCAGCCGATCCCAGTCCGCTTGCGTCACGTTCTGGAACTGTGCCTGGTAAACGAGTCTTCGCCGTAGTACAGAGAGCGGTAGGAGACGAAAAATCACCCAGCAAGCCCCGCCACACTTCTGAAAGGTGCCGCAAACAAGGTGAAAATTTTCCTTGCTTTTTGTTGAGCACTTAAAAGAAACTGAGCTCCTGACCCTCAGGCTGACATCTCCAAAGCCAGAACCAGAAGATGTCCAACAATGGGAACGGCGGTCCCATTTAGCTGCAGTTCTATGGAAGGTATTGCGAGAGAGTGATGGCCCCAGCGTTTGCGGCGGGAAGTGTAGCAGCCTTCCCTTTAGAGAGGTTCAGGCCCGCACACTCACATTATTTCTAACAGTCTGTAAACGCTTGCTGGGCCACTCGGCTTGTCGTGGCAGATACGGAATACTGTATGGATGCACTTTGCATAGAAGTAATGTCTTCCACGGATATGATGAAATACAGCCCTTGTATAGTGGTAAGGTGTCAGGTTAGCGGCAACAAGAGAATTTTTTGAAGTTTAGAAAAGAGCATTGCGGTACACCGCGTACTAGTGTAAAAGAGACGACGGTTGCACCATTCTTAAGTAGAGAAATAAAGCGGTTTTAAAGGAACCTTCGGGCTGTGAAAACTAGAAACATAGTGGCGCCTTTCTTTACTGAACCTCGAACAGAACTAGCGGAATCTGCGTAATTGACTCCGTACAACAACACAAAACGTTTCTGGCTTGGAATGCTTCAACCGTCCCGTTTTGTCGGCAACGCCCATCTTACTTCAACGCGATGTAAATACAAAAAAACAATTGTAACGGCCACTGTAAAGCCCTCGAACAGTCGGTATCTCCCGTGGGAACTAATGTGTCCCATAGAATCGTCTGTACCGATGTCGCTCATCGTTTCGCAGCTGCCTTGCGTCGTGGAGTCAAAAAACGTGCCTTTACAAACTACGTTCTGTTGCTACAGCCAAAAGCACAGCACTCTGGCATTCTGTTATCTTTTACGTTGCGCTTTAGCACCGACTGTATGAGAAAACACGCATAAAAGCGATGAAGGAATCTGATTACCACCCGATTCCTGCAGCAGCTAACGGTGAGAACCGAGCACATTGGTCGAACGAGGTCGCCACCGTCCACGGAATCTACACAGGTCAATCAACGGCTCATATTTGCGCAGTGAGAGAGTGAAAAGCATGGCGGTGATTTCTATGTTTTATTGACATTATGAGAACTTGCTGCTACCGCTGACGAAAGCAGACTGACGAAAATGATTCACCTACAACAGCTCCGCTGTTAAGAGAGTGATATTCAAGCAAGTCGTGTTGCTGGCAACTAATAATGAGGAATAAACGTGTTCAACAAAGAGAACATAAAAAGCGGAGGTTAAGAAAAAAGCACACTTCATTTGACCGAATACAAGCCCCGCCTACAGAGAGGGACTGACATCACAGCACACATTACAAAGCGAAGCTTGAGAGAGACAGAAAATGACATTTATTGAAAATTTCCGGCCGGGAGACGGGTCAGGCCACGCAGGGCTTCGCCACCCCCTGTCTATGTACTAAGGAGACCCCGAAGCTATGCCTGGGCACCGGTTCAGGCTACTCGGCGAGTCCCCTCCCGAAGGAGGGTCTCCTTTTCGACTTTGCGGGCCAGAGCAGCCTCGAGCCGCTGGACTGCCAGTAGTTGCCGCTCGTATTCGGGCGAGCTCACGAGTCCTATAATGTCCGGTGGTAGCTCTTTTGGGCTCCCCACTGCACTGTGTCTTTCACATCCCCACATGATGTGGGCCAGGTCTGCAGTCACCAACGCGCACACACTGCACACTGCACTTTCGTAAGTTCAAGGACGGCACACGTGGCGCGCGAGCGCTGGAGTCAGCACGGATCCAGTCTGTAGTAGACGGAGGAGGACGTCTTCGCCCCTCTTGAGCCTCGGGTGAGGTGGGGGCAGGGCGCGTCTTCCCGCACGATGCCAGTGAAGGATGTCCCCGTAGTTGGTCAGGGGCTCCATGATCTCCGCCGCAGACGATGGGCAGGGGGGCACCACACGGTGCGCGAGCTCGCGTGCGATGGCGTCCGCCTCCTTGTTGCGGTTGACGGTGCCACCCGCAATGCCCCCCACGTGTGCGGGGAACCAGCGGATGTGCGTTGTAGTCTCCTTGCGCTCGGGGAGCAGGCTCGCTGCAGTCCCGCACATGGCGTTCCGGGCATAGCTTGCTACTGCGGTCCTCGAGTCGCTGAGCACCGTGGTGATTGTGGGCCTGCTCGCTAGCGCTAGGGCTATGGCAGCCTCCTCTGCCTGCGCGGCCGTGCGGTCCTTGATGCTGCAGGCGTTCAGTAGTTCCCCGGTGGTGGCTCGTACGACCACCACCACATATGTGTTGGGGCGGTCGCGGTGCTTGGCTGCATCCACGTATACTGCCCCCTCGTCCCTGTTGTGTGCCTCGGCGAGCGCTCGGGCTCGCGCCGCTCTCCTCTCCGCGTTCCTGTCCGGGTGGACGTTCCGTGGCAAGGGGAGCACCTTGATCTTTCGAATGATGTCGTCCTCTATGGGAACGATCCTATCTTGATGTTGGTCAACTTGAGGTGGGTTGAAGTCCAACCTGTGGAGGATGGCCCTGCCGGTCTTGGTGGAACAGAGGCGTTCGAGCTGGGAGATCCGCTGGGCTTCACTCACCTCGTCCAGGGTGTTGTGTACCCGCAGTTCGGCAAGGGCCTGGTTACTCGTGCTGTTGAACAACCCCAGTGCTGCCTTGTAGGATTTGCAGATGGCCGCATTGATCCTATCCTACTGTTGTTTCCAGTAGTGGAACGCACCAACGTATGTAACGTGGCTCATGACAAATGATTGCAAGAGGCGCAGCAGGTTAGCTTCTCGCATTCCCTGTCTGCGCGTAGATATTCTTCAAGAAAATTAAAAAGAGCGCAAAGGACGAGGACAAAGAAACACAGTAGATGGGACGCACGCTCACTACCAACTAGTTTATTTCGAAAACCCTTCCCACATATAAATGTCAATACGTCAGGGGCACGCCTGCGCACAGAAGGCCTAAAAAAGGCAAGCCACATGCGCGCTACCGATTACGGCACAAAAGGCGGAACTCACTCTCCCGCAAATACACCGATGTCTGGCTGACACAATCTGTGCCCCTTTTTTTAATATGGTATGCCTCCAAAAGTTCACGTGCCACCGTATCCCTGCTGCGGCCCAGTATCTTCAACTGATTAAACAGAGGCACGCATTTACACTCTGCGCAGTGCGCCTGAAGATTCGCACCGGAATCCTTTGTGAGGGACAGCTCATGTTCGCGGGCCCGGTCATTGACACATCGGCCGGTTTGTCCTATGTAGGACTTGCCGCAGTCCAGTGGCAACTCATATACTGCAGCCACTGCGCAATCCACATAACACAGTGCGTGCTTTTTACCACAGGCAGCCCCTTTTCTGGCATCCCCAGGGATGCGCGCGCACAACTTTGCCAGCTTTCGCGGCGCTGAAAAAACAACGGGTACATTGTGCCTGTTCGCCACTTTCTTAAGGTTATGTGTCACCTTGTGGATATATGGAATCACTTCGGGCCTCTCGGAGCTCTTTTGCCTTTCTTTTTCCCTCGCCGTGCCTTTTAGTTTCTGCCGCAGGGATTCCACAGTCGCCACCAGGATGGTATTTGGATACCCTGACGACCGCAACCTCTGAATCTGTTGTTGAAAACTGGTGTAGGCGGCATGCTCGCAAGACTTTTGGAGGGTGGATTCCAGACCGAGCTTAGCAATTGCTCGTTTAACAGTCTTTGAGTGGGCCTAATTGAACGGCAGCAGTGGTTTGCGGGAGCGTGGGTTGTACGCCCAGCATACATGAGATTGCATTACAGAAAGCTTAAGATCTAAAAATTGCAAGTTCCCCTCGGCAGGCAGTTCGTGTGTAAAAGACAAACCTTGTCCCATCTCGTTGAAAGTGTCCAACACTTCTTTGCACCCATCCGTAAAGCTATTAACACCATTATTAAAATCGATAAAATCCAGCTTCTTAAAAACAACTAAAAAATCATCTACATATCTAAAAACTTTAAGCACTTCGCTTCCATTAAAAGCACTGTGCAGACGTCTGTCAACAGCCGACAAAAAAATATTGCAAAGTACTGGCGCCACACATGACCCAATGCAGATACCTCGTTTCTGCACATAACTTGCTATCGAAGGACACGACCGTGGCACCTAAATAAAACTCCAAGAGGGACATAAAGTCGTCAACGCATATTCCAGCACTATTTTGAAAGGGTATGTCACCATTCTCTTCTATGCACTCTCTAACAGCGACAAACAATTGATTGTGTGGGATCGAGTAAAAAAGGTCTTCCACATCCACCGAGAATAAATACCCTATAGAGACATTGTCGCGTAAAAATTCAATCACATAAAGCGAATTTCTTGTTGCAAAGGGGTCTTGGATGGTCAAACCACCCAAATGTTTAAGCAGGTACCGGCTAACGTGCAGCTGCCAGGATCGCTTCTCGCTAACAATGACCCTAAAGGGTACCCCCTCTTTATGGGTCTTCGCGCTAAAGAATATTGACAGACAATTACCTTTGCTCCAAAAAATGTTCTTTGCGAGCTTCTTCAGCTCAAGCTGGTTACACTTGTTCACGGCCTCAGTCTTTGCTTTAGCCACTCTGGCCTTTACAGGAACAAAGTTCTTTGAAATCGCCACAGCAGCTTTCTCAGTGAAGCAGTCAGATGTCAGCACGACAAATCCCCCTTCCTTGTCTGCTTGAAGAAGACGCAGGTTGTTATCGTTGAAGTAGTGCACCAGACGTCCTGTAGGTAACTTTCTCTGCTGCGGAGGCTTCTTCCGGGTAGTGGTCAACAGGCTGTCGACTCCCTCCAAGAGGCACCGTTCCTGCTGCTCCCTGCTTGTCTTGTTCGCCACTCTTCTGTTGATAGCGAGAAGTTCGTGGGCGGGGACACCTGACTCAAGGCAGAACTTGGGTCCTTTCCTCAAAACGCTAGCGACATCCTCGGGAACCACGCCATCCCCGATCACAACCGGCTCGTGAGGGGCTTCCGCCGTCTTCTCATGTCGTCTAGGAAGATGCACCAGGGTGCTACGCCAAAGAAACTCGGTGCATTGCGCTGCCTGTTGTCTCCACGAACGTAATAGGCTTTCACCCATCACGTCCCCACCTTTTACGTAGCAGGCGACACGCAGCAGGTCGTGGAGCATCCTCAGCTGTCTACCAACTTCAGAGCGGATGATCCGGCACACACGCTTCGCATGGTTGAGGGAAGGCTTCACAACACCGAACAGTCCATTACTTCACTGGGAACAAGCCCTTTCCGCAGGCAGTAGCCGAGGAACCTTACACGGCACGAAGCTACGGCAATGTGGCTTACTAAAACGGCTGGTTCGTTAATGTGGGAAGGAGTAGAGAGATATTCGTTTGATGAGACGCGTTGCGATCCCCATCTTAGTGACCAAGCGGTCGATTGCGGTTGTATTGCTGCAGCTGGCTTCGATGTGCATGCCGAGCACTCTGATGCTTTGCACGTGGGGTATGACTGTGCCGTCCCCCGTGCGCAGCGTGATCTTTTTGGCGTCCTCCGCTGCTCGCTTGCGGAGGCGCCCGGGCGGTGGTAGTATCAGCAACTCTGATTTCTGCGGAGAGCATCGTAGTCCCGTGTCTTTCAGGCAGTCTTCGATGTTGTCGATTGCCTCTTGTAGTGTGGATTCAATATGGCCGTCACTACCCCCGGGGACCCAGAGGGTAAGTTCGTCCGCATTGATGGTGTACTTGACTTGAGGGAGCTGGTTCAGCCGTTCGGCGACTTCAATCATCACCAGGTTGAAGAGAAATGGCGAGATGACTGCGCCTTGCGGAGTGCCGATGCTGCCCAGCTTCCGCTCTTCCAGTTGTAGGTTTCCAATCTGTAGCATCACCGTGCGGTGTGACAGAAAGTCCCTGATGTAGTTGTAGGTCCTCTCTCCGAGCCCCAGTCTGTTGACTTGAGCCAGGATCGCAGAGTGGCGTACTTTGTCAAAGGCGCTCTGTAGGTCTAGGCCGAGGATGGCGCGGTTGTCTCCGTTGTTGACTGTGGTGGTGTCCATGGCTTCGTGCTGGATTAGCAGCATGGCGTCTTGCGTGCTGAGCTTCTCTCGAAACCCTAGCATCGTGTGCGGGTACATGTTCCGGTCTTCTAGGAACCTTTGCCACCTGTTGTTTAGGACATGTTCCAATACCTTTCCCGCACACGAAGTGAGGGAGATGGGCCTCAGATTCTCAATGCCGGGTGGCTTGTTCGGCTTTGGTATTAGGATTGTTCTGGCTGCCTTCCACTACTTGGATAATGTTCCGGCGCGCCAGCACTTGTTGTAGCAGTTAGTGAGGGCCGTTATGGCATCGTCATTTAGGTTTCGCAGGGCCTTGTTGGTGATTTTGTCAGGGCCGGCTGCGGACTTGCAGTTGAGGTCTTGGGCCGCCTTGCGAACCTCCCACACTTCAATATGCTTGTCGAGCAGGGAGTTGGGCGGTCCCTGGTAGTCTATGTGCGTTTCGCTCGGGGTGCTGGGGAGGTAACGCTCGTTCAAGCGTTTACACATCTCTTCTCCGACTTGCTTGGTGGTAGCGTAGACAATCTGTGAGAGTCTGTGCTGTTGGTAGTCTTTGCTCTTGGATTCGTCCATCATGAGCAGCTTCCATGAGCAGCTTCCACGTTCGGCCAGCGCGTAACTGCCCGTCCGCTTCATTGCAGATGGCGTTCCATTGTTGAGCGCAGAGCTGCCTGCTGTATTTTTCGATGCTGCGGTTCAGCTCCGCTACCCTCTTACTGAGGTTGCGGTTGTGCCTCTGCCGCTTTCATCTTTTCTGTAATGCTTGCCTCGCCTCGATCATGTGAGCGAGGCGAGGGTCCATACGCTGAATGGTGTCTTCCGTTTCCACCTCTGCGGTAGCCTGCGAAGTTGCCTCTACCAGCCTCTCCGCCCAGTCTTCAATGTCCGTGATTTGGGTGCCCAGGCTCGTTTCGCGAAACCGGTGCCAATCCGTTAGGTTGTGTTTGATTTTCTGGTAGCCAATGCCCCCCTTGGCCAGGGTGGGGATCTCTACCTCGATAATGTGGTGGTCGCTGCCCAGGTTGTGGCCCGTGTTCCTCCACTGCACGGGTCTGCCATCTGACAGCCGCACAAATGCGAGGTCAGGGTTGGTGTCCTGGGCAACCGATGTGCCGATGCGGGAGGGGTTGGCCGGGTCGGTGAGCAGGATGAAGCCCGCGTCCGTCGCATCGTCCAACAGGCCCCTTCCTTTGGCTGCCGTGATGCCATATCCGAGTTCCTTGTGCTGCGCATTAAAGTCCCCGCCGATCACTATCGTGTCGCTGGGGGCCGTCTTCAGTGCTTTATGAAATAGGGCTTTGAATTTCTGTTGCCTATGTTACGGGTTGCTGTAGGTGTTGATGAAGAGCATGGGTTCAGTCTTCTTCTTGCCAATCACCACCTCGGTCGCGCAGAGCTCGATTGCCGTGCTGCGGCCGAGAAAGTGTTCGTGCTTTATGAATGTGATCCCCTTGCGGACAAAGGTGCAGACCCCCAGTGCTGCTCCCGTGCCGCATTCCCGTGCGCTGGGAGGGCTGGCGTGTGTGCGGTATCCCGGCAAGGTTGGTGCTTGCTCCGTGTGTGTTTCTTGGACCATGATAATGTCAGGGGGAGACTCCATGGACCTCAGGTGTTGCTGTAGTACGGCTCTTCGGCACTGGAAGCCATTGGCGTTCCAGTGCCAGATCTTTAGGTTTGTCTTGGTTGGGGTGGGCATGGTTGTTGTTGCGTTCCGTTGTTGCCGTGGTTGCCGGTGGCTGCAGAGGGAGCTCCGAGTTTCTCGAACAGGAACTTCTCCAGCCGGTCGAATCTGGCATTCATTCTGTGTTCGAGAGCGTCCACGCGTTTCTCGAGCACGTCTACGCGTTCTGTGATACTTCGAATGCGGACCGCACAGCCGATGCTGCATGGTGTACTCGTAGTCTGTGTTGTTGGGGACGATACCGAAAACATCCTGTCGGCTTCGTCTTCCATGTTCAGAGACTCTTCGCTCGCTTCCTCTGGGGTGGCGGGCTTGTTCTCTGGTTCTTGCTGTTGCAGGTGTTTCGGCGTGAAGGATGGAGTTTGGGGTACCTTCCCTTGGACCCATGGTGTTGTTGCTGTAGGCTTGTTTCCTGTAAGCAGGATTTCTTCTAGTTGCTTGGTCAACTTGGCGATCACGTCCTGCGGTTCTCGCACCATTTTCTTCAATTGTTGGATCTCGTCATGAGGTCCTTTTGTACTCCTTGAGCGGGAGCGCGCCTTCTTCTTGGCGTCGCCGCCCGCTGCCGCCACCGCGACCCATGACGCGTTGGCTCGCGTCACACCATCGCGCGATCGGCTTCTCGTCCTATCGCGGTTCGTCGCGTTGCGGGTAGCAACAGCAGCGGCTGGCGTTCTGCTGCGGCTCCGCTGCAACGTTGGTGGTTTCCGAGAGGAGCGAGTTCGGGGAATTCGTCCTTTCTAGAAAGCCTGACTTTCATGGCGGGCTGAGGCGTAGCTTTCGCCTCTTCTGCCTCTTTGCGGTTCCATTGCCGTTTCTTGACAAGATACGGCGTCTTGAATTTGTTCTTG
Organism: Haemaphysalis longicornis; assembly: GCF_048455015.1. Classification (NCBI taxonomy): domain Eukaryota; kingdom Metazoa; phylum Arthropoda; class Arachnida; order Ixodida; family Ixodidae; genus Haemaphysalis; species Haemaphysalis longicornis. Next base: position 94,043,050 of record NW_027526385.1, read on the forward strand.
CAATTTTTCGTGCCCGTTGGGTGCGGGCCTCCGCAGAGTTTACAGTGCGGTTTGCACTCCTCTTCGTGATTGTGCCCCGGGTTGTGCTTGCCACAGGCGAAACACACTCGGGCGTTTGGGTACGGGCAGACATCTTTTCGGTGTCCAATTTGCCCGCACGTTCTGCAGACTTCTCTGTGCTGTCGGTACAGATAGCACCGGATCAGCACTCCCGCGTACTTTATGTATGACGGGACCGTGTTGCCTTGAAACAGCACGATGACCGCTTCCGAGTTGCCAATTCGGTGAGCGTCAATCACCGTAGTATTGAAATTATTGAGTACATACCGGCGTATGTCCTCGGGGGTGTCGTTGATGGAAATGTTTCGAATCACACCCTTGGCTGTGTTCTCCGGTGCTGCGTGATACGCGAACACTTCAAAGACTTGATCTCCCATGGTGATGGCCCGAATCGCCGAGTAGCGCTGGGCCCGCTCTTCGTTCGGGGTGCTCATCACAACGATGTTTTGACCGATGTTGGGACCGGCAATGTACTCCGCAAAAGCTCGCATTTCCACTCCGGCAGCACTAGCAATGGCGCTCATCAGCTCCGTTGGCTTGGTCTTGCCGATGAACAGCCCACCGCGATGCCTAACCACCATCTTGAACTCGCTGCGTGCCATGTTGTTAGGCATACCAGCTGCCTTCTCGATGGCAACGTTGCGTTCACTCTACGGGTAAACTGGGCCCTCGTTGGTTGAAAAGTCTTCTTACCGGTGACGGGCTTGTTTGAAGCTTGCTGCGAAGCTTCGGTGCTCGCCTTCGGTGATCGCCTTCGACGCTGAGTCGCCAAGACCCAGCCGGCTTGATTCTCCGGTGCGCCTTCCTCCTCCGCTCCCGGGACAGCAATTGCCGTGCGGCCTGAACTGCGGTCCAATATGGGCTGCTCGTCCGGTGCCAAACTCGTATCTATGGCTGTCGGGGTCCCGGTCACGTACGCAGGCATCCCCGAGCTTGCGTCGGCGACGACCAGCTGCGGGGACCGGCTCGTGGAGCTCTTGGGCAGCCGCAGCTCGCCGATGAGAGCTCGCGCTGCTGCTCATGCGCGTGGTGCGGGCATGTGCTACTGGCTCCTCGAGGCGCACTCCTTCGCCGGCCTTGAAACGTTCCTCTCGTGAGGCCTAGCCTGATGCGACGTTTAAACAGCCTGAAATCTTGGCGTAAAATGCACTCAGTGCGGCAAACGGGGCCACGGGAGATTCCTTGTGACTTGCCGGTGTTCTTGATGCACAACTGAGAAAGTTGAATGGCTTTTTTCCGCATGAAAAGTAGCAAAGCGAGAAATCATGTGGAGGAGGTTATGACTCCATAGCCCCTTAGCGGGCCCCATCATCGAAGCTTGAGTGACCGTACTGATGCAGCTTTACATCAATACGTGATGCAGGAAAGAAATTTTTAACGATGATGATGGGTGCTCATGAGTGAAGTGAAAAAAAAAGACTCTTCACTTGGTTACAATAGAACCTGGTTCCCTCGCATTACGAAGCCAGCGTTTATGTCATTGCTCCATTTTGACACAGTCCAACCGGTTTGCAAAACTCAAACGACCACGAAAGAATGCGTTCCAAAAAAGCTTGAGTTCCACCATTGTCGTCGTTATGAGGACGGGTGCATAAATTGTTAACAGAAAATCGATGTTTTGGTATCATTACACATGCTTTGTCAGGAATCACTGTTTTAGGGCGTACTCTCTCAGAACATCATCGTTTGCACGCTCAGTAATAGTGTCATGGGTGCAGATGTGATTTAAAAAGGAAAGCAAAGTTTTTCGAATTATCTCGTAGGCAGAGGTTAACATGCAAACGCTGAAACACGATAACACCTGAACATAAAACCTAGCTTAAAATAAGAGGTCATGCTGCGATGGCGAATGCATTTAAAGCTTTTGAACAGGAAATGAGCTGTGGACCAGACAGCAAACTCCAGAAGAGGGATAATTGTTCAAATTCGGAGAAAGAAGTATAAAGTAACAACTCGCTTGTTAGAAAAACGAGAGGTTACCGAGGAAGCGGCCTGCAACGAAAGAGCTCCAGCAAGAACAAATGTACTTTAGCAAAGCAGAGCGGTTAAGCTTCGAGATATAAAGGAGAAGCATTCATGCTCTACTGCAATTTTCTATAGGATGACAATAAGTTAGTCTCACAATTTAGGACAGATTCACAAGTTGGTGTGGTGACATATTGTTATGTCTGAGGTAGTTTAAAGAAACAATGTTTCTTGGCAGATACCCAATAATATTATCCTAACTGCTAGGCCACTGCTATCTCGAGTCTGGAAGACGGATACCTGCTCGAACGTAATAATCGGTGAGATTACGTTCCTAATGATTATTTAAAAGGAGAAGCATCTGGCGTTCTTTTTCCAATAGCTTAATGCCTCCAACCCTGATAACGACTTTTGAAAAAAAAGAACATAAATTAGTAATTAATGTTATAGATTATTTCCTAAGCAAATGCTCAAAAAAGGTGATAGAAATACAAAGAATTACACCCTTTTAAAAAAATAAGTGACACTTCAAAAAGTATCGTACATTTATCAATTACAAATGATGAATAACTCCCAACGCGTTGCGTGCAAGTCTCGTTTATGTTTCGCCTACACAAAGCAAAAATAGTTTTTTCTGATCCCCGAAATATGCGTGTGGCCCGCGAGCATTTTAAGGGCGAAGCTTAGTAGGGGCTCAGGCTGTTGGCGTCTGATGTTGTCATCGTCCTCTCATGTATTTACGGTACTAAAACACCGCGCGACTCACTTTCCAACAGCTTGCGCTAGAACGACCCTAGTAGTAAAACAACACGCCCGGACACTCGTTTTCCCACACCTCGCGCTAGAACGCTTCATCTACGTGGGCAAAACACGTAGTAAAAGAACGCACCGGGGCACTCGCTTTCCAACACCTCGCACTAGAACGCTTCGTGCTTCAAAGATAGGACAATATTACAGTAAAGCTTTAAAAGAAATCCTGAGCTAAGCACGATCTACGACTTGGAAGTGCAGGGGCCTCATGAATACCAGGAGCACTAGGACGAGGGAGAAGAAACCAAGAATACATATTATATATTGACTGGGATTAGCTACGCGATGTCTGATTGTATATAATAAGGGTGCGTCTATTCTCACAGCAACTGTGAAAATTTCTTCCGGAAACATCTCACGGCAGTTTCCATAAAAGATGGCAGGCCTAGAAATTTCTGAATAATATTGTCACGGGCAAACGAATGCAATTAACCAAAGGACGTTTATAAGGGGCGAACTTGGGCCGAAAACAAGACAACAAAAGAACCAGCGTGGCGTTCACGTTGTGAAGCACTGCCTAACTGCGACCGCGTGATCATCCTTTTCGTTTTCTTCTTCTAGACATGTCAACGCATGCTCACGCGACCCCCTTCGCCTCAGAGCGCTCGCAATCCCGCTGCGAGACTTGGAGGGCACGGGCTGGTTCGACGCGCAATGCGCCAGTGCATGTGTCAATACTCCCCTCTCCAAAAAAAGGCATTGGCTCAATACCCCGGATACAGAAAAGGGACGATGCCCCGGATCATCATGCGGCCACACATGAGTTGCCGCATGATGATGCCTTCCAGTTCTTAGACCTAAATAATAAGGTTCTGAAGGGGCGTGTGTGTTGGTCCTTTTCACCTCGGTCTCGAAAAGAACTGCTAGCGTATGACTCGGCACACTCTAAGTTAGTTAAGCGGGCCATTGCCAGCCTCTGCCTAGAATCTGCCATGAGGAAATCGTGCGCACACATAATGCAGTTCAGTTTGTAACATCAGGTGAAGCGACTTTTGTCGGCTGGCTTCCCTCAGTCGGTCGTGAGTGCGGTGGCTGAAACCCTCTTTAAAAAAGTGAAGGGTAGTAAGCCAAGGACGAAAGCGCAGCTAAGAAATGACAAGCGACCTGAAGTTTTTCAGTACATACACAAGGTGTCGCATAACCTAAAAAAGGTCGCGACGAGGTACGATGTCCCTGCCGTTTTTTTCTGCTCCGAGTAAGCTCGGCCAACTTTGATCTCGCATTGCTACTACTAGAAAAAGAGAGCCTGCGAAAAACGACATGCAAAGCCGTTCGTTGACGGCGCTGTAGGGGTGGTTTACTAAATTCACCTCACCTGTGGAAAGTCCTACATCGGCCAAATTGTGAGGTGTTTGAACGACCACCTAAGGGAGAATGCGAAAAATTTTAAATATAATAATTGCGCACCTTTAACAGCATATTGTGATTCCTGCACAAAGTGTGAGCCACGATTTTCTGGGAAAGAGCAGATATCAGAAGGCCCGGGAATTTCTAGAGCCGCATCGTAAAAGATTGAGGGGACGTGACTGCGTCAGTGACACTTCGGTGGTATTGTTCAAAGCCGAAAGGCGGTTTTTAGATAAATTCTTGCGTTGACCCTGTGGGCATCTCTATTGCGCATGTCGGCATGTGTGTATATATGTACGTTGCGGTTGTTGCTAATAAACTGTTGGAAGTGTAGCGTCTGTCCGTGTCTTCTTTCTTGTGTGTTGTGACTTGCGCAACTCGGTAGGTTTGCATACCTCAACCAATGCGCCCACAACACGTTCTCTTGAACTTCCTACATTTATTTGGTGAGCGTAGTACCGCCCACAAGTGGGTGCGGTGACGACGAGCTACAGTCCATCGGCCCAGTCGTGTTTGATCTGCTGTGTGGCGTGTGGAACTCGTGACGCGGGCAGGCACCACAGTTAATGACTGTGAAAGGATACGGCTGATGATAGTGGCTCTATTGGTGGCGAACATGTAGTGAACCAGACTCGGTTGGTGTGGTTGATGCGGCTTCCTACATTTATTTCATGAGCGTATTACCCGGCCAGAAGAGGGAGGGGCGAAGACCAGCTACGACCCATCCACCCAGTCCTGTTCGATCTGCCGTGTTGCCTGTGGAACTTCTCACGCCGCCAGGCATCCCTGATAGTGATTGTGAAAGGATACGGCTGATGATAGTGGTTCTAAAGGTGACGAACATGTAGGGAAGCAGACTCGGTCGGTGTGGTTAATGCGGCTTCCTACATTTATTTGGTGAGCGTACTACCCGGCCAGATGTGCGAGCGGCGAGGACCAGCTACAGCCCATTTGCCCAGTCGGGTTCGATCTGCCGTGTTACGTCTGGAACTTCTGACGCTGCCGGGCACCACTGGCAGTGATTGTGAAAGGATGCGGATGATGATAGTTGCTCTAATGCTGACGAACATTTAATGGAGCAGACACGGTTGGCGTCGTGGATGCGGTTTCTTTTTTCTATTTGGGGAGCGTAGGCCGGCCACAAGTGGGTGCCGGGACGACGAGCTACAGCCAATCTACCCACTCGTGTTCGATCTGCCGTGTGACGTGTGGAACTGCTGCCGGAGCCGGGCACAACTGATTCAGATTGTGAAAGGATGCGGATGATGACAGTTGCGCTAATTGTGACGAACATGTAGTGAAGCAGACTCGGTTGGTGTGGTTGATTGGGTTTCCTGCGTTTATTTGGAGAGAAAAGCCACATCCAGAAGTGGGAGCAGTGACGACGAGCTACAGCCCTTCTGCTCAGTCGTGTTCATTCTACCGTGTTGCGTGCGGAACCTCTGACGCCGCCAGGCACCACTGATAGTGATTGTGAAAGGATGCGGATGATGATAGTGGCTCTAATTGTGACGAACATGTTGAGAAGCAGACTCGGTTGGTGTGGTTGATGCGGCATCCTACATGTATTTGGAAAGGGCAGGCCTGGCAACACGTGGGTACTGCGACGACGAGCTACAGCCCATCTGACCACTCGTGTTCGATCTGTCCTGTGGCGTGTGGAACTGCTGCCGCAGCCAGGCACCACTGATTCTGATTGTGAAAAGATGCGGATGATGACAGCTGCGTTAATTCTGACGAACATGTAGTGAAGCAGACTCGGTTGGTGTAATTTATCAGGCTTCCTACATTTTATTTGGAGAGAAACGCCACATCCAGAAGTTGCAGCAGTGACGACAAGCTACAGCCCTTCTGCCCAGTCGTGTTCGATCTGCTGTGTAGCGGGTGGAACTGCTGCCGCAGCCAGGCACCAATGATAGTGATTGCGAAAGAAAGCGGATGATGTCAGTGGCTCTAATGGTAACGAAAATGTAGACATCCCCAGCTTTCCGGCTCACGCTTAGTTCAGCCATCGGCCACTAGGCGTTCTGGAACGACCATAACTCTGAGGGGGGCGATCTTTTCAGCGCGATGACTCATAATTTTCGAAATGTTCTGCAATGTTTTTCTTATCAGGTTATCCTGGGAGTAACAACTACCAGTATATAAAATATAGCTTCAGTATATTGGTTCCCCTAGGTTCCTAAAGGGTTTAACGTGTGAGTATTGCGGAGAAGCCTCAACCATTGCGGAAAAGATCCTGCCATCCCCGGAGAAGACCACACTCCATGGGTGCTTTGCCTCGTGGATGTATCAGTCCGGGTTCCAAATAAGTCGCATTTTTTTAAGCCTACGCGTGTTAGTGGCGCGTTGAAGAAGAAACGGATAATGTGGAGCTATAAATAAAGCGGCGACTCGGGTTTTTGGTGCGCTTACAAATCTTTGGTTGGTGCGTGCGCGCGCGCTTGTGTGCGTGTGTGAGTGTGCGCGTGCATGCGTGCGTGCGGGTCTGCGTCCGTGTGTGTGTGTGTGTGTGTGTGTGTGTGTGTGTGTGTGTGTGTGTGTGTGTGTGTGTGTGTGTGTGTGTGTGTGTGTGTGTGCATGCGTGCATGCGTGCGTGTGCGTGCGCGGGCGTGCGCGCACACACACACACACACACACGCACATGCACATGCACATACACCGACGCACATGCATGCGTGCGCGCCCGTGCGTGCACGTGCGTGCGTGTGTGTGAGTGCGTGCGTGCAGCTCCTTAATTGCCATCCAAGCTACGTTTGGCAGACCAAAGTAAAGACATCAGTGGAACAGCCAGAGGAAGAATAAGATAAAGCAGTCGTAAATGTCGTTGTGAAGTAATGGAAAGTTTGGTTAAGTACATTTCACTTGTCTCTGGTTTCACTCTTTGTAGAGCTCCGGGTGAGAATTGAAGTGACGTTCATTGGTAAAAATTTGTAAAAAAGCACTGTCGTTTTCAGCTTCGCCGTTCAACTACGTTCACAGCGTGGATTGGAGCCACAATTTTTTGTATTTTGCCGAATTAGATAATTTGTGAAGATTATTTAGCGAAAGATAAAAGCAGCAAATGGAGGGAAAAAATCCAAAAAGAAAGATGCAAAACGGTTTACAAAGCTTCCGAACAAATAGTTCCCAAGGTACTTTTCAGCTTGCTCATGCATGACGTCCGCGATGAAAAAAAAGCATGACGTAGCATTCCCGCGTCCGCCTCGTGATTGCAGTGTTGCCAAACGTTCGGTGCACAAACAACCATAAGCACACTGCCGCTTAAAAAGCGACAGGTCACCGATGCAAACGATAAAGGTTGCCTGTGCTTATCGCTATAACGAACTGTGGCGAGGGAAGCACATCGCTGGCGAAACGGCACAGCCAACGCCACGGAGCAAGAATGAGATTCTTGCTCCATGCCAACGCCTACATCGAATAACTGTCGCCTTCCAAGCGGCAACACGCCTATGGCTGTTTCCGCGCAAAATGTTTGGAAGCACTGCAATCAGGAAGCGCAAGCGGTCACGTCACCTGGTGCTTTTTGTACTTCTCCAGTAAGCAGAAAAACACTTATATTGAATAGATAGAAAGACGGAAGCTTTTATTCTGATATACTGCAAACCGCTGTGCAACTTTGAATTGAAAATTTTTGCCTAGCTCCGTTGCTTCAGAAGTTGGCTCATTAAGCGTGATGGATTATCAGATTAGGCAAGATGCAAAAAATAGTGTGACACACTACATATAAAATAAAGCAACATGCATTTGGTCGCACCGTCTTAGTGTGCCGCGGCATATTTTTAAAGTCTGGCTTAGTTATCTAAAACACCCCGATATATAGTACGGGGTTGAGCAATCAGATTGATTTGAGGATTGATTAGAAAGCTGGGTAACTGACTGATTGACGTTGGTTGGATTTAAAGGATTTAGTAATAAGTAACAATGTTCCGTGAGAATATTTTGTTGTGATAATTGTGAACTATTTCCTTTTGTGGTCATCTTTATCTAGCGACGAAAAGAGCCTTTCCATATGCCACCTATTTGGCTTGTTCCGCTCGCAAAATGAACCGTGTGTATTGTTCGGCATGCCGCCATTGGCGCAGCCGTCCCAAGATGGCCGCAAATATCTGCGATGGCTTCCGCTCTCCGGTAGGTCAAAGTATGGGGTCACAGTCAACCCCAAATTACGAGAACAGGATTTCAAATTTATGATAGCACTACACTGATTCCGGGATTCCGGGACGATGAAGCAATAGTTGTAGTTAACTGCTGCGGCAATCTTTATGACTGCGTGACTCTCCTACATGCTGGTACGAAGAAGCGGAAGTTGGCACAATCCTCTCCGCATTCTGACTAGCTCAAGCACCGAATATATGCACTAATATCGTTATAGACTCTGAGATGGCATTAGAGTCTGTATTAGGCTCTAGGCTGCAGCCATAATTAGGCATTAGGATTCAGCCAGAATACTTAAACACTTTGATAAGATACTCCCATCCACAATAAAGAAGTTATTGTTATCTGGACACCTGGGCAGAAGGGTTTGGAAGAGAACGAGGCACCGACAAACAGGCACGTGAACTCACGAACCTTGCTCCTTGCGACCACGATTACCGCAATAATCGTGGTCGCGAGGAGCCATCGGTGATTAATCGAGGAGCCATTTAAAAAAAACATTAAAACGTCTCCTCATCGTACTTCTACAATACCTCACCGTGCCACAAGGCGTCTCAATTCTGACGAATCACAAGCTGTAGATGACAAACCAACACAATTATCTATAAATCAACGTGGGCGAAGACATTTGGCGGGAACATGAAACATAAGCTTTAAACTCTGCTATATTCCCAGGCCTCTATCTTTCCTCGGAAGCGGTGATTAAAAATCCCGGGCCATCTGCACTGACGTAAAACCTGGTGAAGGGCGACGCGTGTAGTGTATAAGAGTATTCTTTGTGCCTTGGCGTTTTTGCCAACGGAGATGAAAGCGTTTGGGGGGGGGGGGGTGAGGGTACGATGTATAAGGCTTTCCTGTAATGGTCTCTTGTCTTCGATGCACGAAGCTCTCTTGCGCGAGGCGCAAACGAGTGCGCCGCTCTTTTTTTAGTACGCGTTATGTTCTCGCGCGAGGCGTAAACGAGTTTCCCTCTGTTTTACCACAGTGACTACATGAGACGACGATTTTATAAAACGACGACAGAAGACGCCAACAGCCCGTTCCACTAAGAGGATTCGCCCCTAAAATACTTGCTGCTAGTCTTTCTCTGATGACTCATTGGTCGTGAACCGCAAGTCCTAAATGCAGTAATCAATCCGTTCCAAAACGCTTCCTGGGCGCCAATACAACGATATCGCGCCATAGATCTCAAGAAGCGAAATGTCCTCTGCAACTCTTCCGTAATATCTTAGCATAGACGTGCCTCCGCAGCATTAGCGGCTTTAGTAAGGCTTGATTATAATAAGGTCACAGATCAGCATGACGACAGAATTACGTAACAATACTCAGCAAATGTTTCTGATAAATCTTTGCCCTGTTTCACCACAGCTAGATTTGGGCATTTATCGTTAGGTGTACAAAGCAAGTATGCCGACTGCTCGCTACTACTTTCTAACAGCCGAGCTGTAGAAGCGTTCTTCTGTCCGTGCGGATGTGGCAAGGAGGCAAGGAGCCCATAAGCAGGTGTTGAGAGTGCGCGCTTCAAGAAAGAAATGCGGGTGGGTTGTGTCTGGGGAATCGAACCCCGGACCTCCACGCCCGCAAAATGGTACCTTACCACTTTCCCATCCCAAAGGCACGAGGGTTACGAGGTTACTAGCGGCAGGGAATAGCAAAATCTGCAGCCTATTGGAAAGAAAAAAAGGCCTCCCCTAATCAGAATCCAACCAGGGTCGCTCGTATTATAAAAGCGTCATCTATCCGATTGCGCTACCATCGCACTTGGCTCGCCGCGGATTCAATTTTCCCTCATAGAGCATGCGCTGGCTCCGGACTTAGGCGTAGTAGAGGGGGAGTTTGACTTCGGACTTTTACTGTTTGTATTTGGGAATTTAGGATGGTGGATTGTGGATTGTGAAAGCGCGACCTGCATTTATTTGAAGCGCAGATCATACACGGGCTTTTAGGTTGGGTACCTAGCGGGTTTCTGGTTACAGCTGCGCTTGTGGAAAACGTGGAGAGGTCTTTGTGAGCAAGTGATGGTGCGACCTGCACATGTGTTTGAACCCTTTAAACGTTGCTGAATCAGCGTATCATTGATTGTTGGTCTGACTCATTGCGCATTATTTGGTTTCTTTTCCAACTTAGTGGTGACACCGATGAAAACCCTGGTCCTGACTCTTAGCTATGAGAGATACTCCTTTTTGTCACCTATGAAACCTTCACAACAAACTCTGCAGACTGGTCTACAGAGTACAAAGACCACAACTGCGTCCATAGTGGCCGCTCTTGCCACACCTAAACAGTACCACGAGAAGGCTGTTCATGACTGTGCCGAAGCAGTAACTACCGTTCATTGTGAGGTCAAGGAGATGAATTTAAGATATCGATGATTTAGACAATCATTCACGTCGGCACAATCAACTTGTCTATTTGTGCTGTGTAGCTAGCACAAAGAGGCGGGTTCGATTCCTGGCCGCGGCGGCCGCTTTTGTTATGTAGGCAAGAAGCAAAAACGCCCGTGAGGTGGAGATTTCAGTGCAGGGTAAAGATTCCCACGTGTTCGAAATTAATCCCGAGCCCTCCACTACTGCACGTCTCATCGCCTGTGTAGTGGTGGCGCGGTTAACTATACAATCAATCAATCAGCCTAGTTGTGTATGGCGTAAACGAAAAGGAGAGTCACGCTCATGGAGCTCTGTTGGGAACAGTCGTGACCAACATCTTTGCTGGCGGGCTGAGGGTAAAAGTGACGTCGGTCGAGCGCAAATACTGCGTTGGCAAGAAAAAAGCCACGCGAAAGCCACCTTTTGTGATTCGAAAGAAGGAATACGAAAAAAGGTGGAAATGATTTAACAGAGAAAAGTAATATCGCATGAACATTAGAGATCAGAATAAAACAAAAGTCACAGATAATTTCTTTTCAACAACACTGAAAGGTTTTATGATAAATCAGCTAGAGTAGTTTTGGCGATATTTGTCTAAGCCAGTTGCCCCCATCACCACATTGGAAGTAGCAGGTGCTGTTGTAAGCGACGCAAAATCAATTTCAAAGTTCTGCAATGAGTATTTTCAAATGTTTTTACACGAGTTACTGTCGTTGTAGTAGCACCGCTGACAATGTCTCCATCAGCGATGCCGGGGATAGAGATAACAGAGTCCGGCACTTAAAACTTGCTTTTGCAGATTGACGTCAAAAAAGGGCCGGTCCTGATAATTTATCAAATGTTTTCTTTATACAATACTCTGATCACCTAGTTCCCTTCTTGTATGCAGTCTTAAAACGTCCCTCAGGACGACCCGTTTGCCCGAAGATTGACTTTGTGCAAAAATCACTCCCATTCATAAATGCGGCAAGAATCTGCAGGCAGGCCATTCTCACTAGCAAGTTCCGGCTGCAAATTGTTGGAACACATTTTCAACAAACCAATAATAAATTACTTAGAAGAAAACAATCTGCTTTACTTAAAGCAACCCGGCTTTCGCAAATGTTTGTCCACTGGAACTCAGCATCTTGAAATAACTCAACTGCATCACCAATAGATTCACATCTCCAAGTTAATACAATATTTTTGATCACTAAAGCCTTCGACCATTTCTGGCATAGCAAGTTTTAGAAAACTGAAGTAAATTAGCACAAAATCTCAAATATTATTGTGGGAAAGAGCTTATTTATCAAACCATAGTCAGTACATAGCCATCAACAAATCGGAACCCGAATGTCTGAACGTTTCTTCATGGGTCCCACAGGTTTCCTTCTTGGGCCCCTTACTTTTTCTTGTAGGTTTATTGACGTTGCTTACTGCGTTGGAGATGGAGTTACCTAGTGCCGTTAGATAAAATACAGAGTACAATCATTGAGGCATGCAATTATTTCGGTGTTTATCAGTGCTGCCAATGTCCCGCTCCTTCGGCCTCACCGCTAACATTGACCAGGTTATTTGTAAACAAACACTGACAAGGACACAGCAACACTGCATCTTCGCAGTCACTTGTGCAGCTGCAATGCTGCTAAGCGCGTAATTTTTTATATGCGTTTGGTACAATGCCAGTGGCGCGCAGCCCCAGAGGAGGCAGGACAAGCTGAGACTAACACAGTTGACCGACAGAAAACGCATAAACAACAAAGTGGCGATACCCATGAATGGTCCCAGTGTAAACAAATGTCACGCGATGCGAACTGAGCAATGATCACGGCGGCAGCATGGAACAATAGGAGAAAACAATGCCGACACTCTACAGCTTTATCTAGGGACACTAGAGTTACCGTTCGACTGTTTGGTGAGGATTGCGTTGTTTATTCAATCGTGCGTAATACCTGGGAACAACGACGACTAAATTCTTTGCTCTATAGTACATCTCGTACGTGTGACCTGGAACCTAAAATTTAACACTACTAAAACAAACTCTGTGAGCATAACTCACCCGCCGCGGTGGCTCAGTGGCTAAGGCGTTGCGCTGCTGAGCACAAGGTCGTGGGTTCGATTCCCGGCCACTGCGGCCGCTTTTCTGATTGAGGCGAAAAGCAAAAGCACCCGTGTGTACGAGATTTCGGCGCACGTTAAAGATCCCCTGGGGGTCGAAATTAATCCGGTGTAGTGCACTGCACGGGCCTGATTTTAAGGCCTGAGCCCGGCCCGAGCCCGCTTCGCGACGTCCGTGCCCGACCCGGGCCCGTAACACCTAGCCCGAGTCCTGTCAGGGCCCGGACATTCATAAGTAACCCTGGCCCGAGCCCGGCCTGGGCACGCCATCTCAAGCCAAGGCCTTGCTGGCCCGGCCCTGTAATTTATTTTTTGGCGTAGGGAGGGCCCGCGCGTCTGTGACCAGGCCCGGTCTTTGACGCTGAAGAAAGTTTGTTTATTATATCCCGGGTGATCAAACGGAGCATCTAGTCTGTACAAGCACGTCATGAACTGAACGCAAAAGTAAGGGTTAAAATGTGCACGTAGTTCAGCTTTCACCGTCTGCAGTTCACGCCACATCGGCGTAATATTAGCTCGTATTCTTAGACGAGAGACACCATCACCTTGGATTACCAGACTCTTGGCAACTTCACGTGGTTATCTCGGCCACAAGTTGCTATTGCTGAAATTTTCTGATCCGCATTTGAATCAACGAGTATGTGCGCGCGTTGAAATACTTCACCTGCAGTCGTCGTTACGCGGTGGTGTTTCTCTGGCATGCGTGTTTGATTCCCGGCCACGGCAGCCGCATTTTGATTGGTGCGACATCTAAAACACACGTGTACATACATAGACTTAAGTGCACAGCTCCAGGATATCTGAATTAGTTCCATTCTTATGGGCATTCCTTGTAATCGTATCTTTGGTATGTTATACACCAAAATATAAAATCTTGATGCAGTACAAGAAATGTCATTAAAATTGCAGTATAGTGGCCATCAAACCTAGCACAGCACGTTTTTAAAACAATGCGTACAACTAACAGCGAGAAGCGCGCAAAAATAAACCAAGAATTATCATTTTGATACTCTTTTCCAACACTTCAAGACGGTCCTATTAACGCCCGTGCGTATGAATTCAAGCCCGAGCCCCGCCCGGGCCCAAGACGTCGAGCCCGAACCCGGCCCGGGCCCGCCGCAAATCGACTTCGGGCGGCCCGGCCCGGTCCGCGGGCCAGGTCGGGCCGGGGCTTTCGGGCCGCCCGGGCCCACGCAGTGCTCTAATCCGGAGCCCTCCACTACGGCGCGCCTCATAGCCTGCGTTTGCGTCGGCGCGTTAAACCCCACAATCAATCAATCAAATCAATCTGTGAGCATAACTCAGAAAAGGTCACCGCCAGAATTCACGTACACAATCAATGTCTCCGAAGTGTCGCGAACAAATTATATGAAATATTAGGCTTACCTTTCACGCATATGTTGAAATGGGATGCCCGTATTAAAAACACATGCACCAAAGTATTCGCACAATTGTGGTTCCTCCGTAGAACATTTTCCGCACCAGAGCCTCACGTCAATGTAGCAGCATATAAAACGCTTCTAAAACCCATCCTCGAGTATGGCGGTATAGTTTGGAACCCACATCAGCAATATCTTGTACGCAAATTAGCAAAAATTCAGAATAAGGCACTCGGTTTCATGTACTCTGATTAATTAATTGATTGGTTGTAGTGTCTCACGCGCCGATGCAACGAAGGCGATGAGGCGCGACGTAGTGGAGGGCTCCAGATTACTTCTGACCACATGCGCCGAAATCTCGTGCACAGGAGCGTTTTTGCTTTTCGCCTCCGTCAGAAAAGCGGCCGCCTCGGCCGGAAATCATACCAGTGTCCTCCCGCTCACTAGCATTTTTATTTTAAATATTCTAGACACGATAGTGTAACTTCACTACGCATTCGAGCACGAATTCTAAACCTTGTCGTCACGTCGTTGTGTTTCTACTACGAAGTTCATGTACGTTTTAAACATATATAAACATATAGAAATGTGGGTACATCCAATGTACACATCGGCACTGGACAAGGACCAATAATGAAAAACTTATAGGGCCATTTAACACGCGTAAGAATACATTCAAGTATTTTTCCCCTTATACATTGAAACGTGGAACGTATTAGTACCACCCGAAGTTACGAACGCCGCATCATTTGAACGCTTTGTTAAGAACAACACTACAGGCGTTTGAAAAATGTGTACAGGTGCCGTGAATTACAATTGGAACATGGTCTCGTGAATTTACAAACATATCTTCTTCCAGAAACTACCTGGCTGCATTGGTGTGCGCTTACATAAGTCCTCGAACTAGACAACGCTTCCTATAAACCGGTAATGGCTGTCATAAAGCCAATAAGACACGGTCGTTTGTGATATTCACAAATCCTTGTTTCAGTTACTTACGACGGCTCCTGTACATTCTTTTATCCTGTTCTTGTGCCTAATACAGCCGAGATTACAAAGCAAGCCGGTCGTCACCTGTTCTTGCGTCCATGCTTTTGATTTTACACTTCATCGCCTTGTTTTACTAGATGATGTGCAGCGTTCAATAGTGTCTCACTGTGTTAGAATAGTCTGTACAATGTTAATATAACTTGTTTTTCCCACAGCTGTTTGGTAACTGAACCGTACAGCTGAGAAAGCGCATATATATTTTCTGCATGCTTTGACAGCAACGTTGCCGATTTGTGATGTTTCGTTCATTTTACCGCTGAGTTGGTACTGACGCGCAGTGCACCCATTTTTGTATTCATGCATGTTGCGCGCCGCGACTGCTAACTTCCTGTAAGAGCCTGACAAGGGTTACAGTATTGATAAAAAAATAAGTACTCTCCACGAGGGAGGGGGGGAGAGGAAGAAATAAGTTGCGTTCTGCAGATGTGTCTGGCAGTGGGGCTGATGCCAGAGGAATCCGCACTGCAAATTTGTGCACATAAAGTATGTCCACCTGGAAGAGTGCCTTTTTAACAGAGAAGCTGTCGGGCAATTCATGGGCTACGGCGTCCGAGAGTCCCCGACAAAATAAAAATACCGGGCGCACGTCAGCGCCTACCTTGTGCGGACCACCCGACCGTTCAAAAATAGGAAAACGCTGAGCGCTCGTGAGCGCGTGCCTCGCGGCGACCGCCCAGCCTCACCGGAACGTTTATCAAGCCAAGCATGGGCCAATATTGGCAAAAAAACCCGCCCGCATCTTCCAAAGGGCGGAACTCGAGTAAATGCGTCGCAGAGTGGTGGGGTTATCGCGTGAATGTTGCGTAAGTGGGTATGGTTTGGGAATGCTTAATTGTTATTTCGTCTTTATTGTTCTTATTTATCGAATGAAGGAGAAGTGAAGGCAAGGAGTGTAAAGTTAAAGTCTGTCTTGATTTCTTGGTGCCGTCAAGCAAGCATCAAGTCCTAAAGAGAATTTTATTAATCCAAGTTACAGATATACATGCATTCCAAGCACTTGTCACAAAGAAATAATTTTTCTTAACACTTTCCGGCAGTCTCAGAGAACACATGGATCCATGTGCCCAACATAATCACGTCGTTAGCTTTACGCGTCAGAGCTTAGACCGGAGTTAGGTCTTTAAATCGAGCCGACAACTACAAAAACCAGTAAAAGTGCGCGCGCTTCACACGCATTGCAACCAAGTCGTGTGTATCAAATACTTTCGCACACCTTGCATCCAGTGACTGGAAACAATCCGAATCGATGCTCTGGCGACGTCGCTAGGACGGGCAGAGGCGCGCATTGTCACGTTTACGTAATCAAAGTTACGTTCAAGTATCAAACAAAACCACGCTCGACCTGTGAGTGATTTGTGTTAACACATGGCACCCACAGGTCCACGCTAGTCATCACACTTTTTTTTTAAAGTCAGCTCCTTCAGTACATGTTCGCGGAGTGATCATCCTTCTGGCCTCTCGGCCTACACTTCTACGCACTCAGTGTGTTAGTAGGGCACGATACCTACTTGCAGTTGCTTATTGCTAATTCTAATAAACCGTGTAGACCAGCGCTGGAGAAAGGCCTGTTCCCCCAGCGTGGCGAACTCGGTTTCGAGGTGCTCAATCAGTCTCGATCGGATTTTCCACAAACGTGGGAACATAGCGCGCAGCGGCTGCGCGCGCAGCGCCGCCACGCCCCGTCTCTTCCATATTAGGTAAGCCCCTACGCACACTAGGAACACCGTGAAGGCGTCGCGTGAACGAGTGTCGGCGCCGACCGCCACGCCGACGGTACGGGTTAGCAAGCGCCAGAACGTTTTTGCAACGCGACAGTCTTTGAGCGCGTGCCCAATTGTCTCTGTCTGGCCGCATTGAGGGCACCTCGCATTACGCGTCACCCCCCACGCAGCCAGCGTATCTCCCGTAGGGAGTACTCCCCAGCCCCTCCTCCACCCAAAGTCCCTTACGTCTGGGGGCAGTACCTGGGAGGTGAGTTGCCTCCAGTGAATACGCCGAGCCTTTTCGGCCTCCTCCTCTGCAATAGACTTGATAGCCAGTGCCTCGCATACCTTCGTTGGTCGCATTGACTTCCAATCTAACTCCGGTGCGCTCTCCCGCAGCATCCGGAGGGCGCTCGTGACGTGCCTGTAAAAGGCTGGTGGTTCCTCCGCGGTGGGACCTACCACTCTCTCGTCAAAAAAATCGCGACGCGCCGTCCCCAGGAAATACTGCCGTAGAGCCCTTCCGCGGTAGTCGACATCGGCTGCTAGGTCCGAGAAGCCCCTGAGGGCCAAAACTCTAAACATGGTCGGCAAGCAGGGAATGCCGAAGCCTCCCATGTCGCGGGGTAGGCGAAGGAAAGCACGCTTAACGCGTTAACTTTTTCCCTCCCAAAAGAAAGAACCGAAAGCGCGTGGCAAGTTTCCGTGCTACCCGCGCGGGTGGTCGCGCCACGCGAGCAACATAGAAAAAGGCCGACGCCGCGGACGACTTAATAATAAACGCCCGTTCTGTCAGAGACAGGGGAAACTCCGATGCCACCGCGAGTTTCTTTTCGGCGACCGCTAACATCTCCCTCCATGACCTCCTCGCCACCTCTCCCGACGCGTGGAACACGACCCCCAGGACTTTCACGCCCGCTACCCAGTCGACGCCGCCAGGCAGGTCAGACGCGAACGTGCCAAAGCGTAGCGCCTTGCTTTTGCCCCTGTTCAGCAGGGCACCCGACAGCTCGCTATACTCAGCAAAAAGCCGTAAAAACACTGCGAAGCTGTCTTCGTCCCGCAGAAACAGGGACACGTCGTCCGCGTAGGCCGAAACCTTGACCTGGCCCTGGCCGGGTAGGGGGAAGCCGCGGATGTCGGCGCTGTCCGCGACGCGTCTAAGGAGCGGGTCGAGGCAAAGGACGAACAGGAGGGGAGATAAAGGGCAGCCCTGCCGAATACCGCGCGTGACGCCAAAGGGAGGGCTTAGCTGCCCGTTCACGAGCAACCGAGTTGTCAGGTCCGAGTAAAGGTCACCAATTAGGGTTACTGTCTCCTGCGGAAACCCAAAACAGCGCAGCACGGCGAGCAAGTACCGGTGCTCCACCCGGTCGAAGGCTTTCGCCTGATCAACCGAGACGAAGCAACCGGCAATGCCACATCGTGAGGCAAAGGTGAAAAGATCCCTTGTCAGGGATAGAGACGAGAAAACCGTTCGACCCGGAACGCAGCACGTTTGGGCAAGGCTGACAACGTCAGGCAGCACCCAACTGACCCGCTTCGCTATGATTGCGGCTACCAGCTTGTAGTCTGCATTTAGCAGGCTTATCGGCCGGTAACCTTTGGGGTTTGATGGCTCCCCTCCCTCTTTCGCGAGCAGGATGACCTTGCCCTCACAGAAACTGGTGGGTTTCGCGCCTCCCGCGATAATCCGATTCACCATGTATAACAGGGGGTCGCGGACTGCGACAAAAAACGCCTTATAGAAGGCCGCCGGGATGCCGTCAGGACCTGGAGCCGAAGCCGCATTCGCCCCATTTACTGCCTCCCACAACTCGTCCTCCGAAACCGGCGCTACCAGCTGCGCGAGAGAGTCGTTCGGCACGTGCGGTAGGTTGCCGCAAAAGCTTCGTATCCTCCTTTCAAAGCTCTCTTCGTCAAGCGCGGACACCTCGGACGTGAACAGGCTTTTAAAATACCCCATAAACACCCTTGAAATATCCGCGCTATGCTCACTGAGCTCCCCGTTTTCGAGCTCGACATGTGGAACCCACGCGTGACCCTGCCTGTCTGTGGCGGCCGCCTTAACAGTGCCGTAGGACCGCTGGGTCCGACAAAGGTCGCCCCTGCACGTATGCCTGGCTAGCCGCCTGTGAGGACTGCCGCAGGAGTCGCTCATACCTGGCCTGAAGGAGGCTGACATAATCGCGCATGGCGAAGGTGAGGTCGCCCCCGCCCTTGGCGATACGCAGCCTCCTCAGCGTGTTGTTGAGCTCCTCCGTGATTCGAGCCTTACGTTCCCGCCCCGCGTTCACCAGCGACTCACGCCACATTGCCTTCAGTGCGTCCCACCCTTCGCCCCTTACCCAGTTCGCGTTCTCAGCAGCTAACGAGGCGCTGATTTCTGCTGCGCTAAGGGGGTCAGACACCAAGGCCAGGTCCATGCGCCACACGTCATGGCGAGGCACCCTGGCTTCGCACTGCAACATACACGATAGCGGGAGGGGGTCAGACACGCGCGGCGTCCCCGGCGGAAACGCGACTACCGCACAGCCCACCACGCTGCGCATGAGTTCAGGGGGAAAGAAAAACTTATCAAGCCGGCTCCCCGCTGCCCCCCTCGCCCACGTGGCTGCAAATTGGCTGCCGTGCAAGTGAACCCACGCGTCCGTGAGGCGGAAGTTAGACACGAGCTCGCGCAGCTCGCGCGCACCCCAGTAAGGCCTACGCTGCCCTGGACCTCTCACGTCTCGCTGTGGGTCCAGGACGCAATTAAAGTCCCCGACAAAAAACGTAGCATAAGAATCAAGCAAATAAACATCAAGCGAGCGAAAGAAATCAGACGAAAGGTTGTGCTGCGCAGGCGCATACACATTTACGGCGCGCACGCGCCGTGAACCAAGATAAAACTCGGCGGCGATCGTACGACCGTCTAAACCGAAGATAACATGCGCTTTCTGGCGAAGGGCTGAACGCAAAAAAACGACACCTACACCGCAGGCAACTGAGTTGGAAAGCGAGAAAAAAGCGTCTACGGAAAACCGAGTGCGAAACAAGGAAACATCGAGCGGTGAATGAAAATTGCACTCCTGAAGAAACAAAATGTCAACGTTTTGCGCTCGAGCGAAGTGCATAATTTCCCTTTGTTTGTCCAGGCTGCGGAAGCCTTGGGCATTCAAAGATATAAAATGCACAAGCATTATTATAAGGTATGACGCTACTTGCGTTGACATTTGTTTCTTGTAAACAAAATAGAAATCAGGTTGGTCGGGGCTTCTTACTACAGTTCTTTGCGCTGTCCGACTCGCCGGACGAAGGCGGGCCGCGTTTGGCAGGGTCCTTGCTCAGGTCCATGTCTTGGACGTCGGCAGTGGGGGCTACCACGCTGGCGTGAGCCAGCGCACCAGGGTCCAGGGGCTCAGTCGCGAGCGTCTCTGACGGGCGGGAGGCTGAATTGGCCTTTGAGGGCGGGGTCGCAGGGAGTCCGGAGGCACTCGCGCCAGGCGACGCCGGCTTGGCGGCCTTAGCGCTTATGCGGCTGGGTACCCCGCGTCCCCTCGGTGGAAGGGGAGTTGTCGTGGCCGTTGTTTGAAGTCCTTGGCTGGTTGGTTGGGGCTCTCGGACTGCAGGTGGTTCGGCAGTGTGCTCCGCGCTGCTCTCAGGGACACTGTCACTTTCCCCGAAGGGAGAGAGTGGCGAAGACACGTCGTCCAGAGAGAAGGAGAAGTTGTCGTCGTCGTCGTCGTCTGGGTTTTCGCGCCCTGCCTGGAAGCCCTCCACCTCGTTGTCTGGGTCGTCGCTAACTCCTGGCTTTTCCGCTGCACCACCTGGGAGGGCCGGGAACTCGTCCAGGGCTGCGGCGTAGGAGCGGGGCTTCAGGCAGTCTGCGGTCGGGTGGTGGCCCCCGCACTTGCGGCACTCGGCGATGCAGTGCTCCGCTTCGTGCCCGAAGGCTTGGCAGCGGTCGCACCAGAGGGCTTGGCAGTCGCCCCGGTTGTGGCCTGGCTGACCGCACCGCGAGCATACCCGCTTCACCCCCCAGTACTCCATCTGGACCTTGCACCCTCGCACGAAGATGAAATTGGGCACCGCCTTCCGCATTTCCATCTTGATGCCTCGGATGCCATTGTCCACCTTTGGGTGGCCCTTGAAGGTCTGGTCGGGCACGCTGATGACTCGTCCGTAGGGGGTGAGCGCAGCGGCCAGGTCGTCGTTGTTGATGAAAAGCTTGAGGCGCAGAGCCATCATAAAGACGATCTACGGCCCCACGCAGGTCACCGGGCAGGTTTTGCCGAGGATTTTGAAGTCCCCGGCCACGTTGACTTTCTCCGCGGCGGCAGCCGAGGCCACGGCCGCGCAGAATCGAAATGCGCCCTAAAGCTTGAGCGCCCGCAGGCCCTCAGGGCCGACGGTCATGTAGATTCCGTCGATAATGTCGTCGACGGTGGCCTCCTTCGGAGCACTGAACTCGAAACAGTGCTCCTTCGGAGGCGGGGCCCGGATTTCATGGAAGCGCCGGGGAGGCCCTACAGGAGGGCCAGGAAGGCGACCGCGCGCGCGGGGGTCGGCTCCCCGCTTGTTCGGGCTTTAGCTGGCGGTCCACTTTCCAGGCCCGAGGCGTGTTCCCCGGGCCCGGAGGTAGGCTGCAGGTCCGGTCCAAGAACGGTGGCGGCAGCGGGTCCAGGTCCGGGTCCGGGTCGGGGGGGGGGTCAAGATCCGGGGGTCCGGCGTCAAGCGAAAGCCAAGCAAAGACGCCCTTGACTGAATTCCGAACGCACCCTCCGCCGCTTATATACACACCGCCCGCGTTCGAGAGAGAGGAGTACGGGGGAGAGACGCGCATGCGCACACTTCCGTACTCAAGCGCGCGAACTTTCCACGCACCCACCACGCCGTTATCACGTGTACACACGCCCTGCCGCCGTTACTGTTGAGCACGACGCAGCGCACGGGTAGCTACGACGCATGCGCGCACAGACAGGCTCCCCCCGCACCGCCGCAGCTGTTGTTGAGAGCGACGGAGCGTACGGGGTACACGCGCTCCTCCCGCACCGGCACACCTGTTGTTGAGAGCGAGCAGGGTACGGGGGAGAGACGCGCACCTGCGCCTCTACGCGACGCGCATGCGCAGTGAGCGTGTGGACGGCGCCGACAACATCGACGAGTGACATCGCGAGCCTAAGAAATGCTCCGCATTTAAAAAGTCCAGCGTTCACGGTAATCGTGGAAACAGTTCGAACAAAAAAACTGACGGAAGTTACACTTAAAGCATCAAGAATGGAGTAAAGGTCGTTGCGGAAGCGTAGAAGAAGCAAATCCGCTGCAATCGTAGACTTGAACCGTCGTGATGGTCATGACGGTGGCGCAAAGCTTCTCTACCTTCAAATCTCTACCTTCCCTCCCCCTTCGCCTTCCCCCCCTACCCGAGCGACTGGAGATCTTGATGTCCAGCCCCGACCTGTCGACGCAGCAAGAGCTCGCGTCGAGGGGCCAGGAGCTATTGCACTCAGATGGGACTCGTGAATGGGGTTCCAGCCCGTCTGACGCCTGCGAGCGTCACCTGAAATGGGCTGAGCGAAAGTTGTTTCTCTCTCTCTCTTTCTTCAAATCTTACGCGTTCGTGTGAGTTTCCTTAATTTTAGTGCACGGATTTCGTTTCTCCGCGACATTGTAAACGAAGCCCTGTCTGGAAAGTGCCAGAAAAAATAGGGTGCGGTCAGATCACGTCCACTTCGTCAACCCTTGTTGCCCTCAGCGGAGCCCCAGTCAACACGCTTCACAATATTGCCGGGAACACCCGCTTCTGAGCTGACGTGTTAACCGAGAGCGATAAACAGCTTTGTAATATCATGCTCAACTTGTTTACTGCGTCATCTGTACCTTTATTTTTTTAAGTTTTCTGTGTCATATAATAAAAACTTGAGTACAATAATCATTTCAATATTACTAATAAGGTGTGACGCTATACATATTCAACCTAACTTCTCTGCGTCAAAAGCTATGCACACTCGCCTATACCTTTTTTATAAAAACGATAGCAGGTGCAAACAATGTTTCAACTGCCGAAAACAAGCTCTTCATCAAAGTTTTGCGGGTACTGACAATTCCCGAAACACATGTATTCCTCGTGCGAAATTCCCAATGAGAAGCTGGCATTCCCTACCAGTTTATCATGAGGAATTGGCGTTTTAAAAATGGCGTTTTCACGACTGGGACGAGACCCATACGAGTCATATATTCGGAATTGTGTATACATCAAAGTAAATTTTCGGACTTTTCCTCCTTCAGGAACGCATTGCCGTGTCTAGTGTCGCCGTTACGGACGCGGAAATCCCTGATGTCCAAATATGTGCACTTTATATAAAGTACCGGAAAATATTGCATTTATACAAGACAACTGAGATAGCGCGCAGTGGTTCTTAGAGAGTGCTTGCCGGCGCCCCGGTACTGTGCCCGCGACGTGTAGCAAGTAGGACAGCAAAAACCATCTTGCTCTCAAAGTGCCAAACATCATGCTTAGCCCTTCGATAGCAAGAAGGTTCAACCGAATTCAACTGGGCTCAACCAAGAATCAAGTAAGCTGAGGAGTTTACCGTTTGCCCGCATTTTCTAAGTGAGCTTGGCTCTAGTGTAGCCTTTCGCTTTAACTCGTGAAAAAACATGCGCCAAGTTCCACCGCCAAAGCAACCTTCTTCGTCCGGCCAACAATTCATCTCTACCAACGCTTCGCTATGAAAACGCAGCGTAACGGCCATTGTTTGCCAGTGCTGCGCTACAGCTGCCATATCATTCGCAGTCGGCGGAGTGGGGCTCGACTATTACGCTGCCACGAAGAAGTCGGCTCTTTTCTTACTACATTTATGTTTGATAAACAAACGTTGACGGAGAAGCCGGGAATTTTAAAAACTGAACTGAATGCGGCACGTGGTGGCCAAAGCCAGTACTACTGGACATGAGCCGGAAAGGTGGACATGGAAGCAGACTCGGTTGGTGTGGTTGATGCGGCTTCCTACGTGTATTTGGCAAGCGTAGGCCTGGCAACGCGTGGGTGCTGCGACGACGAACTACAGCCCATCTGACCACTCGTGTTCGATCTGCGGTGTGGCGTGTGGAACTGCTGCCGCAGCCAGGCACCACTGATTGTGATTGTGAAAAGATGCGGATGATGACAGCTGCGCTAATTGTGACGAACATGTAGTGAAGCAGACTCGGTTGGTGTAATTTATCAGGCTTCCTACAATTTATTTGGAGAGAAACGCCACATCCAGAAGTTGCAGCAGTGACGACAGGCTACAGCCCTTCTGCCCAGTCATGTTCGATCTGCTGTGTAGCGGGTGGAACTGCTGCCGCCGCCAGGCACCAATGATAGTGATTGCGAAAGAATGCGGATGATGATGGTGACTCTAATGGTGACGAAAATCGGAAGGAGACTCGGTTGGTGTGGTTGATGCGGCTTCCTACATGTATTTGGCAAGCGTAGGCCTGGCCACACATGGGTGCGGCGACGATGAGCTACAGCCCATCTGACCACTGGTGTTCGATCGGCCGTGCGGCTTGTGCAACTGCTGCCGCAGCCAGGCACCACTGATTTCGATTGTGAAAGGATGCGGATGATGAGAGGTGCGCTAATTGTGACGAAAATGTAGTGAAACCGACTCGGTTGGGGTGGCTGATGTGGCTTCCTATATTTATTGTTGAACGTAGTACCCGGCCAGAAGGGGGAGCGGCGAAAACCAGCTATAGCCCATCTGCCCAGTCGTGTTTGATCGGCCGTGTGGTGTGTCGAACTGCTGACGCCGTCAGGAACCGCAGATAATGATTGTGAAAGGATACCGCTGATGATAGTGGCGCAAATTGTGACTTACATGTAGTGAAGCAGACTTGGTTGGTATGGTTGATGTGGCTTCCTACATTTATCTGGAGTGGGTAGGCCCTGCCAGAAGTGGGAGTGGTGAAGGCGAGCTAAAGACCAATCTGCCCAGTCGCGTTTGATCTGCCGTGTGGCGTGTGGGACTGCTGACGCCTGCAGGCACCACAGAATATGATTGTGAAAGAATATGGCTGATGATAGTGGCTCTAATTGTGACGAACATGTAGAGAAGCAGACTCGGTTAGTGAAGTTGATGCGGCTTCCTACATGTATTTAGAAAGCGTAGGCCTGGCCACACGTGGGTGCGGCGACGACGAGCTGCAGCCCATCTGATCAATCGTGCTCGATCGGCTGTGTGGCGTGTGGAACTGTTGCCGCGGCCAGGCACCACTGATTATGATTGTGAAAAGATGCGGATGATGACAGCTGCGCTAATTCTGACAAACATGTAATGAAGCCGATTCAGTTGGTGTAATTTATCAGGCTTCCTACATTTATTTGGAGAGAAACGCCACATCCATAAGTTGCAGCAGTGACAAGCTGTAAAGGAAAGCTACAGCCCTTCTGCCCAGTCGCGTTTCATCTGCAGTTTAGCGGGTGGAACTGCTGCCGCAGCCAGGCACTACTGATAGTGACTGTGAAAGGATGCGGATGATAATAGTGGCTGTAATGACGATGAAAATGTAGAGAAGCAGACTCGGTTGGTGTGGTTGATGCGGCTTTCTAATATGTATTTGGAAAGCCTAGGCCTGGCCACACGTGGGTGCGGCGACGACGAACTACAGCCCATTTTACCACTCGTGTTCGATCTGCCGTGTGGCTTGTGGAACTGCTGCCGCAGCCAGGCACCACTGATTCTCATTGTGAAAGGATGCGGATGATGACAGGGGCGCTAATTCTCACGAAAATGTAGTGACACCGACTCGGTAATGTAGTTGATGTGGCTTCCTAGATTTATTGTTGAACGTAGTACCTGGCCAGAAGGGGGAGCGGCGAAAACCATTTATAGCCCGTCTACCCCAGCTGTGTTTGACCGGCCGTGTGGCGTGTCGAACAGCTGACGCCGGCAGGCACTGCGGATAGTGATTATGAAAGGATGCAGATGATGATAGTGGCGCTATTTGTGACGAACATGTAGTGAAGCAGACTTGGTTGGTGTGGTTGACGTGGCTTCCTACATTTATTTGGAGTGGTTAGGCCTTGCCAGATGTGGGAGTGGTGAAGGCGAACTAAAGCCCATCTGCCCAGTCGTATTTGATGTGCCGTGTGGCGTGTTGAACTTGTGACGCCGGCAGGCACTACAGATAATGATTGTGAATGGATACCACTGATGATAGTGGTGCAAATTGTGACGAACACGTTGTGAAGCAGACTTGGTTGGTATGGTTGATGTGGCTTCCTACATTTATTTGGATTGGGTGGGCCCTGCGAGAAGTGCGAGTTGTGAAATCGAGCTAAAGCCCATTTGTCCAGTCGTGTTGGATCTGCCTAGTGGCGTGTGGCACTAGTGACGCCGGCAGGCACCGCGGATTATGATTGTTAAAGGATATGGCTGATGATAGTGGCGCGAATTGTGACGAACATGTAGTAAAGCAGACTTGGTTGCTGTGGTTGATGTGGCTTCCTACATTTATTTCGAGGGTAAGCCCTGCCAGAAGTCCGAGCGGTGAAGGCGAGCCAAATCTCATCTGCCCAGTCGCGTTCGATCTGCCGTGTGGCGTGTGGCACTAGTGACGCCGAGCAGGCACCACAGATAATGATTGTGAAAGGATACGGCTGATGATAGTGGCGCTAGTTCTGACGAACATGTTGTGAAGCAGACTTGGTTGGTGTGGTATGTGGCATCATACGTTTATTTGGAGTGCGAGGCCCTGCGAGAAGTGGGAGCGGTGAAGGCGAGCTAAAGCCCATCTGCCCAGCCGTGTTCGACCTGCCGTGTGGCATGTGGAACTGCTGACGCCGGCGGGCACCCCAGATAATGATTGTGAGAGGATACGGCTGATGATAGTTGCGCGAATTGTGACGAACATGTAGTGAATCAGACTTGGTTGGTGTGGTTTATGTGGCTTCCTACATTTATTTGGAGTGGGTAGGCCCTGCCAGAAGTCGGAACAGTGAAGGCGAGCCAAAGCCCATCTGCCCAGCCGTGTTCCATCTGCCGCGTGGCCTGTGGCGCTAGTGACGCCGGCAGGCACCGCAGATAATTATTGTGAATGGATACGGCTGATGATAGTGGCGCCAGTTTTGACGAACATGTTGTGAAGCAGACTTGGTTGATGTGTTTGATGTGGATTGATACGTTTATTTGGTGTGCTCGGCACTGCTAGAAGTGGGAGCGGTAAAGGCGAGTAAAGCCCACCTGCCCAGTCGTGTTCGATCTGCCGTGTGGAAATGCTGACGCCGCCGGCACCGCGGATAATGATTGTGAAAGGATACGGCTGATGATAGTGGCGCTAATTGTGACGGACATGTAGTGAAGCAGACTTAGTTGGCGTGGCTGGTGTGGCTTCCTACTTTTATTTTGAGTGGCTAGGACCTGCCAGGACTGGGAGCGGTGAAGACGAGCTAAAGCCCATCCTTCCAGTCGAGTTCGATCTGCCGTGTGGCATGTGGAACCGCTGACGCCGGCCGCCACCGCAGATAATGATTGTGAAAGGATACAGCTGATGATAGTGTCGCTAGTTGTGACGAACATGTAGTGAAGCAGACTTGGTTGCGTGGTTGGTGTGGCGTCGTACATTTATTTGGAGTGGGTAGGCTCGGCCAGAAGTGGAAGCAGGGAAGGCGAGCTAAAGCCCATCTGCCCAGTCATATTCCGTCTGCCGTATGGCAAGTGGAACTGCTCATGCCGGCAGGGACCGCCGATAATAGATAAATCCACAAATACAATCGAATTTTTAAGTATATCGAATTCCAACAGATCAATCTCAAACGTCCACTTAATTTCGCGCGAAGAAAGGTTCGCCTTCCAACCATTATTCTCATTACCTTAAAGGCGTTCCATTATTTTTTCCCACAAGTTGCTTGACGTAACAGAAACTTGTGAGAAACATGTATAGTGCTTTTGGAGTTCAGAATTTATCTCCTACGCAGGTAGACAGTACCGGTAGTTCCTTATCATGATCTCAAGAGACAATACATCGTTAGGTACCAGGACTGGTTTCCTCTTGACCGAAGACAACCCTCCGCTAGTTTCATTACAAGTTTTTGCGTTAGGAGAAAGTGTATTACCCGCCGTTTTGGATCCTTTTTTGCTGCACGCTCTCTATCCTCTAGTTAAGTGGGTTGCATTTAGCCGAAAGCTAATCGGGGGGTGAAAAAAATAGCGAATTAATGACTAATAGATTGATAGATGTAATTTTAATAGAATGAGTTTTGGCGATAATTGACAATATTCAAGCTACGTTGGGGGCAATGCCAACTGGAAGCGATTCATTCTCTTCTTGTCTCCTGTCAAACCTAATTTGATGTGAAAACTCGCGCGTGGGGCGGCAGATTGGGGACTTCAGCGGGAGGGGTAGGTGTTCTGACGACGTGAACGGGAGGGGGGGAGCGTGGAGACGTAATACTGCCCCATGGGCCGCCCGCATTGTCCAATCTCTGCTCTAGTATGTCTCCCCAACAAGACAGAAAAAAGAAACGAACACACATCGCTCGCTTTTTTAGACGCGAAAGCTTAGAACGCTACGTCTACAGCGCAGCGCACTTTGCCTTCGTAACTCCGCTTGTTGAAGCCAGGCAACCTCTCCCTCTTCAACGGTTGTAGAACTCGTTGCCCTTATGAGTTGGTATTAGGGAGCGTTCCGTGGAGGTTGTCGGCTCTGGTTAGCATACGATGAAGGAGACTAAGGTGGGCAAAGGGGGAGCAGCAGTACGTCTCCCTTTAAAGTTAACGAGGAAAGAAATTTCGGCGAAAAAGTGGGCGTTTTTTATCGCTCTTTGCTTCTACCTCAATAAACCTGCTCCCACTCTCAGAAGGACGAGAATTGTCTTGATGAGCGCGAAACCCACAGGGCTTCTGGCGGGCGCTCGTTCTCGCGATGGCCTCAGTCTTCGAATCTCGAAACATCGAGCGCTTTTTTGAGTGTCCGGAGTAGTTTAATCTCCGCTCGTTAAATTGATTGCAGCAGATATCCACAACGCCACCTCGAGCGTAACGCCATCATCCCGTTTGTCTTGCCTTCAAGCCCCCTCTTTGAAAAAGTATAATGCTCTCACTTCTCCATTTTCTTCCGAAGAGGACAGTGGGGTGAATTTACGACGTTGTAATTGCAAAACACTAAGGTTCCGGGTGCTGTGGCTCGGGAAGTTGTTCTCTACCCACTTCGTTTGAATTTGGAACCTTTGTTTACACTTGGGTGTTCTCCGCGTGCTTTCGACTGGCTGGAAATAATGGAATGTACCGGCTCTGATTAGGATAATTGGCTGATCCTCGCCAGTGGAAAGTAATCAGTTCACTGCTCGTCATGTGAGGAAATATGATGGGAATAAATGGGATAGATAGAGGACATAGGAGGAAGAGAGCAGCGGAATGTTTATAAGCACCTACGGCTAGCTTGACATCCCTAAAAAGGCGACCTTTATGCGCTCGGAGACTCGTCAAATAACGCTGAGGTTGTTTTATCGCTGCAACGCATTCTTCATGCCAATGCACTGCATACCCATACTGGTGGGTAGTTTTAGGATGCCTGCGGCTTTGTTTTCTCTTTGGACCTCTGTCTCAGCGATCTCTCGTACGGCGGGCATGGGCGGCAGTCATGATCAATGGGATCCCATAGCAAGTAACACTACCCATCATACCTCGGCAAAGTTGGCGCGGCTCACTCAAACTCACTCACAATTTTTTTTTCGAATCACCACTCACTCAAACTAAGACTCAATGCTGAGCAGCACATCTGCGCTCACTCAAACTCAAACTCACATTGAGCGCAAAACTCAGAACTCACTCGGACTCAAAAGTCAAAATGTTCCCAGAACTCAAAATGTACTCAAACTCAAAATGTAATCAAAACTCAAAATGAACTCAAACTCAATATGAACAAAAAACTCAAAATGTTCTCAAAGCTCAAAATGTACTCCAGCTCAAAGTGTACTCAAAGTCAAAATGTACTCAGAACTCAAAATGGACTCAAACTCAAAATGGACTCAAAACTCAAAATGGACTCAAAACTCAAAATATAGTCAAACTCAAAATGTACTCATAACTCAAAATGTACTTAAACTCAAAATGGACTCAAAACTCAAAATGGACTGAAAAGTCAAAATGTACTCAAACTCGAAATGTACTCAAAACTCAAAATGTACTCAAACGCAAAGTGTACTCAAACTCAAAATGGACTCAAAACTCAAAATGGACCCAAACTCAAATTGGACTCAAAACTCAAAATGGACTCAAAACTCAAAATGTATCAAACTCAAAATGTACTCAAAACTCAAAATGTACTCAGAACTCAAAATGGGCTGAGAACTCAAAATAAATTCATAACTCAAATGGCCTCACAACTCTCTAATGCTAGGAATTTACTCGGGGTCAGATGGACTCTGATTTTATTAACAGTCAGTGTTTTCAAATTCACGCGTGGTAAAAATATTACGGGTTGAAATTCGTGAGCTCAAACTCTTGCATTCACCACGACATGACACCGTGGCTCCTGTGAGGTCGGAAACAATGCAGATTTAATACAGCTATACCTGCTGCCCATGAAGAGTAGCGCTGGTTGGAAGCAATTGTACGTATATATTGGATATGAAACTCTTTATGTAGGCTCCGTGTTCGTGTTCATGACAGAGGCGGTCAAGGCTCGATGGTGTGCTGGGTCCCCAGGTCGAAATAAGCAAGATTGGGTGAGGGGACGTGCGCTCACTGCTCCGTTCATTTATGTCGAAGCTGTTTAGGGTTACGGTTACATGCATTCTTGCTCTGCATCCTGAAAAATTGCCTTGTGTCAAAGCGAACTGTCCCCGCGAATCTCTGAAGTGCGAGGCGTACATAGATATGCCTTTGCTTTTTTAATGCGTAGCATTTTTTGCCGAGTACCCCCTCCAGCTCCCCCTGCCAAGATCGTGTAATGCCATGCATTTACACAAAAATGCAGATATCACAGAAGTTCAACATGTTATCATTTAAAAGCGTAAATATAGAGAATTTATCAAACTAAATGTTAAACAATTAAAAAAAGAAACATAAGAAAAAATATCGAAAATGGCTAACCATGTAACACAGGAATGATGGATGGTCTCAGATTGGTTAAAATTCAGAGATGTGGTGCTAAAGAATGTGGGGTATCAAACTGAGGGTCTCGAGAAGGGAAATCAGGTGGAACAAAGAAAAAAGTGCCTCGATGTTTGCTGAGGCACTTGTATTAGTTTTTATTAGCATTTGGTAGGTGGGATGAGCTGTCGTAGCTCAGAAAAACACCACGCTGTCGATGTAAGCAATGACCGCCACCGTACCCAGCTGTTAACTTCTAGCATGCACACGTGTGTGAGTGTGTGTGTTTGAGAGAGTGTGTGAGTGAGAGAGTGAGAGAGCGTTTGTGAGAGAGAGTGAGCGCGAGAGAGGGAGAGAAGGTGAGATAGAGTGAGTGAGACAGAGTGAGAGAGTGAGAGTACGAGAGTGAGAGTGTGAGTGAGAGAGTGTGAGAGAGTGTGAGAGTGAGAGTGAGAGAGAGAGTGTGAGAGTGAGAGAGTGTGAGAGTGTGAGAGTGAGAGAGTGTGAGTGAGAGAGAGAGTGAGAGAGAGTGTGAGAGACAGTAAGAGTGAGAGTGAGTGAGAGACTGAGAGTGAGAGAGAGAGTGTGTGAGACAGAGAGTGTGAGAGTGAGAATGAGAGTGAGAGAGAGAGTGAGAGAGAGAGAGTATGAGAGTGAGAGTGTGACTGTGAGAGTGAGAGTGTGAGAGAGTAAGATTGAGAGTGTGAGAGAGAGTGTGTGAGAGAGAGTGAGAGAGTGAGAGTGAGAGTAAGAAATGGAGACAGTGAGAGAGTGAGAGTGAGAGTGAGTGTCAGTGTGAGAGTGTGAGTGTGGGAGTGAGAGTGTGAGTGTGTGAGTGTTAACCTTTTGCTCTATACGTTTTGCTATATCCTCATAATTATACCAGAAAGCATTTTTATATTTATCCCACGTGATCCCCCTCGACGAGACCTTTAATTTGATACCCCACACACCCTGCAGGGCCATATGGAATTCATACCAGTCAAACTAACCATGACTCTCATGACTGTAACCAGGGCACATTATTTAAGCGTCCGACGTGATTCCCCTAACTGGAACCTTCAATCGACGCCCCACATGCTTCAGCGGCCTCAGATTGAATTTAACCGAATCTATGACTCATAATGACTATCTCATGATTCGAACTACGAAACCTTTTTTTTATTTGTACCACGTGATTCCCCTCGTCAAGACCGTAAATTTGATACCCTACACGCCCTAGCGGGGTCACTTCGATTTTTACCCCAATATAAGACTCGCCATGGCAATCTCATGGTTATAACCAGGAAGCATTTTTGTATTTCTCCCACGTGATTCCGCTCATCAAGACCATTAATTTGATACCCATCACATCCTAGCGGAATCAATTTGAATGTTAAACCAATCAATGACTAACCATGAGTATCTCATGATATAGCCCTACAACATTATTGTCCCACGTGATTTCCCTTATCGGAACCTTCAATTTGCTGGCCCAGACACCCAGTGGCATCATTGTGAATTTTAACCTAATTTATGACCCACTTTGACTATGTCATGATAATAATCAGGAAGCACGTGATTACCCTCATGGAGGCCTTTAATTTGATACGCCACACGCCCTAGCGTCATGAACTTGAATTTTAACCGAATCTATGACCTACCATGGCTACGTCATAATATATCCATAACGCATTTTTGTCCTGAATGATTCCCCACATCGAGACCTTGAATTTGATTCCCCACATGTCCTCGCAGCATCATTTTGAATTTTAACTCAATCTATGACTCATTATGACTGCCTGATGACTACAATCAGGAAGCATTTTTTTATTTACCCTGCGTGATTCCGTTAATCCGGACCTTTGATTTGATACCTTACACGCCTTAGCCTCATCAGTTTAACTTTTCACCCAATCTAATGTGGTCATTATTCTGTCTCAAGGAGTGCTGCCTAGTCAATTCAGCTAATTTATTTGAAACAGCAAAAAGGACAGCCCCCGCCCCCATTTCCCCCCGGCTCTCACCTCTTCCTTTGTGAACCCTACTATATCAAGCCGTTAACAGTAGCAGGCGAACAAGCAGCATGCCAGCGCCGCCATGTGCTTTCCCACCACCCTTTCCTACGCTCTTAGTAGATCCGTCAGGAGGAAAAGTTAAGGCAACCCTTTTTATGACCTCACCAGTAAATTATCACTCACGCGCCTAGCCGCGAAAATTAGCTATACAGCAAGTGCTTATGGCCATGAAAATTCAACAAGAAACTAAAAAAAATCCGACACCCCCTCCCTCCCAACCGATCATGCAAATCGCGATTGGTGCCGTACCCGCAGGTAACCTGAATTCCGAGCCCACAGTGACGCATGAAACTTAACAGCCAACCATAGCTGCCTGCTAGGCTACTCACATGTACTCAAACTCAAAATGGACTCAAAACTCATATGTACTCAGAACTCGAAATGTGCTCAAAACTCAATATGTACTCCAACTCAAAATGTACTCAAACTCAAAATGTACTCAGAACTCAAAATGGACTCAAACACAAAATGCACTCAGAACTCAAAATGGACTCAAACTCAAAGTGTACTGAAAACTCAAAATGGACTCAAACTCACAATGTACTCAGAACTCAAAATGGACTCAAACCTAAATGTACTCAGAACTCAAAATGGACTCAAACCCAAAATGCACTCAGAACTCAAAATGGACTCAAACTCAAAATGGACTCAGAACTCAAAATGGACTCAGAATTCACTAGGTCTCAGATGTACTCAAACTCAATCGGTCTCAAACTCAGTGGGATAACTGGCTCAAACTCACTCAAGCTCATACTCACCATGCCACAGTAGCCTCCTACGCACTCAAATTCAAACTCACGTGTGAGTTTGAGTCCAAATGAGTCTGAGTGAGTGGACTCATGAGTGAGTTCGCCTACCTCTGCTACCCATTGAACGGTACTTTGGACATAATACAGTTCTTCCCCGTCGTCCTCTTCTCTTCCCTGGCATATACTCTTATCTTCACTACCAAATAATTAAAGAAATAAATACTTCAACATTGTTTCGTTAGGAGACGGACAACACGTTGGTGTGGGTGGGTAAAGGAAAAGAGGGGGTTTTAAATTTCGTGATTTACATTCGATGGTCAATGCTTGCGCAGCACGTGAACTACCAAATTGAGTCGAGCGTCGGCCGTCGATCAGTGATTTCTACCGGTGTCGTCCAGTTGGTAAGACGTCGAACACCACGTGAAATATACTCAAGGCGTTGAGGTTGTAAGGTACGACCAGTCGAACACAATATTATGCACCACTGTCAGTTTGGCCCTTATGCAGCAGAAGGTGCAAATAACGGTTCTCACGGCTGATGGGTCCTTGTCAACATGCTAATGCGGCTTCGTCACGTAGGATCATCACTTGTGCAGCAAGTCACCCGTGAGTGCGGCACGAGCTCGTGCTTTGTGCACGAGCACTTTGGCGCAACGAGACAATCTGACCCGCGAAGAATCAGGGTAGTATTTTTGGAAATAAATAAAATAATAAATAACCATCACTGCCGCCCGGGTGTGCTGCTCTCACCGCCATTACTACAATGTTCCTAAGCCAACCATGCTAGTTTCGCTTTGTTTGATATTCTGAGCCGAAAGAGACAACGGGACAAGAACGGATGTCTTTCATTTCCGAGTATCGTGAGAGTAAACTACTCAACTCTCGTACGCGTGACAGGCATGGCGAATTTCGACTGTGTTATAAACACGCGCAAATGCCTTTCGGAACTAGAATGCCGTTTCAATGTCAGCCGTACAATTCGCAACCCACTTTGCATTTGTGCGTATATGTTCCCGAGCTGCTCTTCCTACTTTTTTCGCGTAAGGCCTTCCAACCGCACCCGGAGCCGATATCTGCCTTGCCGTCCCTCGAGCGATTTTGACAAAGCGCGGGCGGGGCCCCGCCTTTTACCACGGACCGGTTTATTTGTTAAATGCGAATGCATTTATTAGCCGGGGGTTGTCTTGCTCCGTTGGCCGGCGTGCGCCTGCATTCCTCCAGCGCGAGCGCACGTGAGCACGCGCCTCGTAGTTCTGCCTTCATCGTCGTCGTCGTTGTAACTGCGAATGCATTTCTTAGTTGGGGGTTGTCGTGCTCCGTCGGCGTGCGCCCGCAGGTGTTATCTCTCCGCCGAGCCGGTGGTGTGGACGTGTTCGTCAAGCGCTACTTGCCCTTTAGCGAAGAACTGCGACAACAACGACAGGCGTCACTCCTCGTCCTCGATCGCAGTGTCTGCCCGAGTGCTACTGCTGTGGCTGATGACGCCGTCAACGAGTACTACTTTGCTCGAAGCGGCAAGGACGGCGAGTACTGCGGTGTTAGTCTCGTGTCTAACGTGTATGGGAACTTGATATCGCACGCCGTGCCACGTCTCCCGTTCGAGACACGTCTCCATACAAGGACTTGTACACCCTTGCCTACACCGGAGACGGAGTCGTTGTGGTGACCATGTACCTCGCGCCCAACCTCGCTCGAGACGCCGTCGCCGCGCCGCTGGATGCGGCTATGGAAAGTGTGCGCGTGGGCTCCAAACCCTCTGACCCCATAGTCTTGGTTGGCGACTTCAACGATGACGTGCGCAAGAAGAGTGGCGAGTGGCTGGTCGAGTACATGCAGACCAGGCACTCTATGCATTGTCTCTCTGCCGGCTTCGACACGTGCCCCACTACCATTCACGGGAGTTGCATTGATCTGGTCTTTACGCGAAACTGTGACGCGCGTATGCTTCTCAAAGACCCTTTGACCGTACACTTTAGCGATCACAAGGCAGTGATTGTGGCCGTCAGGTACCACGATAACACAAACAGGTGCTGATGAATAAATGATTACGTTCACACTACGCCATAACTCGCAACACACTCACCAGTTCACCCAATGCATTCGCAATTCTGCACGATTCTCTTCGGGGAGGTGCGGGAGAATTTTTGTTCTGACATTTTATAAGGAGATGGGTGAATCCTTGAAGGGTAGGTGTAGTGAGATGGGCTCTTGAACTCGTTGTCTGCTAACGGAGAGGAAAGAGAATGAACGGTGGGAATAAAAAAAACCAAGACTGCGCTCGTTGACACATGCTCGTATTTTGTCCTCCGAATTTTAAGACGCAAATAGAAGCCTAAAGACAGCAGCAGCAAGGAAACAGCGGCAGTTATAGGCATAGTGCGATTCCCAAAGCTAGAAAGAAGGGCTGCATTGAGTAATAAGTACTGTAACCAAAGATATTCTTTGCTAATTTTTGCCCAATATCCAGCGTTTTAGCTGCTTTGTGCTATAAAGAAGCAATGACTAGGCAAATATCAAACGACACGAGGGGCGGATGGAAGTGCACAGGAAAAAATTGATATCTACTATAAAAATAAAAAACCCCCCCTCATTGACGGGGCTTATTGACTGCCGGGAACTGGTATCCTTTTTTCTGTGAGTAAGTGGCCTACTCTCGAACACGTGTGTGTGTATACGTGCATACGTGTGTGGGCGCTTGTACGTGCTTTTAACACCTAGACTGACTGCACGATGCATCGAGTCTGATAGCATCGCGGCACGGGCTAGCGTCTGTATTTTTACCACTGGATATAAGAACGTGATAACGCTGGTGTTGCAAAGGAAATTCATTTCAATGGGATATGATGCGCTGGGACTTAAATCGTATTACTGAGTGATACCTTTCTTCAACTTTTAATAAGTCACTTCCCACACGCTGATTTTGATCGCATGCTGGAAACTGCGCTTTCAGGGCCTGTACACGAGATAGTAATTTGAGCCCCAGTATACATGAGCATTAGAAGGCATTAAATGGGATGTAATAGGGCTTAGCGACGTTAGGAGGGCAGGCGAAGCCTTTACGGTGCTGAAAAGTGGACACGTCCTATGTTACCGTGGTCTAGAGGACAGAAGAGAACTAGGAGTGGGATTTCTAGTCAATAAAAGCATAGCTGGCAACATAGACGAATACTATAGCATTAACGAAAGGGCAGCAGGTCTTGTAATTAGGCTCAATAAGAGGTACAAGCTCAAGGTGGTGCAGGGCTATGCACCCAAATCCAGCCACGGCGACCAGGTAGTGGAATTATTCTATGAAGATGTGGAATCGGCAATGGCTACAGTAAAAACACAGTATACCGTAGTTATGGGGGACTTCAATGCCAAAGTAGGCAAGAATCAGGCTGGAGACAAGGCAGTTGGGAACTATGGTCTCGGCTGTAGAAATAGCAGGGGGGACCTACTAGTTGAGTTTGCAGAACGGAATAACCTACGCATAATGAATACCTTCTTCTGTAAACGGGAGAATTGGAAGTGAACCTGGAGAAGCCCGAATGGGGAGCACAAAAATGAAATAGACTTCATATCATGCGATAACCCTGCCGTCGTGCAGGATGTGGAAGACCTCGGAAGGGTAAGGTGTAGTGACCACCGTATGGTAAGATCTCGAATTAGGCTAACTGAGGAGGGACCGCAACAAGCTAGCACGAAAGAAGCCGATAAATGAGCTAAAAGTAAGACGTTAAGTAGAAGAATTCAGGATCGCGCTGCAGAACCGATATTCCACTCTTAACGAGGCTTACGGCACAGGAAGCGAGCGACAACCTTACACGGATTATCACGGAGTGTGCAGTAGAAGTCGGGGGCACTATGGCTAGACAGGATACTGGTAAACTTTCACAGGAGACGAAAGATCTAATCAGGAAACGGCAAACCATGAGAATCTCTACCGCAGCCGACAGAATAGAACTAGCGGAGCTCTCGAAGTTAATCAATAAGCGCAAGACTCCTGACATACGGAAGTATAATATGGAGAGGATCGAATACGCTGTAAAGAACGGAGGTAGCCTGAAAGCAGTAAAGAGACGTTTTGGCGTGGGGGAAAATCAGATGTATGCACTTAAGGATAAGCAAGGCAATGTCATCACAAATAGAGATAAAATAGTCACAGTGGCCGAGGAGTTCTATAGGGATCTGTAGAGTAGCCGGGACATCCAGGATAATGCCGAACGAGAGAGTAGGTCAGAGGAGATAGACATCCCACCAGTAACGACCAAAGAACTAAAGAAGGCTTTGAAAGAAATGAAAGGGGGCAAAGCACCTGGTGAGGATAAGATAACAGCAGACCTCTTGAAGGATGGCGAAAAAATTGTACTTGAAAAGCTGGAAACTTGTATACGAAATGCCTAATGACCGCAATGGTACCGGAATCTTGGAAGAATGCGAACATCATGCTAATCCATAAGAAAGGCGACATGAAGAACTTGAAAAATTACAGGCCGATCAGCTTACTGTCAGTCGTTTACAAGGTATTTACCAAGGTAATCGCTAACCGAATTTCTGCAACCTTAGATTTCAGTCAACCTAAAGAACAAGCAGGGTTCTGTAAAGGTTTTTCAAGAATGGACCATATTCACACGATTAATCAGGTGATAGAGAAGTGCGCTGAGTATACTGAACCACTATATATAGCCTTCATAGATTATGAGAAAGCATTTGACTCGGTCGAAACCCTAGCAGTCATTCAGGCATTACGGAAATAGGGGTTAGATGAGCATTATGTAAGAATACTAGAGGATATCTACAATAGGTCTACAGCTACCATCATCCCCCATAGGGAGAGCAGTAAAATACCTATAAGGAAGGGTGTCAGACAAGAAGACACAATCTCTCCAATGTTATTCACTGCATGTTTACAAGAAGTATTCAGAACGTTGGATTGGGAACAGGTGGGAGTAAGGGTTAATGGAGAATACCTCTGTAACCTCAGATTTGCTGATGACGTTGCCTTGCTAAGTAACTCGGGGGACGAATTGCAAAGCATGCTTTCCGCACTGGGCGAACAGAGTAGAACCGTGGGCCTGAAAATTTATATGCAGAAAACTAAAGTAATGATCAATAACCTCGGGACAGCACAGCGGTTTGAGATAGGTGGTGTGGCAGTGGAAGTAGTAAGCGAATATATCTACTTAGGCCAAGTTGTGCCCCCAGATCCCAACCATGAGGCAGAGATGATTAGAAGGATCAGAATGTGGTGGGGTGCATATGGCAGACATTCCCAGATAATAAATAGCAGCCTACCATTGTCGCAGAAGAAGAAAGTGTAATACAGCTGCACCTTACAGGTACTCACCTACGGCGCAGAAACTTGGAGGCTCACTAAGAGGGTTCAACTTAAATTGAGAACGACTCAGCGGGCAAGGGAGCGGAAAATGACAGGTGCAACATTAAGGGACAAGATGAGAGTGGAGTGGGTCAGGGAGCAAACTGGTGTTAAAGACATATTAGTAGAAATTAAGAAGAAATGGACGTGTGCAGGGCATGTAATGCGAAGGCAAGATAACCGATGGTTATTAAGGGTAACAGAGTGGATCCCTAGAGAAGGCAAGCATTGCTGGGGGCGGCCGAAAGTTAGATGGGCAGATGAAATCAAGAAGTTTGCGGGGATAAATTGGTCACAGCTGGCGCAGGGCCGAGGTAATTGGAGAATAATGGGAGAGGCCTTTGCCCTGCAGTGGGCGTAGATAGGCTGGTGATGATGATGATGATGAACATGAGCATAGGTTGTATATGGGAAAAGACAGAACAGACACCTTTTCTTCCAGGTCTGCAGTGCGGCGAACGCCGAAGAGCGCATGTGAGCTCGTCCGCCGACACAGGTTGGAAGTGTAGTTGTAGTAGTAGTACGAAACTTGAAGAGATATAAAGTAGGAGTGGTTACCTATACTGGTATCCAAGTAATGACCGGGCTACCGATACCCTAGATGCCAGTAGCTGCCGGACGTCCAGGTGGACGCTGGGGATGGGTTTCTCCCATAGCTCACGGATGAGGACGGGGAAGGAAAAGGAGGTGCAGCGCACACTCCAGACAAGTTCTCGTGAGTTTGCCATTGTTATAAGATTAGCTTATTCAATTCCACGCCACGTAGTGAACGCACTCCCTCCTACGTCCTTGATCCACATGGTTTCGTCCGCGTCCTCCCGTATCATACAGGCTTATACTGGCCATACCAGCTTATAAGGAACGAGTTTGATGACTCTCACCCGGCGAATATATTGACTCGTGCTGTACAGTCTGAAGATGTAAAACAGCAAAAACACGCGAGCGCGTGCGGCTCAGTACATGAACAATGGTCTAGCAATGCAATGGCGCACTATTCTAGTTCTTATTTTTGGCGGATCCACTCCCTCACAATAGTTCCTTGCGACGTTGTCTCCATCACATATCTGGAAACGACGATTGAGACCATACGTGGAGATGCCGGGATTTTTGTACAGTGGCGACACAAAGCTATATCTAAATCATTAAAACGTTTGTTTCTTGCGAAAGAAC
Source organism: Haemaphysalis longicornis (assembly GCF_048455015.1). Taxonomy (NCBI): domain Eukaryota; kingdom Metazoa; phylum Arthropoda; class Arachnida; order Ixodida; family Ixodidae; genus Haemaphysalis; species Haemaphysalis longicornis. The sequence continues at coordinate 94,083,383 of NW_027526385.1, forward strand.
ATCAAATACCTCTATAAAGAAACGCTTCTCCTGGTCGTAATCGAACCTGGCTTTCTGGCGTCATGAAGCCGACGCTTATCCGATCGCGCTATTCCGGCACGGTGGAAGCAGTTTGAATTTTGGACTTTGACTTCGGCTGATGCTGCATGAAAGAAAGCTTCGCGTTTTAACCAGCTTTCACGCCAATATTTTGCTGATATCCTATCCGTCACGGAAGGGACATCAGTACGAGGAAGCAAGCGGCCTGGAAAGCGTGCACCCCTGCACACACGGTGCTCTTGCGGGGAAGCAACATTCAGTACCAAAGAGTACGTTATACATAGGGTTGTTCGTTTGCGGGTTTGTTATTTTAACACGAAAGCGTTTTATGCCGTGATACCCAAAGATTTTATGGACGTCATTTGCGTCACGAAAATGACGCCAGTACACCTTTCCCGAAGCGGCCCTCTAGCAGGATTCCGCTCTCCAAGCACACCCACAAGACAGCCATCGACCTGCAAACCAGGCTCAGCGGCATATTTCGGTGTACATATCACATTCGTGTTTTACTCATTGCTATGACAGAGGAATCAACCACAGTTCGTTTTATGTGTTCTAAAGTTATTTCGTGTCCGACAACGTCACCACAAACAGCTTTACATGGCGAGCAGGAGCCAAATGAAGTCATAAAAAGCCAAAACACTCCATAAGGGCCTATACTCCGCGCTTGGCCACCTTAGACGCTGCAAAATATAGGCACAAGGCGGTGCGGCTACAATGGGGCTGGTGCTCAGTGCCTATATCTCTTTATCCTGTCAATAATTTTATCTACCAGCCGTGGTAAGAGACTCGCTGCGTTATCAATTGGCGACAATACGCAAAATGAGTTTCGTTGTTCTTCATTTTTCCTGTTTGTCTGCCAGGCACTCAGATTCATCATGACCACCGACACTTTAAGCGTTTTAAACCATCTCCACGACCGTTTAAAAAACAACATTCAGACAGGTTTCATGCCATGGAAGATTTCTCACATTGTTGAAATACCGTGTGGCCGTAGAGTGCATTGAAAACTCCCGAACAGCGAAACGCTGACCTTGCTTAACGACTGTTGGGGAAAGATGAAGAGTTGGGAAAGACAATTATTTCGGGGGTGCCAATTAAACAGTAGACAATCGTAAATATATTTCAACCCCGCCGAGCCGCTTCACAGTCGGATTCACTCATCGCAGAAAACAGAGGCCACTTACTTCTTATGCCTTTCTTTTCTCGGTTTCCGTCTTCGCTGATTTATATCCTTTTTCCGAGTTAGGTAACTGGGCATAAGCTGTAAATAGTTCCTGCGACGCCCCAACAAGAAAAGGCCACCTATACCCCCTGAACAAAAAGAAAAATGAAGCGTCGCTGGGGGCGGTAGATATTTTCTGCTCAGGAAGTCGTGTTTCCCTTCCTTTTATGCATGGGTATTCACTACCGCGGTTTGATAAGCTTGTGTCGTCATCAGTAAGTGGTAGCCATCCAACAGGCCAATGCGTAGCGGCCGTGCATCGTTCTCATAGCATTGAAGACGGCAGTCCCTGGTCCCTTTAGCCGAGCACTGCCAATTTCCGGCAGTCCTGGCTAAGCTCACGACCTTCTCTGACCGAGATAATTGCCCAGGATAATTTGATGGGCAGCCCTCCAACGTGGGCTTTGTGGTGTTGGTTAGTGGAACGGCACCGACAATAAGCTGGACCGTACGAAGAAGGACGCTTCGGTCGTGGTAGCGGACAGCCCGCTTAGGTGACGCAGCACCGCTCTGGGTGTCCTTCTCTCTTGTTCTCCTAGAGATTGGCGGCTTCCGTTAGTGCTGGCCAGATTATGTATATTTTTTGCATACGTACTCATACACAATTTTTCTTCCGCTTGAGGTGATTTAAAAGTGTAGCGCCGTAGATTTTTCAAGGCATTTAGACTGAAAGCCACTCCGCGAGTGTTTCAAGTACAACATTTAAACAGTTTTATCCGATAGAGGAGTTCTCAGTTTGAGAAAGATCCGGTTTTGCAGCCAAATACAGGGACTACTCCCGAAGTGCCAAACGCTTACTTCACGTTGAATCTCGGTTCCCGCGGATGCCGGGGCACGTCGGGGATCGCGGGGGTGGTACCGAGGTGGCACATGGTATTGACCTTCACAATCTGGAGTTGTACCTGCTCATCTCCAGCCTCTCCAGCTCGGATACCCCGACCTTCGCGAGCACCCGTACGTGGACTCGCTGCAGGCGGCCACTTCAAACTGGCGCGAGGACGACGCTAGCTCTGGTTTCTTCACCGCGAAAGTTAAACAGCATCACCTCTCCGCAAATCTTTAAGGATTTACCCCTCAGCCAATTGCAAAAAATATTTATGAACAAAGTACTTGCCAACACGGCCACTAAACTTCTTATAATCCATCAATGGCAGAAACTTGCTGTCCGGTAGAAGGGCATTGCACCACTGCCCCCTGCACATGTACCTTTTTTCACACTGTATGTGAAGCAAACATGAACCATCCTGTTCTGCACTGCTCCGCTTTTGATATTCATAAACTGAACGATAATGTTTTTCAAAATTGAGATATACAAGCATTACATAGAGACATTTTCGAACAGCCTGAAGACCTGGTGACCTTAGCCAAGTTTGGCGTCGCCAGTGGCCTGGCGAGCGTGATTTAGTGGGTTTTTACCTCGCTCTCTATCCCCCTCTTACCCCTCCAGCGATGTCCGGTCTTCCCCTTCCTAATAAAATAATTTATCTTTAACAAAACGGCGTGAAGCACGGGACCAAGGGAAGACGAAGACTACACAAGCGCTGACTAACAACTGTTTATTTGAAAGCAAAGAACAAAATATACAGGCGAAATGTTATCGAAGAGTAGCCGCGCGCATGATCAGTGAATGAATTAGGTTATTTGCTCACAGAGGGGAAGTCACAATCGATGGAAGACGCTATCTTGACAAGTATGATTTTTTTTTTCAAGGAGAGCTACTGAAGGGGTGCTTACACACGAGGTTCCTCTTTTGTGTATCGCAAACGCTTCACAGTTTTCACTCGTGCGCTGGCCCTTGTATCATCGTAAGATACTACATTTGTCTAACTGTGGTGTACATCGGCAAGCCTTGACGTGTTGGGCAAGCATGCTGCCCGGGCCCGTGCCGTTCAAATAAACAGTTGTTAGTCAGCACTTGTGTAGTCTTCGTCTTCCCTTTGTCCCATGCTTTGCGCTGTTTTGTTAAAGTTATGTACCAACTTGCCCAACTACAAAGCCTGCTGTAATTTATCTTCATCCCTTTGCTGAACAACTGATGCGGAAAGATGGACAGTTGGCCAGACGAATATGTCGTGTTTTCCAGTAACACAGAAAACAATCTTCAACAGATTTGCAACCACGTCGAGCCATTTTGCAGTCGAATTCACCCACCCCAAAGACATAGGCCACTGACGTTGTTGCGCGTTTCTATCCCCTGTTTCTGGTTATGCTTTTTCCCAGCTTGGTTGCTTGGCTGGTGAGTCATAAGATGTGAATATTTCGTGCGACGCCCCCACAAGAAAAGTCCACTTGTTTATCACCGCATTTATCGCCCTGTAGTTTGGAAATTAGAGACAAAAAAGATAATTTTGTAGTTCCTTTTCCCAAGCTGTGTGCTGCAGGTGGAAAGCTACGCCACCCGCTAAGATGCTAATCCCCAGAACATGGAACATCAATGCCCTTTCAAAGTCCAAGGAAATATTGTCGTTTTTTTTTCATACGGCCGCCGCATAATCTCATGTTATTACCTTTGGTTGCCTTTTTACCATATTTTTTAACTTTTTTATGTGAGGGGTGCATGTGACTGGGTATGGGCGCTGTTCTGAGTTGCCGAATGAAAAGGCGGATGTGCTGTAGGTTCAGTCGAGCAGGGGGCGGGGTTGGGCCTATATTATGAAGAACCTGACGGCCTCTGGGGGTGACGGCAAGTCTTTGCAGCTGAGACACGCACTGGGCTTCGATGAGTTCCTTCAGGGTGTTGTGGAGGCCAAGTTTCATGAGACGTTCGTTCGCGGTGTAAGTAGGCAGCCTGAGGGCTGATTTGTACGTCTTTCTTAAAAGGGCGTCCAACTTTTTAGCTTGTGGTTTCGGATTGACGAAGGGGGTCCCGTAAGTGATACGGCTTACCAGCAAGGCTTGTACGAGGCGACATGTGTCTAACTCTCGCAGTCTATATGAGGAGCCCCGGATACGACGAATGAGATGCGTCAGCTGGGAGACTGTCTTGTGTAGCTTTGGTAGGAGAGCTGACCCAGATTCTTCCCGTCTTGGTGGAATGGAACTCCCAAGATATGAACAGGGCCCGAAAAGAACATCGAGTACGCCACCTCGAGAAGCGTTACGGCAATGACCCGCAGACCCGTTTCACGGATGTCGCGCATCCCTCCCCCAATTCTCCGGCTACGCTTGTCAGCCTGGACACTTCTGGCAACACCCTTACTGCTGCAACTTACCGAAATATGCCTACACGCGAAGGCGAAGCCCTGGCCATCGCCCATGCCATTACAACACATCACCATCATTAGCAATGCCCAGCAAGCCTGCCGCCTTTACCACGCTGGTCTCGCCCCACAGCAAGCCTTACCCATGCTACGCTGCCTGCGGCCGGACCTAGAAGTGACCATTGTATGGATTCCTGGCCATGACGGCCTGGTTTGGAATTAAGCGGCTCATGCCGCAGCCCGCGATCTGCACTACATTGCACTCCCAACTTCAAGGACCGAAGCGGGTGCTACCCTCCCACCACTGAAGACACGCTCCCTGCCCTTGATTTCACCTTATGTCCCATACTGTAGCTCTACAGGCACACACGAAAAATATACCCCCCGCCTCACCCCTCCCTCCCAACACACCACGCCACCCTTTACGCCGCCTGCAAACTGAAACCTTCTATAATCACCCCATCCTACACCACATCTCGCCTTCACTTTTCCCCTACAACTGCCCGCACTGTCACATACCTCTCACGACTTACCGCTTGTTTTCTCTTGTCCTCACCACCCTAACCCCATCCCATCCCCTAACCATGAGCAGTTGGAGTCCGAGCTGACCAGCTCAGCACGAGAGCGACAGCAAGCCCTGGTGCAACGAGCTCTGGAGGTAGCTCGGACTCACGGCCTCCTGGACTTGGGAGGCTGAGCACATCGTGGTGTCCACAATATTAGTATATTCCTCATCCTCCTTTATGTGAGGGGGCAACGACCCGAAGAATCTTTGTTTCTTTGCGTTTTGTCTGGGCTGATAACATCTGTATTGTCAATGCCAAAGATTGATTGATTGATTGATTGATTGATTGATTGATCGATTGATTGATTGATTGACTGATTGATTGATTGATTGATTGATTGATTGATTGATTGATTGATTGATTGATTGATTGATTGATTGATTGATTGATTGATTGATTGATTGATTGATTGATCGGTTGAGTAGCACTCGCTTGCTGCCTTCATTGGGAGCCGCCTAGCCTCAACCGTTCTCCGCAGTTCTCAGATTTTGCAATTATTAATGAGCTATTTTTCCCGTTCAATACATTCTTTTCATTTATAGTAAACAAAATACTATGAGCCATTCCTCTCCGTGCAGATGGATTGCCAGCGAAGCGTTTTAGCACACGAACAGACGACTCCAAATTTAGGCGAAACGCAAGAGCAAACTTCCCTTCTTTGAGCGGTAACGGCAGTAATCTTTCAAAAGGACACGTTCATACAGCACACGCATGTATTGTGGCTATATTACTCTAGAAATTGAGGCATATTGGTAAATATTGTACTCGGACTCTTCATCCAATTTATGAATAGTATAATATCGACGTCCAAATCGACGTTTTGAATGGCGCGCGACTTCTGGGGTGATCGCGTGCTAGTTAAAGGAGCCGTAAAGACAAAACACAACTTTGGTTCATTCAAAAGATTGCCTCGTTAGAATCATGACACCACTTTTAACGTAACTTTCGCTCAAATAGGCTGTACAATTATTTCCTGCAACAGAAGTTCTGATGTTATGAGAGCAGTCCTGGTCAGTCCGTTGTGGGCCTCCGGAGCGTTGATTGGCCTCAGGTGGCCTTGGCTGGGAGTGCAAGGTGGGACGAACTGGTGTAGGCTGGAGTAGTTCCGAAGTGAAAGAGGCATAAACCGCGGCCACAGGGCAGACTTGGCGGGGCCGGTAGAACGGGCGCTCCATGACCAGACTCTTGCGACGTGTGTACACTGACTTTTGTGTGCCAGTACGAGGAGGCTTATAATGTCGGCGGTGGCGGTTTGAGCACGGTGTCCGGTGCGACATCGTTGCGCATGCACTAAGCGTAACCGCCGTATGACTCCTAGGGTGACAGCGGCTACAGCGAGACCCCCACGTCCCTGAACGCCAACGGATATGAGCCCACAACACTGGTCGTAAATGGCATGCAAGACGTTGTTTGGCAAGACGGCACTGACGCCTCGTCGATGTGCGCCGAAGCGGTGGCAGTGATGAAACTCGCTTTCTCGACTGGTGCTTCGGACGTCGTTGGCGACGTCCGCGTTGAGTTTCGGGAAAGTGCTCCTCTGGTTGGGACATCGGTGAGTTATGAGGCTGGACGTCTGTCGCAAGTGGGTCGTGCTTTTCCTGGTAATCGTGCACGTCGTGGTTGACGGGGTGGGCGTGGGGCGTTTCATGTGGAGTCAGGGTCGCGGCTGTGTTGTCGGGGTCGCGGAGGGTGCCACTACATGTGCTGCACCCGAGTTATGCTGCGACAGGAGGGGAGCCGGGCTCTATGTCACTGTCGTGGTGGACTTGACGTACAACAGTGGTTTAGCGGGCGAACAGTTTGGGAAGGATGGAACGCTCACGGAGCACTCGCCGGAGCCCTTGCATGGGGTGGTAGAAGACGAGCGGTGCTGCGGCCGGTGGGCGTCTATGATGACGTCGGCTGTGAGCCTCGTCAGTGTATGTGTGGCTGCCGCGCTGGAGGTGGAGTCTACGATTGCGACACTCGTGGCATGAAACGACACTGATGGTGCAGAAGGTACGATGTGCGGCGGCGAAGCGTGCGCTGACCGCGCGGGTACCTTATCTACTGCAGGCCGAAAGCAGTCGTCTTTGAAGCCGTATTGCGGGAGCACGGCAGCGCGAAGGTCGTCGTAGGGTGTTTCGCTGGGCGGTGGTAGGGCGAGGACGTAGCGGAGCTCGAAGGGAAGCGTTTCCCAGAGAATGGCGTGCTTCAGAGGCTGTACACTGACGTTGTTGAGCCAGAGGGTAGCCTCGAACTTCAAGAACCATCCTCTGACGTGCCGTAGGTCGAACGCTGGTATCGGCGGGTCCCCCCACGTCACTATGTCGGTGTGCCTCTGACCGGAGATCACGTTCGGGTCACCACTTGTCGGAAAGGGAGCCGGAAAGTCCGGGTCACCACTTGTAGGAAGCAAACTCCGCTGGTGTGCGGAGGACTCCTACATTTATTTGGAGAGAGCGTAGGCCCGGCCAGGAGGGGGAGTGGTGGAGACATACGGCCGCCCAGGCGCTCGGTCGTGTTCGATCTTTTTGGCGCGTGTCACTGCTGACGCAGCCGGGCCAGCACCGCTGCTGCTGATGATTGTAGGAAGCAGGGGTGATGATGATAGTGGCACTGTTTGCGGGGGAAGCTGCCTCCAGTACAATGGCATAGCAGACAGCTCTATGATTGGCGGAGGCCAGCAAAGCAAACTAAAATTAGGCAGAGCTTATATGCTTGCCGAATGAGCTAATTGCGCTTAAATTTAGGCCACTTAATTTTTAAAGCATAAGAATGCTGGGACCGACAGTGGAGGTTAGGAATGCACCCGTAGAAATAGAAGTACCGATGCGTACTGCTGTTGCTACTGCGCGAACTATGCTTGGTTTAGGTGCACAGGACTGTCTGGCTTTGGGGTAGTTTTACGACACCGGCCGACTGACGCAAGCAACGATGTGTTACGTGACCATATTTAGCGAGCACTCTTTCACGGAGCTATATTTTCTCCCAGAACAAAAACAAGCCAGGTTTAAATACGGTGAAAAAGGAACCACAGGCAGAAAACGGCTTGCTACGGTATGGTGGCGCCCTCTTGGTTCACTAACGGTAAACAAGGCTTTTCAATCGCCTGCTGACTCGTCGGTTCCTGCGATTACATTGCAGAATACGAAAATACGATTTAGCGGAAAAATTAAAATATTTACGTCAATTGATTATTTCTCAGTGAATAAAACAACATTTGCATCCGTACGAGCGCTAGAAACAGTGTAAAACGCGAAATATTTCCAGTAATACAAACTTCTATTTTATCTTCATGGCTATATTAAACAGATGCCATTATGACCGTTTTCAACGACTCGTTCTGTAAAATGCCTCGTTCTTCAAAGAAACTCGGTGTTTCGAGAAGGTTTAACTCTCAAGCATCAAAATACACAAAAAAATATTCCCTTTCTCTTTGCTATAAAAATTCTAAGCTGTGCCATTACAAACTCCCAGTCGCAGTATATTTCGGTGCCGGCATTATGCGACCTCAGCTTTTTCTTCGTTGCCACTGATCAGGCTTAAAGCAGGCTTCTATTGAAGCAGGTTTCTATCGTAAATGTTGCATCGACTGTAGGCTGACTTCATCTTATGGAGCAACAAGCGTGTCGTTCGGCTCCAAGAGCTATCAGCGCGAATCCGCTGCAGCACTGGTGCTGTATGTCACGTCACTCCTGGAGCTCACCCCGACCTGAAGAAATGTTCCGTTCGATGGCCCTGTAGGATCGATGATTTGATGCTTATGTTGCCCACTTCGCCCATAAACAGTTATCTAGGAGGGAGCACAAGACTTCCTCAAAACATGAAGCATGGTTAACTTTGCATGGTTAACATTAACATGGTCTTTACCGCTGCGGGCTTCAATGGTCTTATTCGCGAACCTCCTTTCCCGTGTAGTGCTTACCTTCTTTCACGCGCTTCGTAAGCCGCGATCTTTGTTTGAAAAACCCCGTGGTACAAAAATTGGCGGATAATATATTAAGCTTTATGTGAACGCACCCATTGGCAATAGGTCAGAATCACCGCAGTTTTACTGCAAAACCATATATGCCTCACCCACCAGTCTTCATTCCGGTGTAGCCGATTTACTCGAGGCCGCTTCGATGTTTTTCCTCTCCACTGGTGACCCCTTTGAACAACTGTTATATTCCTCCTCACCACCGCTACGTCTTCCATAAATTGTGCATGCGGCTGATAACGGTGGTAGCGACTGTACGAGATAATTGTGGATAATAAACAGAAGCTCAAACGGGCGTTAAAACGACGCAGCCGTGCCGCCGACCATTTCGCCGCTGTTGCTACCTGAAATGCCCCCTATCGTGTAGCAGTTCCGACTTCTGCCCGGGTGTACAGCAACTTGCCCGCTTGGAACAACACAGTGAGCCCATATTGTTCTTCAGATTGAAAGGCTCTCCGAACAACATTTTCGCCCGTGTATTTGGCGCCTAAGTACAGGCTAATCATTGGTTGCCGGTTTATGAGCGCAGAGTTTGTTGGTGTAAGGAGTAAGATATCTGTAAGATACCTACGACGCCTAAGATACCTAAGATACCTGTAAGATACCTAAGACACAGACTGTAAGATACCTACGACACGGGATGGAAACAGAGCGCCCTACGTTTATGCGCTAGAGTATTGCTCAAGTACTTCAAAGTTTCCTTCGGCTGGTTTCCTTGGAAGTATGCTCCATGGCAAATTAGAAAGAAACATGTTTTGATTCGTGCACTACGTGAACAGCGCTCAGCTTTGCAGGTCTTCCTTCTTCACAGAGTGGAAGGACACCTATTTTTAGATGCGAAGCATCTCATGGTTGGGGCTATGTCCCTCCCTTGTTGTTGCACCATCCCCCCTCTCCCACTGCGCATGCTCGGCGTGAGAGAGAGAGATAAAACATCTTTAAAGTCCGGCAAAATTGACGCTGCCTAACGTTGTGTCAGTCGGTCCCTCGGCATCGGCTTGCTGAACGCCCGGTCGTGTGTTACCATTTAATGGGTACTGGAGCGAGAGTGTTGCCGGCGTCTTCCTCGCCTGGCACGAGACGAGCACGCTTCACGCGCCTTGGAAGTTTCATCGTTGTCGGCAGCGGCGTGCGACGGCGAGTCTCAGCGGGCCGTGATTACAAGCAGCCCACAACCATTCGGGGACCATGTATCGACCTTTCTTCAGCCACTTTAGGGCTCATTCACTTCAAGAGCCCTTGACTTTACATTTTACAGACCACAAGGCGGTCATAATGTAAGCGGAATGCCAACCACACCTCAACGTCACCTACGTTGAACATGATGATGGTAATGCCTAAATAAAAACAAACTCATACGACGAACAACGTCTCTCTCTCTCTCTCTTTAATGTCTCTCCAATCTAACAACCCCCACCCCCCTCCAATAAAATTAGACCATCTTCCCGTAGGGGAACCCTGAGAAGTATGCGAAAGAGCCATGGGGTCAATGCAATTTCCCATTTCGTAGTCAAAAGTGTGGTAGTTACCATGTACACCCAACAGTAAATATAATAGTAGCTACGTACCTCAACCTAACGGAAACGATAACTGAAAACTAATGGGCACTTGAACCGACCGTATGGCTGCTTCGCATACTATTCAGGGTTCCCCTACTGGTAGATTTTGTGATGTTTACTGCATAAGCCCTTTGGAGGCGGCTATTGCGATGGCGTCGCAAGTGAGCAAGCGAAGGCAGGAAGAAAACGTCAGGGGAAAATGTGGCGAAAGGGTACCGGGGAGGGCAGTATGCTGAACCCGCGCGAGACTCTCGTCGGAGCATCTTGCGAGAGTGTACAGGGCGGCAAGCGCTGCAAAGGTGGCATCTCTCTCATTGGCTCCCCTCACACTTTTAGCAGGCGCTACAACTCAACACGTTACCTATACGAAAAACGTGAAATTTGCGCGGGAGGTTCAAATACGATTTGCACCAACATTGGCGGCGGCGGCGGCGGCGGGGACGCGTTGCGGGATAGCAGCACAGTAGCGCGGGCCGGCGTGCGTTCGGAGATCACGCGATTACTTCTTGAGTCGAACCAGATTCCAGCCGGGACCGAGAATACTGCAGGTGAAGCTGCGCGCAAATTTTCTATTAGGGAGTGCAGTAATTGTCAGTGACTTTTTGGTACGCACATTATGAATTACTACGAATAACTTTCTAGGTGTTCTAATTTTATTATAACACTCTTCTGTATAGCAAATGGGAGATTTGTGGTCTCCAACACACGTTTCCTCTATTTTGTTTTCGCAAATTCCGACAGCTATCAATGTCCTGTGTTTTCCTCCGAAGAATTATATTCTTTTATCGCATACAACGAGAAGGTTCAATGTATGTGATATCTTTTTTGTATGCAAGTAAGCAGAATTTTTTATTGCAGAGAAAATATAGGGAGAACCGTTATCGCGGAAATAATTTCAGACCACACATTACTCAACGCGCTGCGTCGCTTTTCCTGGACCGCTGTTGCCAAATGACAAAAATTCGTGAACTGTTTTGTGAAATATATCAATAAAAAGTATGGAATGTTTCCCAGTAAAACAAGTGCGTCATCAAAGTGCATGGTACTAATATCCCTGCACAACACAATCATCTATTACGGTACTTCTATCTTCCACGACGTGTCCTAAAGTCCAATTTCTCACCGTTCACCTCTTCACTCCCATCGGTCACTTCGCGTGGGGACTCATGACGCGTCGACATGGCATACCGCTACACCATCCCGGTATGGGTAGAAAGCAGCGAATGAAACGTTGCAGCACTGGATTCCCATCATCACTGGACACGCAAGCTCTTTGTTGTGGCGCGTGCATGTGCGGGGCTTTGTTACGCATATTAGCGCACGTGTCAGCCGCATTGGGCGCAACAAAAATCGACTCGCCGAGCATCACGCTCTTCTACCCCGGTTAATCGACAAACGAATGAGCGATGAACTCTCTCTGGGTCTTTTCTGTTACATCCCAACGGGAGTCGGCTGCACACACTGTCCGAAGCTACAGCGATGACTCTTAATGCAAAGAAACAACACCGCCTACGCGTTCACTCCCATTTCCCGGTGCCTCCGAAGTAACGTATTATGAGCGAAATGACAGAAGCGCCATCCCGTCTGAATGGCTACCAATCAATGGGAGGTTAGAGTGAAGGGATGCCGCTCTAGCCTTTAGCGACAACACTGAGAGTGTTCAGAGTGGCGGCCATGCTTGAGTGTGCTGCAGGGTCCGGCCTTGTCCCCTCCCCTTTTTACGGCTGGATTCTGTCATATGCATTGTGAGCCATGATCGTGCAGGATAAAGCGTAGACCTCCCACATCCCATTTAAGCTCGAACTCCACGTATCGTAGGATTTAGATTCCGCTCGTTACTTTGCAAGGACCAATACACTCCCGCAGTCCCATGGTTCACCTTCACCACGATAAACTCCTGACACCAATCTATCGCAATGCATTGCCACCGAATTAAATTAGTCGAAAAAGAACAATGGGCATGTAGTTTAACTAAACAAACTGTGCATGATTCCTCTGTAATAGGAATCAGTAAAACACGAAAGTGAAATGTGCAGCGAAATCAGCACCTGAGCGTATATTCCGGGCGGGTCAGCGGCTTTCTTGCGGGTGTGCTTGGTGAGCGACGTCCTCCTGGCGTGTCGCTTCGGCGAAGGTGTTCTAGTGTCATTTCCGTGAGGGCTTTGACGTCAGTAAAATCTTGTGGCATCGCGGCATAAAACACTTTCGTGTTCAAATATAAAACCCAAAAACAAACAGCACTAAGTACAACGTACGCTTTCGTAGTAAAAGTTGTTTCCTCACAATAAGACCTTTGTGGGCAGGGCTGCACCCTTTTGCGGCCGCTTGCTTCGTTGTACTGGATTTACTTCCGTGACGGATAAGATATCAGCGACATCTTCGTGTATCCGGGAATAAAACACTTCAGTTTAAAAAAGTCATCTGTGCCGTATCACTGCGCAACGAAGTAGGACGTGTTTGCATTGTTTGTTGCCACAACCCAGACCAAACGTTTTAGTGAAATCTTGTACTGAACGTCCCTATTAGCCGAAATGTAATCATCAGCTGCATGAATTTGTCGTATTCACTGCACAGAGGAGACGCTAAACTCCAGGATTTACTCAGAGGGTTTATTTACGCTATATGGAACATAGTTTCTGTAATTACGAGTTTATTGGCAGCAAACTCCAGAGTTTCCCCACATTTTGAAATTCCAATAACGCAATTTGCGAAGAATTACTATCCCCCTGCCTGCGGATAATGAAATATTTATCTGTACTTTTAAGGCTGTTTCAAATTCGAAATGCATAATTCGTCTTTGCAAACACATTAATTTACATGAATAACTCCTTTATTAAGTTTATGCGAACAATTTATAGTAGATATGGCGTACTATACCAGAACCGCCTTCTTCAACTAGAAAGTGATCTACAAGTTTAAAGAAAGGGCATAAATACACACAGTGCATGTGTAGCCTGGCTAAATTAACAAATGACGGTATTTTCGGAAAAATATCGTGACTCAATGCCGCTGTACACGATGCGGTGAATACCAGCCGCATTGTGCAACGTGGTTGCACGCTTGTGAAACTACCCCATGTGGAGGAAAAGAATGGAACAACCGACTGCCGAATTGGGCGAAGGGGGGCGAGTGGGGAAGTGAACCATGGTTCTGGGAAAATATCACGGAGATTAAATGTACTAGATTGATGGACCTGTCGGCAAGTATCTCCTTTCTTCCTGCCGTCAGGCATCCATACCGTCTCTATTCACCCTCCGTGCGCTTTCACGCATCGTTTGAAAGAGCGGTTTTTTCTTGGGTAATGTGTACGGCCTATACAAACGAATTGTTGGCCTAGCTAAGCTGGATAGCCTCACGCCATTGTGCTCTTCCGCGTTTAGACTGAACTTTTCCTTTTAGTCGTTTTGAATTTGGTGCCTGCTAGGGTTTTCTATCCTTTTTGGTATGAACCGATGGTCGACCTCGGTCCTCTAGGTTTCTCGAGTAGCACAGTCGTACGCAAACGCCGTCCTCTGCTTGGTTGGCCGCTTTGTTTACGCATCGCTACCTTTGCCCTCTGAACCAACACTCCCTGGATGTAGGAGAAAAGCGTCCGCAGTTTCCGTCTACTACTACTTATTTCTGAACGCCAATCGTAAGGTATATGTAGATGTCGGTGTTTTTGTCCCACCAAATCAGACAAGTGAACGTTAGCTGTTCTTTATTCGGTCGTAAAGATGGCATGCCAAGGATAATTATGTTGTGGAAGGTATTCGCATTTCGGGAAAGAGCAAGCGTTTCGGGAAAGACCTTGTGGTTGGCTTTGTAAAGAAAATAGGGAGGTTCCTACGTCTATATACAAGTGCTAAGTAATATGTTTGCTATGTACACCTATCGACTGGCGTTCGCAGTTTATACGTTCGCAAAAAAGTTATGGCTGCTGAATCTAGAGAAAGCTGAACTTTTTTTTCTGGTCGGCATCTTCGACGAAGGGCTGTGAAATGAAGAATTTCATATTGGCTTAGCCGGTGTTCTTGAATTTCCTCTTCCTGCCCGCCTTATATATGTATCTGACGAATTTCCGAAGACCACATTTCACCCATTTTTCTTCCATCTTGGCCTATAAACCGAAAAACCTAGCACACAATCTTAACACTACATGTATATTAATCACAGGCAAAATAAGGTGATTACGTTGAAGCTAACTAGCAAAACGCGGTATTTGTAATAGTTGTTGTCTGTCAAAGGAATTGCCATCGCTACACCGTAGATAAAAATGTGGAGCGCGATTAAAATACTAACTAATACAAAATTTGTGCGAGCCTAAACCAAGTCTTAGGATGCGAACACGCATCATCACTGACACCGCCCTTACTCGTGGGTTCCCTCCACGGCAAGGATGGGGATTCTTTGCGTAGGAAGTGCGAAGTGCGTCTCAGAAAGGGACCGCGAACTGCGTTTTAGGCAGTTAACGCGCATCATCGTCAAGCGCACGCCTCCCCTTCGCCCTTTCTCTACGCGTCGCACACAAAGAGGTATCGGGCGGGCACAGCATACTGCCCTCCCCGAATACTTTCGCCACACTTTCCTGCGCAGCTTTCTTTCTGTCGTCGCACTCGTGGTTACAACGCCGTCTCAGTTTCCGTGCCTATAGGGGGCGTCGCCATGGCCGCCGCCAAACTTCAGTAGTGACAGCCAAAGTGTCGCGCAGAAAAAAAAAACATGAAAGCTTTCACTCTTGCGCAAGAGTTAAATGCCAAAGCTGTTTTAGGTTAGCATTACAAGTCACATAGTAAAGTTTCCGTATCATTGTTTGTTCGAACAATTTGGTTTAATAATCATTTTCATAACCATCGAAGAGGTCGTCGTCTTGTTCACGGAGAGTGTGGAATGAAGTTGAGTTTTCGAGTTGTGAGTTCTTTTTTTTTTTTTTTGCTAGAGCCACGGCGTCAGCCGCGCACTCGGCCGTCACGGCAAGGCAGCGCGATCACGAACGTCCGCCTCTTTCTCGCTCCTGGGGGTTTTTGAATTTTTTAAACACGATAGTCTTTCTTAGGCTACTTAAACACAGAAATTTTGGTCTGTCTGTATGTCTGTCTGTCTGTCTGTCTGTCTGTCTTTGGCTTGATTCAGCCACCCGGCCAAAGTAAAATTGATGTAGCGGAATAGTCGTATATACTCAAAGCCAAATGTAAATATCTAAGCCCGGTTTATATGTTCATACTTGTCCGGTTTGTTGAACACGAACAAGACATTACGGAAATTTAAGACAAGAACTTGGAACACAAGGGGTATTTACGGTGTCCCTTTATTAAAAAATCATGGATGCTTGGTTTTTCGATAGCAAATGATATTCTACATCTACTGCAGAAAACCGCCGCCTCCTGGCGGCGCATGAAAAATCTCGTGGCGGCAGCAACGAAAGGTTCCACTAGCTAGGTTCCACGTTCTGCTTGGAACGCACGTGGAGCCGGCCACGCAGCTCTATAAACACTCTAGTCAGCCGCCTCCATTCACGCGCGTCTCCGCCGTACTGCAGCGCTGACATCGAGGAACCCGGCCTGTAGTAGTGGAACGCGGTAAATTCAAATCACCTGCCGCAAACCTTTAGTTTTTTTACCTTGGAATGAGCGCGACGGTACAGGAACAGCATGAAAGGCGAGCGGGAAAGCAAATGTGGGCATTTCTTTGGCAAATGTCTACAAAGACTATCGTCTTTTGACGACAGTTGCAACGAAAGGAGCAGATACGCGGCCAATTTTTTAAAAGCACTTCGCCTACCGCGGACGCCGTATGGTCGCCGCGATGCACGCGCTTGCCACCGTTCGTAATTTCTTGGGATTTTTTTCTTGCATTGGTAAACTTACGGCTTATAAAACCACTCCACGGTTAAAATATTGTGTGTTCCGATTATATTGTAGCCGTGGCCTCAACAGGGGAGGCAGCTGCTCTCGCACGTAGCCCACGGGTGAACAAGGGGTGTTGTAGCTGCTGTCTTTCGTCTGTTCTGACGCACAACTGTTTGGGGGATTGACCAGGAATCGTGCGGTTTGTGCGAATACGTGCCCACTCTGAAAGTTAAAGAAACTATGAATTGGAAGGGTAAAAATGCTAGAATAGTGGGTGGCGGGTAACACCTAAACACGACGGCACGGGCGTAGAACAGGTGCACATCAGCCACACAGAACCCAATGCGGGGAAATCTGTCGGGTATGTCAATGTGCTTGCCGACTTAATTCGCGCATTGAGACGAAGAAACGAAAACAAAGCAAGAGACGCCAATATGTTATAGCGGTAAAATATTTGTTAATGGGGCCACTACACTTGCACATTGAAAGCTCGTAAGTGAACTGATGAAACAATTTTAGAAATTTTTCTGTGCGTAAAGAAAACAAAAGTGTGTAACTCTTCTTTTGTGTATGCGCAACGAAGCTGTGCTTCAGATATCGTTTTTGTCGATCTAGAAGTTAATCCCTTTGTTGATTAGGCTTTTCCCAAAATTTACCCATTAACAAATACCCTTGGTGGCTAGAAGCCAACGAACCAAAAAAGAAAAACAATTACTAACTGCCGCAATCGGAAGACCTGGACTTGTCTAGGCCAGCAAGATAAGGAGTCTACTTCCCCTGACATATAGTCATCACAGCTACCAGAATACTGGTATGCTGACCCGTACAATCACTCGTATTTCGGCGCACCGACGTGTTTCCTCTTGCAGAAATCGTCGTTCTACGATTACTGAGTACGTGTTTTAAGTGCAATGCACTTCTTAAGCGACCCTGAACCTGCGTCCACCGGCGATGTCCGCGCTCGTGGAGATGGGCGCGTGCAGCCTGGCTGCTGACATAGCACATACCGACGTGGGGGATTGGCCAGGAATCTCCTCGTCCTCCTTGGCAACGGGGAGAGATGGGCGCGCTGCCTGGCCGCTGACATGGCACATACCCACGGGGGGGATTGGCCAAGAATCGGGCGTGAGAAGGGCTAATGCACCTGCTTAAAGGAGTACTGACAGGAAATTTCAAAGCTAAGATCCGCTCTAGCAATCAAGTACAACGACAACACAAATAGGTGTCTGTGAATAAATGCATCTTTCTTTCTTTGTAGTTGTGTGTGTGTGTGTGATCTCTCGTTCGCGAACATTACCGAACCGCGCAAATTCAACTCGTGCATTCGCACTTTCACATTCTTCCCCTCGGGGAAATGCGGGGAATTTTTTTAACTAAATAAACCACTCTCAATTCATGGCCAATGCTCTTGACTGGTTATGCGCACTTACCCTAAGAAGAAGAACATAATAGCGGGCAGGAGAAGCAGTAGGAAGAAAAATTTCCTCAACAAAGTGGTCGTGTCTCGGGTGTGACACTCACCTGCTCTACTTTAAAAGTCAGTCTTTCTGTGCCTCACTGAAGTGACGATGGTCTAAAACGCATTTGAGGGAAGCCAACTTTCTCTTACGATGATGATTATCGTGGCAGATGCAAAAGTTGGTTGTAACGTGAAGATTTATTTGGTCAATTCTATGTGGTTTCTGCATTAGAAGCTGACTACGACTCCAGTTGTGCTCTTGCCCATGTCTCTGGAATGCCAGAACGCAAACCTCGAAGCACAGGGTTACATACCGGGAAATCCCCATATCTGAAGCGTTGAATATGCGGGCCCAAGCCCCGTACCTTGATTTTTTTCGGGAAACCGGTGCATAGTTGTACCTTTGAAAGCTGTATTTGAGGCCGTAGGGCAATCTCTCCCCAAAAAATACACCACGTTCCCGTTGCGGAACCCTGAGTAGTATCGATGCAGCCATGGGGTCGACTGAAGTTCCAATTAGATTTCACTTCGTCGTTTCCGTTGACATTCAGCTTCGCGTGCCTTCGTTGTATAAGTAGCTTCTTGACTTAGTTTGGATGAGTGAAGGACATAAGGCGCGTTCGTAGCACATGTTCCCGTCTTGGTTTGTAGCATTGTGGGAAGAGCGCCACGTACCTCTGGCCAGAGAGTCGTGCGATCGAAACCGGGCGTCGCCTAACTATTTAGTTTTGTAGTGGACTGCGGTGATGCCAGCCCAAACGCTGACGGGGCTGAAGAATCCGCGCATGCGGAGTAGAGTGCGCATAGTGGACAAGAAAGGGAGGGACAGAGACGGCCGCGAGCATGAGATGCTCCCCATCTAAAAGAACGCCAACCTTTTGAGAGTGCAATGTCCGAAATTCAAATGGTTACGCCCAAAACGCAGTGCATAAAAGGCAACTTCCACAATGGGTTTCTACAACGGCACATCTAGCGCCAGATGAAAGAAAAAAATACGCCTCCCTTAGCAGGATTCTAAACTGAGTTCCTCGCGCCATAAAGCCGTGCTTAATGAGATGGCGCAATTCTTGCTTTTAGATGAAAATCATCTCTTCCTCTCGGCTCCGTCGTCTGTCGTCCGTTGTCCATCCATCCGCCGGCCCAGGAAGACACCGGCAACACTGCCGCTCCAGGAGTCCTTGAAGGGGAAGCGTTACGGTCTCGTCCCGCCCAGGAAGACAACGGGAACACTGTCGCTCCAGCATCTCATGGTCGGGGCTATGTCCCTTCCTTGTCGTGGCGCCGTCCACACCCCCACTACGCATGCTCGGCCAATATCGGGCCGGCCCAGGTAGACACCGGTAACACTGTCGCTCAAGGAGCCATAAAGGATAAGGCACCACCGGGCGTTCAGCAAGCCGAGCATGCGCAGGGGGATGTGGACGGCGCAACAACGACAAGGGAGGGACATATCCCCGTCGCATCTAATAAAATTACACCGTCTTCCCGTTGGGGAACCCTGAGTAGTATGCGAAACAGGCATGGGCTCAACGCAATTTCATATTTCGTAGTTCTGGTAAGTGAAAAGTGTGGTCGGTAAAATACAAAACAAAATGTAAATATAACGGTAACTACGTAGCTCAACCTAACGGTAACGGCGAACTAAAATCTAATGGCCACTTGAATCGACCCCATGGCTGCTTTGCATACTACTCAGGGTTCCCCTACGGGAAGATGGTGTAATTTTTTTTTTCTTCTTCGCTAAATGGTAACCATAGGAATTATAGTCGACGCAGTTTCAATTTCGGACTACGACTCAGTTTGTATTGGAGGAAGTTTCGTGTTTTAACCATATTTCTCTTTTTGGGCGTTCATTTTTTTTAAATGCAGCGGTAAAAATTTACACCGAAATTTGTGCCTAGGGTTTTGTCCCTAAACACTGTCGTAATCGCCATATGTTCGGTTATTCCGGCTGCGTGCAGATCTCTCCATCTGGGCCGGGATTCAAAGTCGCTTGCCCCCGACTTCTTTATAATCTCCAGGTTATATTATTCGCAGTATCCGTAGTGCCATGCGACAGCGCTAACAGCTAAGTGCCTCTGCCAGGGCAATATTGCTTTCCAACAACATTCGAATATTCAGGGTTTGACTGGCACAGGGCTCAGCATCGGCCGCTATGGTGTGTAGCTTCCGGCTTGCTTCCTGGCACCAAGGGAGGAAGTTCGAGTTCGGCTCTGCCCATCTTAATCTTCAATTTTTATTATTTATTTTTGTTAATTTTTTATTTCTGTTAGTTTTTAATTTTATTCCTAATTTTTTTGGCTAAACTGTAAATTAAAGTAATTACTGCTTAGACATAAATACTGCATTCTGTTTCTTATGTTTTGTTAGGCTGATTGATCATTAGGTTTAAATCGCACGGGCTCCGCAGGGTTTGAACCACGCCGTCGTAGGGGAGAGCTACAGAATAATTTTGACCACAAGGTGATGCTTAACGTGTGCCGGCACCTCAAAAGCACGCGCGTTTTTCTTTTCACCTCCATTAGAAAAGCGCCCGCGGCGGTCGAGAATGGAATTCGTGTCCTTGCTCTCAGCAGCACAATAGCCTAACCAATGAGCTACCGTGGCGGGTGTTGTTTTGTTATGTGAGATTAGATTACCTCTTTTCATTCCGGGAGTCGTAGTGGTAGACGCAACATTTTTTTACGAAACGCGGTGAACGACTCTTCAGTGGAGTGCTCATAGCACCGTCGAACGGCACTCAAAACACGTTATATTTATTGTATGCTCGTAGCCCACGGGTATTTATGGGCTACGAGCATGGGCTACGAGCATTTATTGTATGCTCGTAGCCCACAGCGTCCCCCTGGCCAATCACCAACCCGGGTATATTACACGTTCTGACAGCGCCAGCCAGTCAGTACCAGTCATCAGACCATTACTACGAACTGCATTTTTTATCTCCATGCCCGTACTACTGTCACTAGGGGCCACATCACTGGGATACTTTCACAGAGGTGTGGCTGCAGCCATTCATGCACATGTTTTGGAATCCAGGCGTCTGCCCTGTTAGCCTTTATTACTACGGGTATGTTTCCTCAAATTCAACCATAACTTTCAATTTTCAGCCAATTCTTGCTTCTAATATCGCGCTGTTACTGGATGACAACAGATAGGTGTCTACGTTTTGGTTGTAAGCGGGCGAATTGGCCCCCTTCTTGCTTCAATCATGGCCAATCGCCCGCTTGGGTATGCGTCATAAGACGTGGAACAACAACAGCAACAACTAGTCAGTGTAACAAGCTCCGTCATCGCTACAGACGACCAACTTCAGGCCGCAGCTTATTCAGCCCTCCGCGACTGTTCTAACCGCTATTGCAACCTTCAGACTCTTGGCAGCAATGACAGATTTTTATGCGCCCAAGCCATCGGGTAAGCAGGTTTCTTTGGTCCCATTTTGTGAACGGCTCAACTGCGCAGCTCGATTGTGTTACTTACATGGTTGGTAATTGCGGCTTGAGCTGTGCGAAGCGAATCGCCGGATTGCATTCCGCCGTCTGCTGGGAAACAAAATGTAAAAAGGATAAAAAATTGTGGCCCCCTACGCTATCCCGCTAACCGACGCTTGTGTAAAGGCTGCTTTGTACAGCATCGACTTTAAAATTCGTCCTAACGGATGATTTGCAGTCACCCTAGGGATATCCAAAAAGTGGTAGAGGATATCTGCGTTTGCGTATGAAAACGCGAGACTCGACAGCTCTATTTTTTTCGTCTAAGGGTAGTTTTGGGACGGAGGTGGTGCTTCCGCCATACATTTCTCAGTGCTAGCGAGATGAGGTTATCGTTTAGGTGCCTTCTTCAAAAGCACACACCCACTTAATGAAAACCCAGTCAGTGGTTCTTTCGACCGCGGGTTCGAGCACAATGTCGCGGGTTTGAATCCCGGTAGCAGCGGCCGATTTTCTAATAAAGGCGAAAAGCAAAAACACCCGTGCGTTGGAGATTTTAATTTATTCAAATTTCATATGGGCCCTCAGCTAGGGCGTGACTCATCGCCTGCGTTGCTTCGGCGCGCTAAATCAATCAGTCAATCAATCAATCAATCAATCAATCAATCAATCAATCAATCAATCAATCAATCAATCAATCAATCAATCAATCTTTAGCATTCGGTTACTCGTGATGGGGCGTTCGCGAAGGGCCACCTTTTAGTGCGATTTTCAGTTCCGGGTATTGGCTGCCTGAGGACTGAGCGTTTTGTCAGCGGCCCCGAACGCCAGCCTGTTTCATGTTAGCGGTGGCTAGGACCCCACTTCGGTCATCAGAGGGGACGCAAAACGATTGTTCATAGGCATGCCTCCTCCTATTTACATTCCTGCTGTCGCTGTACCCAGCTTCACCCGTACGTTCGCCACAGGCTGCAGTGTGGCTTTCCTAAGCCGCTTGATGAAGCTACTAGGCATGTCTGCGGAGGACGGCCAGCGCCCGCGAAAAATCGCCCACTAATGCAAGTAACGCTCTCGCGAAAAAACTGATGCGTCCCTTTTTCACAAACATGGGAATGTACCTTCAAACCATCAAACGTTGTGTTAGCAATTTCGCATCAATATATTCGCAATCACTTCAGAATCCCGGAAGAGCTAGCCGGTGGTGTAAACTTCACTTTGAACTGTTCACTGCAGGAAAAGAGGCATGCGACGCCTAAACTCTCAGCCAAATCAATTCGAAGGGGACTGGCCTTTGCTTTGCGTGACTTGCATGGTAGCTTGGAGTGAAACCTGCACGACAGAGCTCAGAAAAACAGCAACACAGAGTAAAAAATGGAGATGCTTCGACTAGGGGTGAAAGGTTGTAGAAATTGCGCGGTCGGCGGCCCCGCTCCACTCGTCGGAGACACAGATGCTGCACTGAACATTTGTTTTCGATCTTGCCGCAATATGTTCACTATGACTGGTAAGCACGGAGCGTTTCGTCGGCGGCCCTTCACATGTCTCCAAAAGAACGCGCTAAAACACGCGGCCAAGTACAGAGCCAACTTCCACGCTATGAACTCATAGTAGTCGCTTTGCGCCAGTAATGCTATCGTAGCTCGATCGGCAAGACACTGGTTCAATAAGACGAGGGGCACTTCTTCCAAACCAACCATGGGAAGCACTTTTTTTCCAACTGCGTACCTTTCAGGCCTTTGGGGTAGCGCAATGATTACGTTGCCGTTTTCACGGCTTATAGGTTAGGGGCTCTATTCCCGGGACCCGCCAAACCCCATTTGTTTATCGAGGCTTGGAGGTTTTCTTTTGTGCAATGGACGAGCGAAGCTGAGCCTAAACAGTTTTGCTGCTAAAAATGTCGCTGGGTTCTTTGACTTTATCTTAGTACGTCCTCCGGTACCCAGGCCATATAAGGGCAGTTTGTACTTTTCTTCCTATGACGGCCCTAATATTATATCCCAACAACGGAGCAGACGGCTGTGGGTGATTTCGACAACTTTTTGTCTCCCCTTTGAAGACGAACCAAAAAGCTCACACGAGAAATAATAATGTACACAGAGTCGCAGAACCCCCCGTACTTTCTTTCAAGTTTTCAGGTGCAGAAGCTGACACTATGAAGACACTTCAAAGAAATGCAGTACCCCTCTGTCGAAACGCCAACGAATGGTGAACGCGAAGTTTTCCTAAATAAATCCAGCACAAAACGAACCAACCCAAATACGAGCGATATCCCGCTATACCACCTGACCACACACATTAGGTATATAAAAAATGTTTCAGTATCTTTCCCTAGCGTTCAACCATCGTCGTCGTTATTCAGAGGGGTGCAATATTTTTTCTACGTATTTTTGCACGTCCATGAGCTCTCTTTAAATTCGGATTGCTTTTGACTGGGCTTAAATGGCTGAACAGGGTAGACGTCGGTTTCATACCGCGAGGGACCTACGTTCGATTCCAATTACCCGAAGAGTTTTGATTGTTCTTCTCTTCCCCCAAGAGCGTCATCATCGTCAGAGAAAGTCGGCTTTGCTGCAGTGCGTTTCGCGGGGAGTACAGACACCAGTGAGAAGCTGACAGCTTCGCTGTAAAAAAAGTAAGCAGTGTGGTCGGCAGTCGTAATTTGATGCGACCCTAGTACTATATCTGCTCCAACAGGCTCCGCTATTGTGTGACAATAATTCAAAGTTAAAAGTAAGAAACCGGCCTTTTACAAGCCCGCTTAACAGTGGCACTTCCGGTACATGCAGCATATTGCAAAGGTCATTTTGAAGCCTTACTCAGCTCAAATTCTCTATGTTGCCTGATGGTTCGATTCAAGCTCACACTCAGAAAAAAATCACCGGCATCGACAGGATTAGTCGAAAAAGTGTTGTAAAGTAACCAGGATTTTTTCTCATCCAGTATTGGCGATATTTTTTTAACCATCAGTGCTAGCACTCTGGGTCCTCCAACTGCGGCGCGATGCTCGGAGAGCGGAGAGACACAACTGTATAGGATGATATTTTAATGGAAGAAGCAGAAAAAAATAATGGGGGTTAGCATCGTCGGCAGCAAGGGGTTAGGAAAAGGAGTGGTAATATTCAGTGCACATGGAAGCGTCTTTTCATTCGATGCAACGTATCTTTCTAGGATCTATCAGTCGTCCAAATAACTCACCTTCTTTTATTAGGGACCATCGAAGTGGATGTCCCCGAGTCTACTGGTAAGTATATATACATCTTATGTGCTTCAACGTAAAGTAATTGGAGTAAACATCCCAAACTGAATTTGATGCTCAAATCTAAACTCCCCATTGCTAACGGATTCTATTGCCTATGGCGTAATTACCCTAACTCCTGATGTGCGTGAATTGTCAGCATATCCCCATTTTTTGTTTGCCAAAGTATCACGAATTCAACGCCATGTTTTCTTTCTCCCTCAATGTTTCTTTTCTGTTCTTTAAATTTCTTCTTCCATTTTATTGCTTTTTTTCTTTTTTGGTACGCTGTTCTTTGCGTTGACGGATCATTTGTATCCCGTCCCCTCATGTAGGGCCCCTCGCTTTCGGAAGCCAGGATGAAATTGACTCGAGAAATAAAAGATGACTACACAGAAAGACAGACTGAGAGACAGACAGACAGACGGAAGGACAGACAGACAGACAGACAAAAATGTGTTTGGTCCCTCTTTCACAGGAATCGGTAAAATGCGAAAGTGAGATGTGCCTTCACGGAATCATTTGAATGTTTATTCTGCACCGATATGAACTTGCACATCGCTAAGAACTTGTTGATAAGTCTTATCAACATTACAAACAAGGTTGACGCGCCGGAGCACTACGTAAACCCGAAATAAACCACATGCGCTCACAAACCCTGCGAACGGAACCGAACTGGTTGCAGCGAATCGTTTCATGGACTCACGGTCCGCTGCAAAGAAAGGAGCCTGATTGGCGGGGCTGTCTTTTGGTTGTGCTTGGCGAGCGAGAACCTTCCGGTGCGTTGCTTTCGCAATTATGCGACCACTGCATCCCTTCTTCCTGGAGTGTACGGCAGACGGTTGCGTTACGACGAGCTCAGCTGGCGGCAACTTTCGGCGCTCATTAGCATCGTGATGCGCTATTCCGCTGTACCTCTACTTGGCTGCAGCGCTATCGAAAAAAAGGAGGTTATAGAAAATATGCATGGCGCGTTCCTAAGGCTGTCTGCACTTCAGCTCGTAGAGGTGTCGGTAAAAGGCCTGGCACCTCCCATTGCAAGAACCGCGCACCCGGCTGGAAACCTGGTGCAGGCGCATTTTTCTGGCGATGGCGTTTACGTGATCAATATGACGTCAGTCAGATCTTGGTGGATCCCGGCATAAAACACTCATGTGAAAATAAATATATATGCCAAAAAAATCAATAATTGAACACATAATTACATAAAAATTACAGAAATAATTTTAAAACACTGCAGTAGAAATTGTCGAATAAATGCCTAAGTTGGACTTCATACTGCGAGCCTAGGCCGACTGCCGTGTTGCACGCGCATGCATTGCTGGGAAGACCCTCCAGGCAGTACAGGACTGTTCGGCGTAAATAAAGCAGGTGTATTTTGGCCGGTAATTTCCTGTCCGTCCTTTTTCAGGCAGCCATATTCGGCCCGTGTCCAAATGTGGGCCTTTTGGCCGTATACGGCCCTACTCCCATGGGCGTCCAACAGCCAGTGTCCGTCGGCCAGTCGACCGGCTTACGTTCATACGGCAAGATTCCAAATTTAGGGCTCCGGCCATTCCAAAGCCACCCGTGTACGGCCGAAGTACGGCCACGTGAGGACAGCCGAGATGCGGTCGTCGGACTCCATCAGGAGTAAAGCTGCTGGAAATATGGCTGTGCTACGGGCATTGGAGTTGAGCTTCTGTACGTTAACTGTACTGAGGGCGGTCACTGCATGCAGAACAACTAGATGACTCAGTCGCGATGTGCAGCAGCACATACGCAGCATTTTGGGTACAATGCAACCACATCAAAGTGCGCCCGCGCTCAACCACCAGCCGTCCTGCCTTAAGCGCTGCCTTGCTTATATATCAGCGTGAGTTGACACCAGAACTCATTTATTAAACAGTGCACACAAATCGTCGTTCCTTTTGTTGCTGTGGCTCTTTTACTGTCGAATTTATAAAATATTCAGTTTTTGTAGAGCTGTAATAGATATATTGTCCAGGTCCTGATATCTTCTGTGGGGCAGCTTACCTGTAATAAACGGGGTATGAGAGAGGGGCGGGTGAGGGCGGAGGTTGTTGAATTTCACAAAGATGAAAGTGCCGCTTTTAGTCACTTTTATTTAGGACAACCTTCCTGAGTACTTTCATGCTCTGACTAAATCAACTACTTTTACAACACTTGCTTGACCAGTTTTCTTGTATATAAAACCGGCGCGAATGCCTTTACAAAGTGCTTTGGTACTCCACAAAAATTGAGGAGCATTCAATATTATTTCCTTCACACAAAAAGTATGTCCGGAATTTGCCGATTCTTCTTGCAAAGAAATTTTCTACTCGATCAATTTTTCTGATGATCTTTCACAGGGCTGATCACAGGAAAGATCGAACAAGTGCTTTCATTTCGAATCTATTTTTGTGTTGTGATCATGAGTTA
Source organism: Haemaphysalis longicornis (assembly GCF_048455015.1). NCBI lineage: Eukaryota > Metazoa > Arthropoda > Arachnida > Ixodida > Ixodidae > Haemaphysalis > Haemaphysalis longicornis. The sequence continues at coordinate 94,110,304 of NW_027526385.1, forward strand.
TGTGCACACCACTGAGTTGCCCAAACAAACTTTCCTCTAATGCCGTAGTGCGGTAACAAAATTCTAGACGCCTTACGAAAGACGCCTTGCTTCAGGTGGCTTTAGTTGTATCTGTCTGTGTTCATGAAAGGAAAGGCGTGAGGCTAGAGTTTCATATTTTGTTTAAAACCAATAACATAGCAATGGTAGTAATATTACAGCAAACCTTGCATACTGCAACGAATAAAACAATAAATATTGTAATGGTAATGTAATGTATTGTTTCCGTGAAATGTCTGTTTGAGTATTTGTCAGACGTCAAGTTTTTAAACCTCATTTCCTATCACGGTTAATGAAATCTGGCCCTATACACCAGCCATGCTCATTGTCGTTTTGTGATTTTACTTTTCTTTTTGCTGACTTAGTGTTTAAGGTTTCACCCCTCATATTTGACTATTGTTTTGGCGCTCTTTGCCCCAGTTAGCCTTGCGCCATAAGCATTCAATCATCATCATCAAATATTGTAATGGTCAATTTTGAATGCGTAAGGTTCTCAACCCGTCGGAGGCGAACGTGCGGTTATTTTTTTTTATTTGATACCTGCTTGCCTTTCCATGCATTACAGCAGGGAGATACATAACACTAAGCATCAAATCTAAGACTAAATAACAAAAGAATTTCACAAAGCGCTATAAAACTGTCATTACAAACAGTTGGTACAATCATACGTGGAACATAATTACACTGTCGTGTCAATCTAAGATAAAATGAATCGTGCAAGCCGTCACCTTTAAAGGAAAGTTATTAATTTGGTTTAAGCTCGCGGTCCCACTTCGGGATAGGCAGAATGGCGCTTGGATATGCTTCGCCCTTCTATTCCAGTTTTCAGATGATAGATATTGCGAAAAAATTTCAACTTGAGGTTGCTTCTCTGATATTTCCCGTCTTACCATTCAAGTTTACTTTTACTTTCCCTCATGCCAAATTGACATTGCCCATTACCTAATACGAATCGCATTGCCCTATTTTCTATGTTTCAGATCGTATCAACCAGCTCTTTCGCGAAGAGATCCCAGAAAACACATGCGTGCTCCAACATTGAGCGCACATGAGTAAAATACCGGTGTTCTTTTAAGATGGATTGAGGTTCGCTAAAATTTCATCTGAGAAAGCCAAAAACACTTGCAGCCGTAACTTTTGTGTTGTGAACGTGCCTATTTAACCTCTAACCACTCGTTAAATAAACTCCTAGTATTTATATTCCCCGCCCGTTCCTAAAGCTGTGTAATTTACGGTATAGGTATTCAATTGGAATGAACGTTTTCTTGTAAAGGTGACGTTAACACACTTTTCATTATTCAATGACTTTTCTGAATCAGCACACCAGGATGTTAATAAATTAGAATCATGCTGGAGGCATTCGGAATCACGTTCATTCGCTATAGTCCTGTAAACTACACCGTCATTCTCGAACATTTTGAACAAAAATTTGAGGCCAATAGTAGCAATATTTATATATAACAGAAACAAAAAAGGGCTCGTACCTGACCCTTGGGGAATTCCTGAAGTCACGGGAACATATCCGGACGAACAACCATTCAGAGCAACCGACTGCTCTTAGAGAGATATACTCGGCAATCCATGCAATAACTGATTCATTCATTTTATAGCCCGCAATGTATAAAAGAAGGTGATATAAAACATCTCCATATGCTTTTTTGGCCCTACAAGAAAATACAGTCAACTACTTTAAGCTTATCTATTGTTAGAGCAAAATCGCGCGTGAACACCAAAAGCTGCAGCTGCGATAAGCAACAAAAAACCGACAAAATCTGTGCTTGCTAGGATGCTGGCGATTAGGTTTAAACAAATGAGTCAATAATTTCCGAAGTGTCGCTAAGCTCACCTTCAAACACCGCAACAAAATTAAAAACCAGGCTTCGTCATTCACAAGGCTCTGTTGTTATGGAAAATTGAAAAAAAGTGATTCTTTCTAAATCGGCAATAATAAAACCCCATGAAGTAGCAGTGCATGGCGCTAAGTTTAGCCTACCAGTGCACGAGCTTAGCCTCTTCTACGTTTATCACCAACAAAATAGTGCAAGATTGTTTTTCCCAGTATTATTGTAAGAAGAATAGCCGTAAACTTTCGCTTTTGCGCTGCCCTTGCTTTTCTTTTGTGGCGCGTCCTTCACATGGCGCCGGTTGTGGCCGCTTGCACGACGCCCTTTGAGGCCACTTATTTTGGAGAAGCACCGTCACCTCGGTTGGAACATATCTCCCGGGTCGATGTCTCCAATGGTCTCCATTTCTTGAGGGGGCGAATATCCTCGAGCTGATGCGTCGACGAAACAGGCGGGTGAGGCGTGGTAGGGGCTATGACTGGCGAGGCTTAGCTCACCCGTCGATGTGGCACAGTCTTCTTGTGGCAATAAATTACATTTTTATGACCTAAAAGGCTTCCTGGCAATGTGATGTGATTCCTTGCACCTTGCCCGTTCACCTAGAACAGTCATTACTGTTTAACATCAAGGTTCGTTCTTTTTTAACGTAGAAACACTCAGCGGATAAAAAACACCTCTGCGTTATTCGGCCCCCTGATGGATCTTTCTTGACCAAAAGAAAAACTAGCCCTATACCGGCGGGTCTCCTTCCAAACATGTCTGTGCATGAATTCCCATCGCCCAGACCCGTTCTGTTGTTCGGCTGTACGCTGCTTACCGAAAGAATTACGTATAAACTGAGACCTTACGTAGGATGCTATCCTCTTGAACACCGGTTGCGAAAATTCTCCAGCCGTTCACTTGCCGTAATTCGGCCGAGGACCGCTAACCGAATACAAAATGTACATTCTTGGGCCGTGCGTCGGCCGGTCTCCCGTATAGCACTGGTTGCCCAAAGAAAACGAATATTCTGCCTACGGATGCACGGTTCAGCGTTGAAAGATCGAATGCGAGGCAGCCGCGCCCCTGCTGGTCTCCTTTCGAACACGAACTGCCACAAGAATACGGATATTCTGTGGCCCGTCGCTTGCCGTGCTTCGGGTAAACACCGCTTCCCGAAGGAAAAATGGATGCTGTAAAGCCGTACTTCGGCCGTTCTCTTTCTCAACATCGGCAGCCGAAAGTGAACTCAATATCTGATAGCCGGGTAGCTGCCGTTGTGTGTCTGAACACGGGCATCTGGAGAAATACCCATGCGCCCGATGCCAAATGTTTCCCGCACGTCGTATGATGAGTGGCTACCAGAACCTGGATGCTGACCAGACATGCCAGAAAGTGGCCATGGAGGGGCCGGTCTTGGGACACACTTTCTCTGCCACCTGGGACTCTTCCATTCCCAGGGTGGACGAAAGACGTGCCAGAAGCCGGCCTTGTGGGGTAAAACATGTGCAGAACACAAGTGCTTTTGTTTTTTTATTTCTCATGGAAGCCAGTTCCTTTGTGCGGGTTTGCTAAGTGTACGAAAGGGCACGGCTCCTCCTTAGAGTCATAGACCAGGCAACAATATTTCCCCATAAGAACTGTTGGTCCCTCTTTGCCAAATCTTCTGCTGATGTGTAATACGCTTACGAGTTTTCCTAAACTACACGCTCGAGGGGCCGTGGCCGCTATAATTATCACTAAGGCAACTGATACAACATTATTGACAATGCCAATAAATGCCACCGGGTTTACTTCCCCAAACAGCGTCAAGCACCTCTTCATCATCCTGCTGCTCTTGTAAAGCTTATAAAACATTTCCGATTTGGGGCGGCCAAATCCAATCAGTCAGAAACGCACTCCTTAAGCATGTTTTGTAAAAGTACAAGCACAAACAAAACAGCAATGAATTTCACTGTCTAAACGCGACTACTCATACATGCTATTGCTGTGGAAAAAATCTTGCTACTTCTCGCAATTGATGCACGGCACGAACTGAACAACTTGAATTTTTTGTAAAACTGTTTCGTAGAAACCAAGTCTAACCGTTCGCACATTTCGCCTGAATGTGTAAATAGTAACCTCCCCTTCTCTACGCCCTTTCAGAAACCATCGATGACGAGTAAGCATGACCTTGCTAAGCGCTCTAACAAATTAGTTTTCTGTTGAATTGCAAAAGGGTCATTCCATGCCAAACGTCCGAGGTATGGCGCTCGACCCTCACAGATATTTTCGAAAAAAATTGTACTTGATTACTTCGTTTCCTAAAAGCCGTGGTTGTAATTTGGCGCGCGAAAAAATTTTTTCTTCCAGGCAATAGTCCTTTAAAGATGCGGTTCCAGAGAAAACTGCACCAAATTTGTAAATTTATTTAGACCATTATAGATAAAATTCAAATGTGAAAATCTGGTTATGACACGTGTGTTTCCTGGCCTCAACGGTCATGTCAAATTGAATACAAATAAAGCATATTTTACCCTCATTTTTGCTGGCGGAATAGGGCTAAAATGGTGCTTTTTTAACAATTTTTAAAAGTATCTTCCGCAACAAGCAGAAAACCGGAAATTTTTATCCTGCGAGAATTTTCGATGTACTTTGGTCTACCCTTTTTTGTAGAGCAGTCAAGTAAAGCAGGTATTGAAAAATAAATTTTAAATTCTGCAAAAACGCACTTTTTCTCCTGATTGGGACGCCAATTTCATGTTGTAGCAATCCTAGTAAAAATACGCGCAATAGTTCGCTTTATGGATGGTATGTCCTACTTTATTTTCGCAAAAAATCAGAATTGTAAATTTCGTTTGAAGGGAGTAAACATTTTTTGAAGTTTGGTTCGCACGTGTTCGTTGTACGTCGCCTTCTATGGCTGATTCCCCACCAACTACACCGATACCGCTGTTCACAATGGGCACGCCGCTCGCGCTGCGGCTCTAACATTATTACTGACCTTTACTACGTGCTGTTGTAGCCATGTCGAGCAATGAATGGTGAAACTTTTATTCCCGCATCAAAACAGAAGACCACCACGTCCGGAACTTTTAAGGTGGACGGCCACAACTGATCATTAACTAGAAAACGAAGACGAAGAAATAGATGAGGTGCCATTCTTACGCGCGTTCTGCTAGCTGCAGTGCTGCGGCATCTTCTCATGAGCAGAAGGCATCTAATTCCACTTCTGTCCTTAGTGATTCCCTACGTGCAATGTTTCAATCAGTAGTCGTATCATTCACGAAATTGGCGCACTGCCGCAATTTAAAGTCCGATAAATAATTAGGGCTGTAACGACACTTCACAGTTCTTGAGGAAACGAGAGCAATACTAAAAAAGAAGGCGAAGCTCAAGTTGCCGTTCAGGAACACTTGACTCATAGCAGACGATAGCGAATATTTTATCTTCTTCTGAGACAGCAGATCATCACGAATTTTTGCCGTGCTGACATACCGGACCTAATAAATTAATCTTACTTTTTTGGCGTCTTGCATCTTTTTGGCGTCTTTTTTGGGAAATTGCAAAACATTGGAAAAAAGTTTGTTTATTTTTAATACTGCACTTTTTAGTGACGTTTTCTGACGGTGATGCCAGAAGTATCGCCTGCTCTGGTAGGCACTTATATCAAAGGTTCCTGCAGTATAGCGCTAAGCGCAGCCTCAACTACCGATGCCTACCGCGCCAATAGCAAAGGTGTTTGAGTACACAAGAGTGGTATCGCTGCATATGCCCGGGAAACACACTTCGCAAAGAAAAGTGACACCATTCATTGCTCGACATGGCTACAACAGCACGTAGTAAAGGTCAGTATTAATGTTAGAGAAGCAGCGCCCGCGGCGTGCCCACTGTGAACAGCGGTATCGGTGTAGTTGGTAGGGAAGCAGCCATAGGAGGCGACGTACAACAAACCCGTGCGAATTAAACTTCAAAAAATATTTACTCCCTTCAAACAAAATTTACAATTCTGATTTTTTGCGAAAATAAAGTAGGACATACCATTCACAAAGCTAACTATTGCGCGTATTTTTACTAGGATTGCTACAGCACGACATTTGCGCCCGAATGTGTGGAAAAAGTGCTTTTTTGCAGAATTTAAAAATTATTTTTCAATACCTGCTTTACTTGACTGCTCTACAAAAAAGGGTATACCAAAGTACATCGAAAAATCTCGCAGGAAAAAAATTTCCGGTTTTCTCCTTGTTGCGGAAGATACTTTTAAAAATTGTTGGAAAAGCACCATTTTACCCTTATTCCGCCAGCAAAAACGAGGGTAAAATATGCTTTAATGGTATTCAATTTGAAATGACCGTTGAGACCAGGAAACACACGTGTCATAACTAGATTTTTACATTTGAATTTTTCCTAGAATGATCTAAATAAATTTACAAAGTTGGTGCAGTATTCTCGTGAACCGCATCTTTAAAGGACTATTGCCTGGAAGAAAAATTTTTTTCGCGCACCAAATTACAACCAGAGCTTTTAGGGAACGAAGTAATCAAGTACATTTTTTTTTTCAGAAATATCTGCGAGGGTCGAGCGCCACACCTGCGACGTTTGGCATGGAATGACCAAAAAGAGAGTGTGCATACGCAGCTCAGCTAAATGCCGTAAAACAATTTTAATATTAAGACAACCACCGAAAGAAATGATATATGACAAATTCATCCTAGGCACGTCCATAAAGGGTCCTTGCTACCGAAGCCTTGTGGAATATCCGTAACCACATACGTTTAACATGCAAATTTATTCCAAAGATATCTCAACACTTTGGGGACGTTATGATGCAGTCAACAACGTTACAGTGCCATGCGACATGTCATTAGTTATTTTAAGCAATTAAAACAAGACTGGTTCCCCAATTCCTAATAATTTTTAGGTATTCGACAAAAGTATCACTCAACAAAATATTACAAAACGCAGGCCTAAACAAGCTACGCGGCATATAGTTTTGTTAAGGGACCTAATATGTCTTTCACAAACACTCTACCACCGCACGAGCATTTTACAGGCGAAGCGAATGGTATTGCGATTGGCGAAGGACGCAAAAAAAGGCTACAAAAACTTCACTCTGTTATATACACAATTTGTACACAACCCTGTCTTACGCATGTACTCTTAACAATTCCGTGTTCACCTCTCTCCTAAACACTTTATCACGTCAGCATACAGTACTCTGTACAGCTCTACCATACTCTGTTGAACTTTAAATTATAGTCTCCTTGGTTCCCCGCCATTTCAAAATACGTCGGAGTCAGCTTGCTGAAAAAATTGCTGAAAAAGTCAGCTTGCTGAAAAAACTCTGCCACTGTAATGCTTACCTTAAAGACATTCCTGCGAAAATGATGACCTTTCAAGGTATCGTGACTTTCTCCTTAGTTAAGAAGCCTCGCATGCGAAGTCCAAGCATTGTTCTCCACCCGTGTCAGAGCAGCCATGAGCGAAGAGCGCCCAATATTTTCGCCCTTGTCAAATATTGTGAATGCGCAAGACACCGGTGGATGTAGCCATGAAATAAGCCGCAGGTTCAGCGCAGTAGTGGCTGGGAAGTTAGAAGTATAACTGGAGTCTATTAATGACAGCAATTTATTCGGTGCCCGCCAGTCTTTCAGATCACAAGTCTTAGATAAGAAAGAATAATTTTTCCACAACATGTCGCGTAGTACAGAACACAAGAAAGTTACGCCACCCACCCCAGCCACCCCAGTCGTGTCTTCTACAATTCGTGTACTTCTCCTGAATGCTTGCAGGCTGCCCCAGTGTACTCCGTTTAAGTCCTATAATGAGTCAGAAAACGTTGCCTACTAACTTTCCCGCAGAGCGCAGTATTTCCAGCATTTTACGGAAAGTATCACGCTTGCTTAGAATTCGCCTTGCCTGTGTTCCCCATGCTGTTTGAAATTTCTTCTACTAAAGGCGTCAGACACTGAGCCCCTTCAGAACAGCTATTGGTAAGGGGGACACTTCTGCGAGAACAGGGCAGGCTGTGGACAGTCGGGATCTCGCGGATGTACTACGCCGGTTTCCTACTGTGTTCCCTTTTTATCACCGTATTTTCACTGGTGCGGCAGAACGCGGTTGCCATTTCGTATTGTAAGCGAGACTTCTCCATATGTGGGCATTTCCAGATAGATATCAGCAGGCACAAAAACAGGGAACGGTGGGGAAGAAACGAAAGGCCGCCCAGTCTCGCATACATAGAGATTCTGCCACGCATCAGCCTCCCAAAGCCTGAAGGCCACTCATAAGACACGACAGCTGGATCTTCCTAATTTCAGGATTCACTTGGACACTCGGACTTCACTCTTCAAAGTAAAGTGGTTGTGTATCTGTCTGACGCACGTATGCGTTGCCACACTAATGCGAATCGCTTTTCTTCCCTGCAAAGAAATGTGTATTGACAAGCACGAGGAATGCAATGCTTGCTACTGGTTCAAAAAAGCTTTTACTTATAAATACCTATGATTTTTATTAAGAAAATACAGGTTATTCAAATATTATATGGTCTGTCTGGAGGTCAAAGTGACCTAAAGAAAGGAATGCGAAAGCATTGATCCAAATAAATGTTGACTTCCTTTCGTAAAAAAACTTGAGAGAAGACAGAACGTTTTCTGGCATCAACGCTCAGCAATAAGTGCGCCAAAACCAGCAAATTTGCGTTCAACCTTCGCTGAAAGAAAATCCGATTGATCGTCAAACATCCCCATACGTAATTCTTATTGAAAAAAGAACGAACTCATGCGAAGCGTTCCCCCACATTGGGTTAAGACATCTACCAAAGCTCTAAGCATACACCCAAGCGTTGTTTTGCAATGAATGTAGTATACTTTTTGCTCCTTCTTCATGCTGGATGCGTATATTTTGTTATCTCGTACAGTTTGTTTTTCAAGGTGGTTTTGAAGTACTTATTTCGACACAAAGCAAGCCTGATATACGCGCGCACCATGTTTCCAGAAATATCAGAATTGAAATAGAGCAAGCGATCTATGAAAAATACATTAGTTTTTTGACAGGACGCCATGTTTTCAATAAAGAAGCTTTAGCTTTAAAATAGGTGCCGAAACCCGCGGGCGGTTCAGCTAAGATACGTTTCAGGTAAAATAAAGAACAACCTCGGCGATCAGTATTCCCGTAAGCTCCAGCGAGCAAAAAGGAGAGGCTTGGATGATGTCCACCAGCCTAGCCAGCATACTGCATGAGGTTAAGCAAGGAGGCGCTTGTGGGAATTACCTCATTTTGTAAAGACAAGCGCTTTTTTATCGCTGCGCAAAGACTCTTTGTTGGAATCATATTATTCTGGGATATATTACGTAGACCGAGCTTCGGTCGCGCTCTTCCGAGGTGGGGTCGCATCACATAGAGGCGCTTGGTAGGAAAGACATCATCCAATATTTGGTCACTCCTTTAGCACTGCCAATTGGCTTTTCTGTATATCTAAAAACCCCTGTGGCAACGAAGTGTACTCTTGAATTGCAGGCGGCAGGACGGGAACCAATGCGCCGCCTTGGTCGTACTCCTGTGTTTTGGCCTGTTCGTCACCGCTACTGTCGCCTTGTTCCTGGTTGTGATAGGTGAGGAGACAGTGTACATATGCTCGTCTTTCCACGCCAGTTAACAGCATCACTCGGAACATTCAGCGGCCTAAAGCGAGAAAATATTAAATTACGACAGTGTTTCTTGGGCTACTCAAACGCGATAATGTCTGTCTGTCTGTCTGTCTGTCTGTCTGTCTGTCTGTCTGTCTGTCTGTCTGTCTGTCTGTCTGTCTGTCTGTCTGTCGATTCAGCAGCCCGGACCAAAGTAAAAATGAATTCTCGAGCGAGTCATTTATTTAGGCAAAACATATTCAACCTAATATCCGCCGAGAGATGCGTCGTATTTGTAAAACATATTCAGCAAAAATATAATATTGGGATTGATTTAGGTAGAAGGGCTATTTATAAGAGCGTTTTAAATAATACGTAATGTGTGCTCAATTCCTGCGACCACAAATTAAAGAAAAACTCGTTGAAAAGTGTTTTCACCGAGGAATGCATCGAGATCGGCGTCGGAGCCTCGCCGTCGTGTATCAAACGCTATGTCTCAATAGTGCCAACACATGGCGCAGTAGTGCGAACGAAGCAAAATCTAAAAGCGGTCACCTCAAATGGGCGGGCCGACGCAGGAGGGGAAGTATGTAAGAGGTGCGCGTTTGAGATGGCAGATGCAGTAGCATAGATAGGGTGGTAGAAGACCGTCGTCTCTCGAAGACGTTTCTAGTAAAGCGGGCAGATTCCAGGAGCAATTTTTATCCAGTCCTTCTATATGCAAGTTGCGAACTTTAGCTGCATGTCTGTGACGTGGCTTATTGCATAGCCACCGCTTTACTACACTCCAGCCGGACATTTAGCTATACGGCTAACTGTTTCCGACATGCTGCCCTGATTATCACTTTGTGTTATCTTTTACGTGCCACTTCAACGCCAAACGTTTCTCAGATTTGTGGACTCTCTCTCTCTCTCTCTCTCTCTCTCTCTCTCTCTCTCTCTCTCTCTCTCTCTCTCTCTCTCTCTCTCTCTCTCTCTCTCTCTCTCTCTCTCTCTCTCTCTCTCTCTCTCTCTCTCTCTCTGTCTCTCTCTCTAAATTATGCATACTTTTTTTCTCCTGGATTCTTTTTGAGCCACATAGCAATGTCATTCTTCATAATTCGTGATCGTTAGGCGCACGTGTCCCAATCTTTCCATATCTGGATTGGCCCTAAACGTGCCACTACGGCCACATCGTTGTTTCATGTGAAAGAACTAGCCTGCTGAAACTCGCTCAAAGCTCTTGGGCTACCTTGATCAACCTTGACGACGGTGAGTGGTGCTAAAATTTTTCCAGCACCCCGCTCATGAGCTGTGCTGAACTATTCATTCAGTTATGTTTTATTGCGTGATTGGTGCACAAGTCAGTTAGTAAAATTTGATAAAGTGAAAATTAAAAACATCACCAATTTATTATTGCTACAAGCAAGTGCCGATATCACGAGCAGAGATTTATCAGTGAAATAACCATGCATGGAAGGCAAAACCGCAAGTCATGGCATTAGAAACAGATTTGTTAGGGTACGAGTAAAAACACTTTCAGGCATGAAGAAATCAATATCTGTTGACATACGATTGCACAGAATTTGCAAGCGTTCAGCAGGTGATTTGCTATGTGGCATACTGTGGGCAAATAATGTACAATGGCGTGTGAATCGCTGAGGGACATGTGAGTTGACGCTGTGCAGTAAATCGGGAGTGTCAAAATGACCATTTTGTATTCTTAGAAAAACATGGCGTCACGATAACATCGGCGACTTTCTACGTCGGTGACGCCCACCATATTTAAGAGAGAATTGTATTCATAATAAACCTTACGCTCGAAATATCTGTCATAGATAACTCTAAACAGGCGCTTCTAGACTGATTCTATTAGGTGAGAATACGTTTTTGCGAGCTGGTTCCAAACAACGGAAACAAATTTCAAACGCGATCTCACCAAAAAACAAAACAATTAGATGATGGTATCCGGCCATTTGAAATTGCGTGTTTGCGCCTGCATTGCGACATGGTAACATGTTTAAAGGTGACGGGTCAGAAACGGAGAAGGGCGGCTATTGGATCCTTAGCCAACGTCCTGCGGACAGGTTTCTTGGGTTGGCTCCGAGATGAGGATTTTCGTAACCACGCTTTGCATCGGCGTGACCTCACCCGACGTCATACCTCCAAACCAATTTGATTTATTTATCAAAAAATCAATCCTCCATTCTAAATATAATCGGTTCCTCAAAAGGGGCCGCATAGAAGTGTAGTTTCCTCCAATGCCTGTAATGACGTTTCCTAAGCCTAAGAATTTGTTGAAACAAACACCCCTTGGTCCACAATTTCCACATTTCTCGAAGGCATCATCGGTAAAGCATAAACTTCTAAAAACCTGACAACGGTTTAATTAATAACCAACAACAAGCCACGGACCACCTCAGTAACGGCCACGTGGCCGATCTGGATGGTTACGTCGTTCCCCACCACTTTTAGGCTTGTATATCTGTCGTCAGATCTTAAAAATATTATTGCCTTTACTTTATGGTAGAAGAAGAGGGAGGCCGGGAGAAAAAACTGAAAAGCACTCGAAAATTTAGAACTCGAAAGATACTGATATGCAGCCTAACTAGCTCCGGCCTCTCAAAAGTTGTGTGGCGAGTATTCAGCAATGTGTGGGGCACACACTAGAAATCAAAAAGATATTCATACATCGATAAAACAAAACAGCCTGATCAACAGGCTAAACAAACAGCAAAAAACAAAACACCATTATCAGCAGTGGTCCAACTCATTTTCGTTTAAAATAATTAGTAAGAACACATTCCAGAAAATAATAATAATAATGGAAAAACAAAATGAACAATCGTAACAACAGAATCAAGTGGTGAGCTTCCCCAGGGGAAAACGGAGTAACATTGGTTTGGTTGTGAAGCGACAAAGTAATCATGTTTGAAGGGAAAAGCACATGCTATCAAAACGGACGAGAAAATGATTGAAGGGTAATCATTTAGGGCTGAAAAATTGAAAAAAGGTCCGCAGTTTTGTTCTGGAGGATCTTTTGGTGGAATGTTTACGCGATGAAACAGAAGGCTATCTTCTCGATGGCCTGGAAGATTCGGGGGTAAGATCACTGAGGCACATTATCAATTGCTTAGAGAAAACACAGATATTCCGCCGTTATACATCCTCTAAAACTTTTCCACTCCACATCTCCGAATTCGTCAGCGCAGGTTTTATCTATTGTGCCGTCCCAGCCTCTACCCTGAATCCTTTCACCGAATCCACCTTCACCGAGGAGGAGAGCATTTGAACTTTTTTGTACGCCTATTTGTATGGGTATTCGCAATATGGGGGTTTCACACTCCCGCACGCCTTGTTCAAAACAGCATTTTTGTGCATATGCGTAAAGAACCACCGCTGATGACGTGTTAGGGGTATAGGTTTTGCCAAAAAGTAAAAGTCCAAACAAAGGTATCCCATTTTGGTGCATATAATAATACACGAGAATAAGGCGAAGCAGGAAAGCGCGAAAGTGAGGCTTCTTTGGATGCAACAATGAGACAGGAGATGTGTTGTTTTATTTCATTTATTTTACTATGAGGGCAATTCTGACGTACAGATACGTCCTCACTTGCGGGGCAACGCGCGCAAAAACGCACGCCACAAAACGTCCTTTTGCGGGAAGATTACTCTACCGCGCAAGCATGTCTCTGTGACCCCTTTTTGCAGCAAGGCGCTTTGCGCCAAACTCTACGAGCCAATCAGTGCAGGGTTCACGTGTGCTGCGAGGTCAGTGCTCTCTCCGGGAAGATCGCCAGCGCGGAGGCACAGATCCGTTCCTACCCTCTTCCCACGTCAAAGAGGGCTTATAACCTGTTCTCTGTGCCGCCGCCGTCGCTTTTGGTAGCGCGCGCTCCCAGTAGTGCGGCATTGAAAAAGTGGCGGCGCTTCTGAGCGCGTGGCGCGAGACTATTTTCAGAAGTGAAGATGTACTTTCACCCTTTGAGAGGTAATGGGTAAAATAAAAGTCGAAGGAACTATTTTTTCTTGGAGTTTGCTGACTCGAACTGTTCAGATTCGATTGCAGCAACAATGACAACGAGATTGCTGTCCCAGTAGAGACTGGTTTTGAGGATGAATGAAGCAAAATAAAGGTTAGTTGGGCCCAATATCAGGGTATTGCTCTTTACAAAATTCGAAATACATTGGGGTTCCACGTTTACTCAGATATTGGTCTTGTATCGTCAAACACCAAATATAGTTGTGCTTCTAATCCTCCCCAGACTCGAGAGACATAACGAAGACTGAAGCTACCGCTAAGGGCGATGGTGCGAAATCCACCGATGATATTGTCATACCAATTGAGGAGGTGCTCCCCAACAAAACACCTCGGGGGCGTCATGTAACGACGCCTGCAACCGCAGCGGAAACGCCCTCAGGGACGAAAAAACGTAAGTTCTCATTGAACATAATTTGAGTGGCAAGTAACATGAGAGACGTAAACAAGAACGAAAACAAAACAATAAATGTAGTCTGTTTTCACCGAAATTGATCGGTGAAGGAAGTTGTGATTATGTAACTATTGAACCAGGAGAATCAATTTTGAACCCGAAGCTCTCTTCTTTCGTTTAGGTTTCTGCTACGGGTGAGTACCTGATTGAGTACCCTCCCAATTGTTCGAGTATAGCTTTAGGCGCAATTTATTAATTAAATATTTATTCGGTTGACGTCATTTGACAAACTGAAAAGAGGATGCATTGTTAATATTGTGCGCGAGCGTGTCAAGGGTCGTTTTTGTGATCAAATAAATGGCGGGACATCACAACAGGAAACGATGCAAGTATGCTCAAAGGCGATACTGATTAAAACCGATGTTTGAGGCCGAAACAGACAACGAAGTGGCAAGGCTATGTAAAAATTTACACGTCGCAAAAATCAGGGAGTGGGCACTCGCCCCATTTGGCCGTTGTATAATATAACTCCCTCGCGCGCGAAGAATGATTAGCTGACATCTCTTTTAAGTACGGCGAGGGCCGATGTTCCTCAATATAGATAAGTGTGATTACCGAACACGGTGATAAGCATCTCGTCCGCATTAGTGCCATGATAGTGACATGCTCACGTCGTCTGGAATGTCTGTGAAGACCCCTATAGGAACATTGATAATATTATTATATTATTAGTATCATTACTTGCATCATCATCATCAATACGATGACAAATTTTCTTAAAAACAAATTCTGAGTACTTTGTGCCAAACCAACGCAACCTATTAATCAATCCATTACCCAAATAAATTCAACCCATTATTCAGATTAATATTTTAAAGGAGCCATGAAGAGAAAACACAAGTTTGGTTCATTCGAAAGATTGCCTCGTTATAACCATAACGACACCACTTATAACGCAAACTTCGCTCAAATAAGCTACATAATTAGGAAAAACGGGAATGGTCATGCGACCCGCCAGCTCATTTCCCGCAACAGAACCTATGCCGTCACATGGGCTAAGCTCTGCGATTGGCGGAGGCCGGCAAAAGCAAACGCATGTTAGGCAGGGCTTACAGCTTGCATAGCGAGCTAAATGCCCGTGAAACATACTGCACATTCTTTTTATGACAAAGAACGGTGGAGTAAACGGTTGAAGGTCCGAACGAACTCGCAAGCGTGTGCGCCAATGCGTACGAAACTAGCGCGCCGGCCGAGCTCGACATCTCGCCGTCGCGCAGACGAATTTTCGGGTTCGAGGCTCTTCGGGGCCAACGAACCGTTCCAGCACGCATAGCCGCGACCTTGCTTCGTATCGTAATCCCTTCACAGGAGGTTGGCCGTCATATCGCCAACCAGCAAAGGTAAAAATAGAAACGGGGGGAGTAAGGAACAGCAAGAAGCGACGAGATAGTGCCAGTCGTCGCGTAAGTTTCGAATGGTGTTGGTTTGCTGCTGTCGTTACGAGCTCGTTTCCAGTTTACAACCACTAAAAACTACAGTTTGTTCAGTTACGGCAGGGACCCTTACGTTAGCTCACTCCTGGAACATGCTGGCGCTCGTTGCCGACTTCGTCAAATCGCTCTGACCTTGGGGAAAAAAATGCCGTAAACACCGCGCATTGACGCTCGTATCTTTCTGGTCGAAGCAGAGAGCTCGCGCGAACGGCTTTCCATACACGACACCGGCCAACTGGCATAAGTGATACTGCTACTGAAATTGAACTATTATTAACCGTAATTAAAATACGGCACATACGTACCAGTCTATATTCGTCCGTCGCGACGGGGCTGACGAGGCAGCGGTGCCGACGGCTGGGCGTTCGTCTGTTGTGGCTATCGCGGAATGGTCGCTTTCCCGTCCACCGCGTATCCCACAACTCTTGCCGCTCGTGCACTTAGAAGCATTGAGCGTTATTGTGGTGTGAGGTTGTTAAATGGAAGCCCGAGCTCCTCGGCGAGAGTTTTGTTCTCCGGATCAGGCGATTCCATGACTAGGGCTGCGGGTGCACTAGGTTTTACTAGTATTTTTAAAATGGCCGCCGTCTCGATCGACTCCCGCGTGTGGGTGCTATATGGAGTCGACATACTAAGTATCTGTTTCATGGAACGGCTCTATGACGCCATTGTACACGTCACGGAATGTTCAATTTTAGCGGGAGATTTAAAATTTTGGGTTAAATTGCCTTATTTATCAGTGAATAAAGCATCATTTGCTTCCGGGAAAGCGCTTGGGGTACTATGAAACACCTAATCTTTCGAATAAAACAAACTTTTCTTTTCTCTTCATGGCTCCTTTAACCACACTCGGCACGCGTTTTCATGGCTTGAATCATATACAGCATCTGAAAGGTGTCGATTCAAATGCAGGACATAATCTGTACTAAAATTCCTAGTCCTCTTAAAACTCCCGGGCACGTATGGGTTTCAAACGGTAATTTGAAACTTCCGGTTTGTGAAAATGCGTACGGTAAGAGGTAGATTGCGCTGTGTTGTGGGAGAGTATTGAATATTTTATCCATTCAAACTAAACATGCCAGAAATTTCGCACTTGCATGTAAAATGATTTTGCTTGTTTAATATACAGGAGAAGATTTCTGCAGTTACGCTCATCTTATCTTATAATTTCTCCTTTTCCCTACATTGCAACTATTAGTGTTTTTCTAGTTTGTACCTGGCACTAGCCTTTGTTTATTGGTTCAAATATTACTGTATCATTTGACAGAAGCGCCCATAAAATTTGCTTGAGAAAAAAATGCGATAGGATTTCAGGGTATGGCCAACTGCGGGTAGGTATAGCTGAATGAGAATCACAGGAAGGCAAGCGCACATAAATGTGATATAAAAGAGTTTGTACTCATTAGAGGGGTATAAAGTACCAACCGCCCTTCGTTCGGCTGGCGTTCACTAGTTGGCGCAAAATTGACCCTCAAGGCTTTAAAGCGAAGCTTTTTGTGCCTCACTGATGGCGTTGTTCGTTCTAGAACACCCACTACAGAAAGGCATCCTTACATGTCACGTTTCAGAAAACGCTGTTGAACCAAAGGCACATGAAACGCCTAAAAACGCTTCCCGTGGTTTTAATCGAACATCGGTATCTGCCTTCGTGCAGCCAACGTCGTTGCGACTGCTAGCTTCCGGCGTGGACGAAACAGAGTGGATTATTCACTTCGACTTTGACTTGATTTGCGTTGGAGAAAGCGTAGCGTGTAAACCACTTTTCACTTAACAAATGTGCTTTGATTATTTGGTGTCACAACTCAAAAGGAGTACGTAGGCTTCCTCGGCATTTTTTTTTTGCTCATCCTAAGGGAGCATTCGAGACGCGTAACGTTCGAGAAGCGAACTCTTTCTGCTTTGTGAATACTGTTCCTCGCACACATGCTACAGTTGACGCAGACGATGGCACAGAAATTTCTTGTCTTCCATACAAACTCGTACATATCAAAGCAGAGACTAACGCAAAGACATTCGCCATGCCCTAAGCACAGTAGCAAACATATAAAAATAAAACAGTATTTGTTAAACCCACAGCGGTGGCTCAGTACCTATGCAGCTGTGCTGCTGACATCAATGTCGCTGGTTACATACCCGGCCGCGGCGGCCACTTTTATGATGGAGGGGAAAACAGAATTACCCATGTTTTCGAGATTTCGCGAGGTTAGAGATCCCCAGGTGGTCAAAATTCACCCGAAGCCTGCTACTGCAGCCCCCCTTATAGCCGAGGTGTATTTTCGGCGCGTTAAATCTCACAAATCAATCAATCAATCAATCATTCAATCAACCAATCAATCAATCAATCAATCAATCATGGCTAAATCAATCATTCCTGGAGGTAATCATGTTTTTAGATTTTGGTGTGCACTGAGCCCCTCATAAGTTGGCTCACAACTATACAGAAATACATAGCATCGATGACATTTTACCGATACTGAAAGCAAGACGGAGTAAACAGTAAAAGGTTAACTTTTTATTCGAATATATTTCACAGCACGTTTAAACAGCGACGATTCAGTATAACGTATTTTAAATCCACCTTATTCTTTGCGCGCGCGAGAAAGCTTAGAACTTACAAAGCTTAGTAATGGAAATAGCACAACGCCGTATGCTCCTGGTTGCAAAGTACCGATGTCCGCGCTCCCGTGACGAGGCGAACAGGCTGGGTCTGGTTGGGGGGCGCTGCTCCACCGTGGGTATCACGTCGTGGTTTTGCAATGACATCACGTTCCCCGGGTTTGTGAAGCTGGCAGAGAAGACAGCTTGTCTGGGCACACGCGCGATCGCAAGAACGGTGATGTCGTGAGCGTCATCCTGTAGGTGTTCCTTTTGCAGAAACCGATACTGACACGAATGAGTGAAGCTGTAATAATCATTTACGCTGCGATCGACTGTATCATCTGTCATTATGTGATTGATGTGCTGATACGCACTCAAAGCAGAGAAGCAAACGTTAGAGGAAAATTTGTGCAATACGTGTTTAAGACCAAGCGTATTCGCGTGTTTAGATGCTTCTTCAATACTATACACAGGTGTATGGTTTGGAAAACATATTTATTGGTAATGTAAAAATTCTTTTTTCAAAATATGAACGAGACAGGCTCTTCAATAAATTCCTCTACAGTATTAAATGCACAACTAACATCATCACCAACACCATGATCTACAGCCTGCTCATGTCTGACTATAGACATATGCCCTCCTAGAAAGACATCTTTGAAGTGCATTAGGAGCAGTGTCATTTAAAATAATGAAAGGCGAAGATTCGAAGCAGCCTTTTATGCAGGTAATTGGGGCAGAAAAATACCAAAATAACCTCGACCCCGGCGTCCGCAGTACTTCGTTTAAGTCGTACGAAGCGCAGGGAGGGCTGTCTGGGCGTACCTGGAACCAGAAAGGTAGGGAAAACGAGGCCGGGAAAGTACACCAAAGAAAAAAACAGTATAAAGAAGGTATAAAATGAATTAAAAATAAATGCCTGTGTGCAGCAGGAGGTTCACCACGTATATTTGTAATTGCTTCTATAATTTTATTCTTATGGAACATTGTAATATCCCTGACTGTATCGCTCGGTATAGACACCGACTTCCCTCCGCACTCCTCTAGAAAGAAAAAAAACATCGGCCTTTATTATAAGCGGAGTCGCCACTTGAGAGCTCATCCCTATGGCCCGAGGAAATAACTAAAAAAATATTGGGCCGTCCCCCTAGCCGTCCCCTCCGCATATACATGTACAGATTTTGGGATTGGTGGTAAGACCATCACGAGTAAGGGGAGAAGGTAGAAGTATAGAGGAAATGACAGCTTCCCTCGAATGATGAGTGCAGAGCTGAGTAGCCAGAATAGATGTCACGGCTGTGCCACTATTCTCGCAAAACATCAGGCGTGTACAGACGTCAACTGCGATGAGTTTTCCCATCGAAAAGGCCGCGGGTTACCGTACCTTGCATAGCCGCGGAGGGCGGTTAGAAGTCAGCCTATGATCACTTACACGGAGATATTCAGGTGCTATCGAGTGGATAAACAGAAATTTCCTGCCCCCTCCCAAAGCCCATGCGGAAACAGCAAGTAATGTATCGATAGGTACAATTAGGTTCCTTCCCTTACACCCGCTTACTGCGCGACAAGAGGTACGAAAAATGTACACAGCTAGGTTATCTTCGCAACTTGATATAACCCGTCGTTTTCATCCAAATACACCAACACGAATTCAAATTTCCTCCCCTAATACCCCACCCTTTTCCTTAGCGAGCGACGAGCAATCTTGCAGCGCAATTCCGCTTTTTATAATCACTTTTGACTGGGTACCAGAACAAGGTGGCGAAGGCAGTTTACATATTCCTGTATAAAGTGCGCCCTTCCCAGCCAGGACGTTTTGGGCCCACAAGCTCCGGAATAAAGTTTTCTGTGCTTTTCCCGTAATTACCATTTTTCGGCGCCACAAACGAAGCTTGAATGGCCAAGAAAACTTAGGTCATCCCATGAGAGTTTCTCAGACGAGGATTTTTGGGAACGTTTCTGCCACAACTGTTTTGGGAACAT